>NC_092877.1:243835368-244182035 GCF_028372415.1 Notamacropus eugenii
GAAGTCCTGGGGATGGCGATTATGTCCTCCACCCCCTTTGGGCTCAGAATATCTTCCAAGTTTGCTGAGTTGGGGCTGTCTGGGACAGCTCCAGTGCTGCACTGGTCCCTTTCAGCCACAGTAAGAAAGAACCCACTTTGTGATTTTCCTAACCTCACGAGTTTAGAGACTTTTTACCCCTTTGATTCATCCCACTGTTCAAGGACTTTTCCTGGGTTTTTCAAGGAAAACAAGTGAAAGAGCAGAACATTTGCCAATGACTCTGCCATCTTGGATCTTGAAAGCTCAAGTAGATGACTTACAGATATTTAGTCTGGGGGCTGATTATCTCACGAGTGGCTGCTGCATTTACCTGGGGTTCTGCAGTCTTCTCTTGCTCAGTTCAATTGTAGTCCTGTCCTGGGCTGATATGTTTGCTATTCCACAGTGTGCTGCTGCTGCTTCTTCAGACCACCTGGGTCTTCCTGTTCGGTTGTGCTCAGAAGGGGTCTGCACTGGTACAGCTGGTGCACTGTGATCTGTGTGTTTCTCTTTTCCTGTGCAACAGATCCTTCCCATCGACCTTCCAGTCTGTCCTGGGATGGAAATTTGCCACATTCTGTCTCGTGTTGGATTCTGCCACTCTAAAAGTTGTTCAGATTTTCTTTTCAGAGGCATCTGAAGGAGTTTGTCTTAGAGCTTAGGTGAGTAGTTGTTCTCACTACACTATCTTGTCTCTGCCCCTCCTAGCCTTGCTTTTATAGAGAGGAGTGCTTTCCAAATAAGGGGGAAAGAATTTTGATTGGTTCATGCAATCACGAGGAGGTGGGATTAGTCTGGCCTCAACTTTTCATTATTTTGTGATATATTCAAAATAATAATAATATCACTTGCTTTGCTGAAGATGAATATTCATCATAAAGTTAGTAATTTTGTTTAGGAATACAAAGGGAAGTCGTTTTTCTTTATGCACATGGATTTTGCCCTGTCCCCAAAGTCATTTCTAAAATAAAATTAAACAAATGAGAATATAATAACATATTAGTAGAGAGATAAGCCTTGCACCTCAGGCTTTACACACATCCAGTGAAATTTTAGGGGCCAGAGTCCCCCAAATGGTTTGCATAGACACAGTTTCACAATCAAGATTCAGAGTTTCATGGAATTTCTTTATCCCAAGTCAGACAGTTGTCTGCCCCAATTATTCATCAGGAGAACAATAGCTTAATAAATAGGTCATTGTAGCCTGGGATAATACGTTGGTTTTCTTGTTCACTATCTGAACAAGATGTCTGAGTGAAATGTGATAGTTTACAGCTTTGGCCACGCCAGAAACAGAATCAACCTGTTTTTAATAGGTTGAGGTTTTCTATTCACTTCAACTTCTTAAAAAGGAGTAGTGTAATGGTAATTTAAAATGGGGAAATTTTTCTCATTCTTTAATAGGCCTATATCACCTGCCTGGATCACATGAGACTGAGTCACATGCAGCCTGTGGGGGAAAAGGAAAATTGGAGAAAGAAGAGGTAGAACTAGAGTAGAGTTGAGAGGAAGTTAGCCTTGACAGCAGTCAGAGCTAGGAAGGATGCAGGCTCCTGGCTAGTGTGAGTGAAAGAGACTGTGATTTTGTTAAAGAGGGTCTGCTTGTGATTTGTTTAATGGATCTGGTTTGTGAGAAACCTTGCAAGGAGAAGGCTTGGGGGTGGTGTTGTTCTCTGCATTATTATTGTTTATAGATTTTTGTTGCTGTGATCTATTTGGCTTTAGGGTTGCTGGGGATGGAAGCTCAATTCCATGTGGACAGTCTCGGGCGGGTAAAGGTGGGAACTTCTAAATCTTAGAGTTCTCACGAGAACCCCCAGGAAACGACTGGGAATCGAGGTGAACTGAGCTATCTAGTGTATTTCCGCCTCTTCCCGTGAGAAACGTGATGGGAGAGAGCTCTCCCCGCCCTCGAGATTGTCCCGGATCTGGGCACACTATTGTTATCTAACAGCACGGTATTCAGATGCAAACTATGCTGCTGGAGAGTTTAAGTAGGATCAGGAAAGCCTGAAAGTTCTCTTGGCGGGAGGGGTGCGGAGCGGACAGGACAGAAGGCTCGGCTTTTCCTCTCTCCTCTCTCCCCTCCCCCTCTCTCCCCGCTTATACTTCTACTTCCAATCTCTTATTGTAAGATCTTTGCCTCTTTGGGAGATTCTTTGCTCCCTCCTAAGGAAGAATTCCCCTGCACTTGTAACTAGACTCTGAAATAAAGCTCAACCCTTGTTCGACTCTGGAACGTCCTTTCTCTCATACGAGCACCCGGTTTGGCCAACCGAAGACCTCCGATAGAGGTAAGGGAAGACTCGGGTAGCCCTCAGGCCTCTAGGCCTGGCAGTTGGCGCCCCGAACAGAGGACTGGGAGAGCAGATATCCTGGGTGCTTTGGGAACACCCGGAAGGGGCTGTGAAAGACGCGAGTCCCGAATCCTAGATTCGGAAGGAGAGAAAGAGTGAGAGTAGCTTCCCACACCCATGGGAAAAGGGCAGGGATGGGGAATCAATTGCCAGTAATAAAGCCAGAGGAACAGGAGGTCTGGGCTGAGATACATTACAGGGAATGCAGGGAGGCGGGTGTCACTATAGAGTTAAACGACCTCCAAGAATTTTGCAAAAGGATTTGGAAAGTTTCTCCTTGGCTCGAGCAGACAGGAATATCAAGAGAAAGATGGGGAGCAGTCGGAGAACAAATGACAGCTTATGAGCAACAATGCCCCGGGGGGCTGGAGGATTTAGATTTCCTGATATACGGTGTAATTATGAGCCTTTTGGAAGGGCCGGAGAGGCCAGGGCGGGATTGGAATGAGAGTGGAAGCGGAGAGAGGGGAGGGGAGAACCCTGGTGAGGAGAAAGTTAAGGAGTGTAGAGAAAAAATAGATTCGGAGCTCCATCTAGCTGATGGGAAAGGCAAACCAGGGGAGCATACTCCGTGTCTTCCTTCTGCGCCTTCTTATAGCATGCTCCATTGGTCAGACAGTCCAGGGCCACAGTCCAGTTTGGAAAAGGAATACGAAAGGCTATAGAGAATGGAGAAGACGTAGGGACATTTCCTGTGCTAGAAATAGCGGACCCCAGTGGCCCCGGTGGGTTTCGAAGGAGCCACATACCCATAGAGTGGAAGAGAGTAGCGACTCTTAAAGAGGCTTGTACCAAGCATGGCCCTAATTCACCCTTTGTCATAGCCATGCTTGAGACTCTCAGTGGTCAGTTTGTTCTGACTCCTAATGACTGGAAGAGCTTAGCTAGAGCCTGCCTTACCCCTGGGCAGAATGTGATTTGGGTATCAGAATTTTCTCAGAGGGTAAAGAGCACTACCAGTGGGCTAGGGGCTCAGGCCCTCCAGGCTTATTAGCGATTTACAGGAACAGGGCAGTTTGAGGCTACAGGAAATCAATTACAGTACTTGGCCGCCGATTATGTCTTGATTGCCGAAATGGCGATTGCTGCCTGGAAGGTTATAGCCTCTAAGAAAGAGAGAGAGTTTCCCATGACTAGGATTACGCAGGGAAACACTGAGCCATTTACTAATTTTGTGGCCAGGCTGCAGGAGGCAGTAGGCCGAGACATGGGAGAGGAGAATCAAGGCACAGAGATAGTGTTGAGGACATTGCTGCGGCAGAATTGTAATCATGACTGCAAAAAGGCAATGCTGGGACTGCCAAAGAATGCATCTGTTGAAGAAATGATACAAATATGTGACAGGGTAGGAAGTCAGGTCTACTTGGCACAGGTGCAAGGGAAGTACCTGGCTGCAGCCTTAAGTAATATCTCTTTGGAGAAAAAATGTTTTAATTGCGGAAAACCGGGACACCTTAAGAAAGAGTGTAGGAAAGAAATAAGTACAGGGAGGGGCCAGGACCCTTGTTTTTCATGTGGAAAGCCAGGTCACCTAGCTAGACAATGTAGGAAGTCGGGAAACAGGGTGAGGGGCCCCTCGAGGGCCCCGAAAGTGTACCCTTTGGCAGAGAATCAGGACGGCCCCTTGGAGGGAGAATACAGGAGATTATGGGGCCAGAGGAAGGAATGCAACACCTTTACAGCTTAGAGAAGTGCCAGCTTGCAGCTCATCAGTTTACTATGATTCCCCTGAGACACCCCATACAGGAGGAATCCCTAATATTACAGAACCCCTCTCATGCACCCGTAGTTATATATACAGGAGTTTATCCCACCGGCACCACAGCACTTCCATGCTCCAATGTGGTAGCTGAGGCAGCTCATATAGACAATCAGTTTCCCATAGCTATTGCCCTTCCCTTAAAGCACTCAGTTCAAATCCAGT
Source organism: Notamacropus eugenii (assembly GCF_028372415.1). Lineage (NCBI taxonomy): Eukaryota > Metazoa > Chordata > Mammalia > Diprotodontia > Macropodidae > Notamacropus > Notamacropus eugenii. The sequence continues at coordinate 243,839,671 of NC_092877.1, forward strand.
TACTAAAGGAAATAGGACAGAATAGACCTGAGTGTACAATCTGGCTCAATGGAATTCCCATGATTGGCCTCCTTGATACTGGAGCGGATAGGACCTGCCTTAGCGGTCGCTCAGTACCCCAGCACTGGAAGCTTAAAGAAAGCCAGAGACCAGTGTGGGGAATAGGAGGGTGCCAAAATACCTTAGAGACAATGCACCCAGTAAAGTGGGAGGCAGAGGATCGCCAAGGGACCGTATGGCCATTGGTGATTCCAGGACTTAGTTTTAACATCTGGGGCAAAGACATCATGAGCTGCCTGGGGATGAAGCTATCAAATTTTTAGTAAGGGCCATTGCTGTTGCACTGGAGTCCCCACCCTTGAATTGGAAGTCAGACACCCCGATTTGGGTGGAGCAATGGCCTCTGACTCCAGAAAAACTCCAGGCACTACAACTATTAGTTAAGGAGCAATAAGAAAAAGGAAATATAGAGCCATCACAGTCACCCTGGAATGCTCCTGTGTTTGTTATAAAGAAAAAATCCGGGAAATTCAAGTTCCTTACAGATCTAAGGAAGATAAATCAGTCTCTCATGCCTATGGGAGCCCTGCAACCAGGTCTCCCTTCTCCTAATGTCATCCCGGATGGTTGGTCACTTATAATCATTGACATTCAGGATTGTTTTTTTTTTTTTCCATTCCTTTAAAAAAAGTAGATTGTCCTCGGTTTGCTTTTACAATACCTCACCCCAATAACGAAGGACCTGCAAAGAGGTATCAGTGGAAGTTATTGCCCCAAGGTATGAGTTGCACCCCCACCATCTGCCAGTGGTATGTTAATCAAGCATTAGAAAGCCCCAGACAGCAATACCAATGCAAAATCATCCATTATATGGATGACATCCTTATAGCTGCACCTCAGCTCAAGGATCTGGAGAAGTGTTTCCAAGCAGTAGAAAGGAACCTTCTAGGACTAGGATTAGTTATTGCTCCTGAAAAGATACAGAGAGGACCCAGTTACAAATATTTGGGATATCAGATACAGGGCACCATCATTCGGCCGGAACCCCCAAAATGGGATATAAAGATCCAAACACTCAATGATGCTCAGAAACTAGTAGGAGCTATCCAATGGATAAGATCAAAGGTGCCTATACCTCTACCTTTCATGCAACCTTTATATTCACTATTGACAGGAGACTCTGCTTTAAATTCCCCACGAACATTGACTCCTGAAGCAGCCAAGGCCATAGAGGCAATAAAAAAACAATTTTTAGAGTCCACCACATTCCGGTGGGATCCAGGAAGAGATGTGGAGGTATCTATTATCTCCACCACACCTCCCTATGCCATCATACACCAAAAAGAGAAGCCCCTAGAGTGGGTATATTTAAGTAAAACAGGAAGCAGTTTACTAAACAAGTGGGAATTTCTAGGACGGTTAGCACTAGAGGCAGTAAAAAGGGCTACCCACATGTACCAAAGACAGCCAATTCTTTATGCTACACTCACCACTAAGGATGTAGAAGAGTTAGCTCAGAATCACGTTTCTTGGGCCACTATACTCCAGTGGGCCCAGGTGAAACCAAATTCGACTTTCCTATTCAAAGAGTTAATACAGTGGGCCCCAGCACCAGTGAAAAGGTACTCACCAAACCCAGGAGAGGGGCCTAACATTTTTACAGATGCCACAAAACATCACAAGGCATCTATTTATAATTCGGCCTCCCAAGAGATATATATAGTTAACACACCCTACACCTCTACTCAACAGAACGAGTTGGAAGCTATAATCCAAGCTCTCCAAATATATAATGACATACCCATTAACATTATTACTGATAGTCAGTATGCATCTTTATTAATTTCACGGATTGAGGACTCTATTGTAGATTATCGGTCCAATATTTTTTCACAGTGTGAGTGGCTATTGACCACCATTAGTAACAGAACACACCCTTTTTATGTTTTACATGTGTGCTCACATACTAATGGCACAGGACCATTTTTTGAAGGAAATCAAATAGCAGACAATTCACTATACCTTGTAGGGCACACTGTGGAACCACAAGAAAGGGCCCAAAAGGTTCATGATAGGTTCCACCTAGCCACAGAAGCCCTCTGCAAATTACATGGGATAACTCAGGACCAGGCCAGAAAAATTGTTAAGAGCTGTCTCCAATGTATCCCATTCCACCCACCTCTAGACCAGGGTGTCAATCCTCGTGGCTTGGCACCCAATGAAATTTGGCAAATGGTTTGTCACCCATCTTAAGGGCCAGTGCATACATGTGACAGTTGACACATGGTCCGGATTCCTTATGGTGACTTTACAGCCAGGTGAATCAAGTGCTAAAGTAATTCAACATCTTTGGCACTGTTTTTCTGTTTCAGTTTTACCCTTAGAAATATAGACAGATAATGGTCCTGCCTATACTTCTCAAACCCTTACACACTTCCTCCACGATCTAGGGATTCCACATGTTACAGGAATCCCCTACAATCCACAAGGCCAGGCCATAGTGGAAAGGGCCAATCTCACCTTAAAGGCGATTCTCGCTAAACAAAAAAGGGGGAGATTAAGAGGTCGCCTAACACAATCAGAGCTTGATACAGCTGTGTATACACACAATTTTTTGCATATCTCAAAAAACTCACATACTACTCCAGCTATGAGACATTTTGTGACTATTCCAAGACAACCCCGCAAGGAAAGTAATACCCAGGCTGGAAATAAGGACACATGGGCCATGGTAAAGGATATGGCCTCAGGGAAATGGAAAGGTCCATATAAGATACTAATATGGGGTCCAGGGTATGTTTGTGTCTCCACAAGAAAAGGGAATGCGTGGATTCCCATTAGAAGGATCCGTAGGTGTAAACTGATGTCGGAGATGGCAGAGACCCTGGAGAGCCCAGAGACCCCGGAGAAGGATCATGCACCACCTGAGTCTGCTGCTGACAGCCTTAACCCTGCTGTCCAGAGAGGAAGCAGCACTCATCCCAACATTGCTGACCACTCCATCTAGGCATCTCTTTCCAGCGGCTGAAGGAGGACTTTGATATCACAAACCCAGGACATTGGGGGGGGAAGGGGTGACCAACTTTTCGGGAGATGACCAACTTTTCGCCTGAATACCACAGGCTTGGCCATTCAGGTTTGGCCGTTGAGATCCATTTGCATGACTGAGGGGGTGGTGATGTGTAAGGTGCCAGCACTAGCTGCTTCTCTTAGAATATGCTTTGGAATTAGTGATTGGCCTTTCTCTTGTTGTAACTCAGCCATTTAGCTTCATCTTTCTTTTATCTGACGCCTCTCTTTGTCAGTTGTGCTAGCTGCAGATTTCTGTGTAAATGAAGTCTTGTTGTGGGGTACTCATATGCTAAAGGCCTTCCTAATCCACTTAGCCTCCAGCCACTGTTTGCTCTAGAGCCATGTGCGCGCCACGCAAAACAATAAGGGGGAGATGCTGGGGATGGAAGCTCAATTCCATGTGGACAGTCTCGGGCGGGTAAAGGTGGGAACTTCTAAATCTTAGAGTTCTCACGAAACCCCCCAGGAAACGACTGGGAATCGAGGTGAACCGAGCTATCTCGTGTATTTCCGCCTCTTCCCGTGAGAAACGTGATGGGAGAGAGCTCTCCCCGCCTTCGAGATTGTCCCGGATCTGGGCACACTATTGTTATCTAACAGCACGGTATTCAGATGCAAACTATGCTGCTGGAGAGTTTAAGTAGAATTAGGAAAGCCTGAAAGTTCTCTTGACGGGAGGGGCGCGGAGCGGACAGGACAGAAGGCTCGGCTTTTCCTCTCTCCTCTCTCCCCTCCCCCTCTCTCCCCGCTTATACTTCTACTTCCAATCTATTATTGTAAGATCTTTGCCTCCTTGGGAGATTCTTTGCTCCCTCCTAAGGAAGAATTCCCCTGCATTTGTAACTAGACCCTGAAATAAAGCTCAACCCTTGTTCGACTCTGGAACGTCCTTTCTCTCATACGAGCACCCGGTTTGGCCAACCGAAGACCTCCGATAGAGGTAAGGGAAGACTCGTGTAGCCCTCAGGCCTCTAGGCCTGGCATAGGGTATCTGAAAAATGTTTTGTTTCTGCCTTCCAAGTAGAGAGTCTGTGATATTTTCTGATTCAGAATTGAGCCAGGATATTCATGGCCATGTTAGGCACTGTGAATAATGCTCTAGAGATACAAGGAGATAATTAGAAATAGATTTGAAGAGCTGCTACTAAGCATATGGTAACAGAAAGCAATTGAACAAGTGAAATACAAAGTCAATGAGACAGATTAAAGGTAACAATGCCCAGCAGAAAAGATATAATATTTCAGCATGGAAACAAGCAATGTCTTTTCAAGAAGTTATTGCATGTTCTTCATCATCAAAACTACAAGTTTCTCTCATCACACCTTTCATCCACATCCTCTACCTATATTCCTTGGACACATGTTCCTTTTCTGTGTGCTCTCCTTAGCTGTTGCCTGACCATATGTGTTTTCTGCATGTCTAATTTTCCGTGGATATGTTTGAACCTGGAAGAGAGCATACTTCATTCATGCTTTTTTCACCCTTCTCTCCCTAAGTAATTTTATTAAATGTCATTTGCTTAGAACTAACAGAACTTCTGTCCAGACATCAATCCCAAATACAATGGTTAGAGTTCATAGCCTATGGTTTGAGTGGTTACCCACCCATGGAGTATTTTCCACCTAAAGTGAACTTTCTAGAAGGACATGTGTGAATTGGTGTAACTGGAACAACATTCATATTGAACTAAAGTCTCTGTTTCTGCAACTTTTATTTACTACTACTTCTGCTACCTGAGGAAAAATAGAACACAATTCAGATCCTAAATCAGATCTATCTTGCCCATCTTTTCTTTGCATCTGCCTCATAGTGAACATTTTCTGTTCTTTGACAGTGCCTAAGAAGTTACAGTTTTGAGGCATAGATCATGCTGGAAAATGATATGTAAATTCTGTTGTTATTGATGGTTTTCCTAAAATCTGGTGACCAGAAATATACACAGTATCCCAGGTGTGGTGTGGTTACTGTAGAGCAGTGGCTTTAAGATGAAATAGAAAAGGGCCAATAAACCATGAATGCATCCCTATGGACTTCAAATTAATAAAGAAAACAACAGCTTAAATTATCCATGGTTTATTTTATTTTTATTTTCTTTGCTTAATATTTCCCTATCACATTTTGCTCTCATTTATATTCAGGGTTTCGTGCAATCTCCAAGCACACAGTGTTTGATACTTCCTAAAGACAGGAGAACTGTTCTCCTTGGTGTTGGACAATGTACAGCTTATTATGTGGTCTAAGATCTTCCCTTAGATCTTATAATTTTATAATATTGCATATTATAATATCTATTATTATTATATACCAATATTACAATATGAATAATAGATTTATTATAAGTAATTAAATATATTTAATATAAATAATACATTTATATCATTATATATGTTAAAATTATTATAGTTTATATAGCAAATTAATATTTTAAGTTTAATATATTTATTAATAAAATATTAAATAAATATATTTAATATAAATAAATTATAATATAAATATTATAATATAATAAAATATGATATTTTATAATTTCTTAATATTGCAATGATTATTATTTTATAATTTTGTAATTTCATTTGCATGTATAAAAGTTCTAAGTTTATAAAAAATAAAAATAGCTTCATGAAGTAAAACAACATATTAGAATACTTTCATTTACTGAAAGTGAAGGCACCTTCAAGAATATTTCTAAGACAACATAAAACTTATATATATATATATATATATATATATATATATATATATATATATATATTGAATTTTAACCTTTAATCAATTCCTTATCATTTGTAAAAAGAAAATGTCTATTTAAAAAAATAAACATGTTCAATGACCAGTTTTATTTTAAAGTCTTATTGAGTCTGATTCCATATATGCATTATGACATTTTTATTAAACCTATGCTATTATAACAATAAAATGCTTTATTTCAGATCAAATATTTCCTTTTTATGATTTTTAAATATGTTATTCTTATTTTTCTTAAATCTTCCTAGTCATTCGCTTCACAATATTGTAGTTTGACAATATCACTCAATTTCCCTTACTCCACAAATCCAATCAGTTGCTCTCTTACTAATTATATTTCCATATCTCTCAATCTGTTTCCTTCCCCCAAATCTACTGTAGTTATTTTTTCTAGAATCCTGCAACAGTTCATAATTGGTAGTCCTACCTTTACCCTCACCAGTATATCCTCCACATAGGTCCTAGGGCTGTTTCCCTAAATGACAGTTCTGACCCTTTTATTCTCCCATTTAATAAATTTCCTTTAACTTTTAGAATCAACTCTAGACTCTCTCAGCTTTTCATTGAAGGCCCTTTATAACCTTGCTCAATCTATTAAACACACATATACACATATATGTACATTATAACTGCACATATTTCATAGTGTATGCGTGTGTATATTTTCTTCTTTCTGTCTCTGTCTGTCTGTCTTTCTCTGTCTATGTCTCCCTTTCTCTCATTTACTTTTTATACACTATATTCCAACCTTATTATTATTGCTCACATACAACGCTCTACCCCAACTTTTTGCCTTTTCATAGTCTCTCTTATACCTACATTCAATTGCCTTCATCTTCCCTCTTAAAGATTCCAACTTTCTTCATGAAATCTCCTACAGAGATGCTATTTTTACAAATTCTCTCCTGTTCTCATTAGCTACTAGTACCTATCTAATCAATACTCTGAGTGGAAATCTTATATTTATTTTTTCTATTTGTTTTCTCCACCAATAGAACGCAAATTTCTTGAGGACAAATATTAATTTTTTTTATACTTGTATTACAAGTACCTAAAAGGAAGCTTAGTACATAAGTGGTACTTAATGGATACTTGTTGATTGACTGGTTTTAGATTTGCACAAAGTTCGTGCTGTTTCTTTCATTTAATAAATATTTAATTTAGTTAAAATAATATGTTTTCATATAGTGGTAGTTGAATTCATTATTAATAGAATTGGTAATTAAAGGCCAGCTATTTTGAATTAATATATCACCTTTTTGAAGAAAATTTTGCATTAGGCAACTATAATATTCTGAGGATAAAAACCCTATAAGATGGGCGTTGCAGTAATTATTACTTCCACTTTACAGATGAGAAAATTGATATATAGAAAATTTAAATGGATAATTATCTGAAGTCATACAGTAAGCATGTATCATAGACAAGATCTTGATGAATATCTTTCCGTATTACAATTCAGTAATCTTTTTTACTGCTTTTTTTTTGTCATTCCATTTTTACTCTTCTTTGTAAGTATTGCCCTGTTTTATTCAGGAAGTCTTATGAAAATATATTTGTATTTGATATAGATCATGTGTTTGATTTCAGCTATTATGAAAGAACTGTGTTCTTGTATCAGCCATGCACCTGTATTCAACTTGATTTCCTCATCTATAAAATGAGGTCATTGGTCAAAACGATGCCTAAATTCTCTTCAATGTCTAAATCTTATCATTGTATTTCATTACAAATATTCTACGTAGGATCATAGATTTAGAGCTAGAAGGAATTTTTGAACTTATTTGGTCCATCCTTCCTTTTATTGAAAACATGCCTCCTGAGTTCCAGACTGGTAAGTGATTGGCTAGTGTGAGAGGGGCAGTTGAGTAAGTATTCAAAACCAGAAAATGGAAACTGAAATTTTGTTTGCATTCTACTGCATCACTGGTTTTATATTAGTCATTCATGTTGTATGGTAAACATTCATTTGGAAGTACATAATTAAATATTTTAAAGTGTATCACCTATATAGCATAATATAAGTATTAACTCTAAAGTGGTTACATTCTTCCTATTTTCATTTTTTTCATAGTCTTAGGATTTTGTTCTTACTTGAGAAGAAAAAGAATGAGTCATGCATAGCCCCTTAAAAAATGTCAGTTTGATGGCACTAGGACTCTTTGTGTGATCTGAATTCTTACAGAAATTATCATTCCCTCTTTAAGATACTCAATTCATATAAATTTAATACATACAGTTTGAAATTGGGTGTGAGAACCCCTTCCCAAGTGGTCTAGATAATTGGAAACATATCATAATAGATTCAGGAAGGCACAGTACTGGATGATATCAAGAAGGTGATCCTTATCAAATATTCATCATCTTGTCTCCTTCAGGGAAAGCCATTTATTCCAGATTAAAAAAAAAAAAAAACCTAGTGGTCAATGACTGGAAAGTTTCTATTTTCAATCCCATTAATCGTTTTGCTTCCTTCACCTTTCTGGAGCTCAGAACACACAATGTGGTGTGAGGAGATTTTCAAATACAAGAAGCCAACAGGTGCTGGAAATTTCCATTTGTTGTCTTCTTCCTTACACCTTCATATGTTACTAATTAAATAACCATGCCTGCCTCTTCAATTTCTTTTCCTCGTTTTGGAACATATTATCTTTTCATGTTTCTCTTGATTCTTGTATTTGAAAATCAAATTTTCTGTTTAGCTCTGGTCTTTTCAACTAAAATGCTTGAAAGTTTTCTATTTCATTGAATATCTACTTTTTTCTCCTGGAGGTATTATGCTTAGTTTTGCTGAGAAGGTGATTCTTGGTTTTCTTCCTAGATCCTTTGAAACTGCAAGATCTTGTGTTATCCTGATTGTGTTTCCATAATACTCCAATTCTTTCTTTCTGACCACTTGCAATACTTTTGCCTTGTACTGGGAATACCAAAATTTGGCTAAAATAATTGTGAGAGTTTCCCTTTTGTGTTTAATTTTGGCAGGCAATTGGTAGATTCTTTCAATATCTATTTTACACTCTGGTTCTAGAATAACAGGGCAGTTTTCTTTGATAATTTCTTGAAAGCTGATGTCTAGGCTCTTCTTTTTCTCTTGTTTTGATCACAGCTTTCAGGTAGTTCAACAGTTTTTACATTGTCTCTCCTGAATCTATTTTCTAGGTTAGTTGTTTTTCCAATGAGATATTTCACATTTCCTTCTATTCTTTTAATTCTTCTGGTTTTGTTTTATAATTTCTTGATTTTTCATAGAGTCGTTAGATTAAATTTGTTCCATTCAAATTATGAAGGAATTATTTTCATCAGTTAGCTTTTGAATCTTCTTTTACATGTGGCCAGTTCAGTATTTTAAGGTATTCTTCTCCTCATTGGGTTTTTGGACCTCTTTTGCCATTTTGGTTAATTTACTTTTAAGATGTTACTTTCTTCAGCATTTTTGGTCCCCTTTAACAAGTAGTTGACTCGTTTTTATGATTTGCTTGCATCACTCTCATGTCTTTTTCCAATTTTGCCTCTACATCTCTTGTTTTTCAAAATTCTTTTGAGTTCTTTCATGGCCTGGTATCAGTTCACATTTTTCTTGAGGGCTTTTCCTGTAGGAGCTTTGACTTTGTTTTATTCTGGTTGAATGTTTTCATCTTAGTGTCACTAAAATAAGATTCTATAGGCTAATGTTTTTTCCTGATTTTTGCTCATGTTCCTAGTCAGTGACTTGACTTTTGAGCTCTATGTCAAGGTATATTTCTTCTTTCAGTGTGGGTGGAAGAGCATACCGTCAGCTGCTCAATCCCCCCACAATGTGATGGGCTTAGAGCTCAAGAAAGAGTTTCTCCTGCTACCCCTTTAGCTGTTTAGCCTGTCATAGGTTCCTCCACCCTCGCTGCCACCCTGGGGCTAGGATCAGACCTCCATACTGTCTCACACAGGCCCAGTAGGTTTTATCCACTCACCTTCCAAGTTATTCTCAATGATTTCGGGTCAAGAGCTTTGGAAACCACCACAGCTGACAATGATTCAGTTCCCCCAAGGCCTTTTCAGGCCACTTCTGTGTCAGCATGGCCATGCTAGACTGTGCTTTGCTCCCAACTTGGTTTAACAGACAATTCTGTCCACCTTCCAGGCTGTCTTGGGCTGGAGATTTGCTGCATACCAAGATTCTATGTGTTCTGTAGCTACAGAATTTGTTTAGAGTAATTTTTTTTACAGCTGGTTGGTGGGGTTTTGGGAAGAGCTCAAGCAAGGCCTTGTTTTACTCCTCCATCTTGGTTCCGACCTCCTCCTATTTTCTCATTTAAGTTTCTCAAGGTATTCACAAACTTTATTCTGGTACTAAGATGCCAGCTTTTAATAATATTAGATTGTGAAATAACCTAACTTTCACTTGAGCAATAGGATATCATCTAATGATGACATTAGAGATAATGATAGAGTGATAAGTAATGATGTGATGTAAAGAAAAGCCCCTTTACTACATTTTAAATACAAATCAATAAAATGATTCATTATCTTCGTTGTTATAACACAAAACAGAAAAGAAAACAGTTAATGCATAGAAAACTATATCTCTATGAGGAATTTGAGTTTCTGAACATCAGTGAGTTTTCATAGTTACTTATAGCATACAGATAACAAATAATAATCCCAGGATCACTACTTGTCAACAATTGATCTGTAGGTTAGATTGTTCGACTTTAAAGATGGGGATACGTTGGCATTCTAAACTGTTCATTTGTCATTGTTTTGAGGTTCTAAGACAAGGTTGTCTTTTGTTTTTAACTTTCTTCCTTTTTTTTGTCTTGACTAAAGAACTGGCAAAAGAATGGCAAACCACAGGGATTGGACATGATTGTCTATTTGATATTGAAATGGAGACTAATTCTAAGAGGTCATTGCTCCTATTGAGAAGGGGAGAATATAGTGCCTACTGTACCTTCTTATCATCACAAATATATCGATATAGTGGTAGGTATGTATATTTGAAAAGTTTTAGTTGTGACAAGAATCAAGTTAGTACTTTAATGTAATTTATTATTAAGATAAATAGTAAAATTTAAATATTCAACAGGAAAAGAAAAAAATAAACATTTAATAATTAATATTAAAACAAATAAAAATAAGAAAATAAAAGAATTGCATTGTCCACTGGAGAATGTCAAAGAGGATGGAAAATGCACAGCAATAAAATTTCCATGTCAAGAAAGCCTATAAAATAAATGCTATGCATTATTTTCAGAGCTCTCTTTCATTTCTTTGCTTCCTTGTAAGCTTTTTCTTGTTCTCTGCTATGTGCATTTTACTTGTTATTTTTCCCTCTTCCTCCCTTGAAGGCTACACTTAAGCCCGGATACACACACACAGATACAAACCATATATGTTTATGCATGGGTGTATGTATGTATGCATACATGTATGCATATATGCGTGTGTTTGTGTATGTATTCTAGTTAGTAATTTGAATTTGTATTTGTGAGGAAAGAAAATGAATACGGGAAAAGAAATAACTAATTTGAGCTCTCTAAAAAATTATTAACACGATAAAAGCAGTTGTTTTAAGAACAAGAGAAGAGTAACACTGTACTAAGTAGTTCATCCACTCCATTATTCTCTCTCTGAGAATGACATGAAAGCATCCGTTAAAGAACATTATGGTTTTATTACATGAAATTGCCTTCAAAAGGTTAGAGATTAACTCAAAATTTCCCTACCTTTCTGTAATATTTCATTGTGCATAAAATCATCTACCTTATATGAACTTATCTAAATCCCCCTTGAATCTATTTATAGTTTCAGCTTTTGCCACCTCTTTAAATAATGATTTCCACAAATGGACTGATTACTATGTAAAGTGAGGCATTCTTTTATTAGTCCTTAAGCTATCTCCTTCAAGCTTCAAGTAGTGTCCTTTCATTTTCAACCTCCATGAAACTGTGAACAAATATGTTTTCAATTTGTGAATGCTCTGCATGATTTCTGAGACTTGTTTCATGTTGCTGCTTAGCTTTTCAGTTTATGAAGAACATCTCTCACAATAAAGCTTTGAAGAAGTATTGTCAGTGCCATTTTCATTTTGCAGTTAAACTAAAGCCTAAAGAGGTTTAACAATTCACCTATGATCAAAAGGATCATGTTTCACTGGAAATAACAGAGGACTGGTTGTCAAAGGCTTAGGGTCTAGGCCTGATTTTGCTACAAATTGTTAAACATTAAACTTCATTTTTCAAGGAACAACACGGTTTTTTTTTTTGTTTTTTGTTTTTTTTGCTCTTTTTTAACACCCTGCCACTAGGAAAAAAAAGATAAGAGAAATAAAACTTTGCAAAATAAACCTAAAGAAGTTCTCCCACTAACTGCACTAATGGGGTGCAAATAGTATATAGATTACTCTTCAAATTTGCTCTATCACCTTTCTGTCAGGAGGTGTCATGGCTCAGCTCTGGTACTCTGAAATAGCATTTGGTCATAGAATCGATCACTATTCTTAAGTTGATCAAAAATATTTCTGTATAATTTTCATGATATTTTTTTTTGGATCATCTCACTTTGCTCTGCATCAACTCATACAAATCATTCCAGGTTTCTCTGAAATCGTCTCTTTCTTCATTTCTTAGATTCCAATCACATTCTGCTTAATACCCATACTATGATTTATTTAACCAATATTCAGATGACTATCACCCTTAAATTTCCAGTTCTTTGCTTTAAAAAAAAGCTTATATCTGTCTATTCATCTGTGTCTGTCTACACAAAATGGATCCTGTTCTTTATCTTATGTCCTTAGGATAAAGTCATAGTAGTGGAATTGCTGGGTCAAAGTATGTTCACTGTTCAATGATTTTGAGAACATAGCTCTAAACTGCATTCCAGAATGGATGGAACAATTTACAATTCCCCCAATGGTGCACTAATATGCTTATTTTCCCTTAGCCCCTCTTAACATATCTAGCTCTTTAAGAATGATTTTGGCTCTTTCCAGCAGTTTTTGTTGAATGGTGAGTTTTTCTTTTAATTGCAGAGTCTTTTTGTTTATACAACGTTATGCTACTGAACAAATTTACTTCTGTGTGTTAAATATTTAATCTTACTCACTGATCAAAATATCTCTTTGTTAAGCAGTACAGATGATTTAGATGATTTCTGCTTGGTAGTATAGGTTGAGATCTGGTACTGATTACCTCCCGTCATGCCTGTATTTTTTAATCCATTGATATTCTTGATCTTTTCTTCATCCAGATGAATTACATTACTGTTTTTCGGTCTCCAAAGAAGAATGATTTGGTAACTTCATAATTATAGCATTTCATAGACTTCTTTAATCAACTAATATTTATCTTTTTTTAGGTCTGTTTTTCTATAGAAACTTTCATAACTCTGTTCAAATAGTTCTTTATGTTAGTTATACTGTGTGCATACACATGTATGTGTGTGTGTGTGTGTGTGTTGGCAGATAGACTGCTAAACATTTTACACATCGTGTATTTATTTTAAATTAAATATATCTTTCTATAATTTCAATTTTGCTAATAATACTAGAATTTTATGGTACTTAATATTTCCACAAAGCACTTTACAAATATCTCATTTTGTTCTCATAACAACCCTGGAATGTGTGTGCTTTTATTATCTCCATTTTACAAATTTAAAAAAGTTGCCAAGCGAATACAAAGGGCCTGATCAGGGACATGCAAACTAGAAAATATGTGATGATGGATTTGAATTCATGTCTTTCTGATACTATTTCCAGTGTTCTAGCTTCTTCATTACTTAACTGTATACTTATTTTTATTATGATCTAGGAGGAATCACTTCACTTAAACCAGGCTCTGTTTCATGCATGTATGTATGTACACATATTTATATGTAAGACGTATTATGCATGCACACACATATGAGCATAGAATAGCTCCTAACATGTGTCTCATCTCTGTAATTCTGTGATTATAAGGGACAAATTTGGGGAAAAATTCACTTTCAATTACTCTTTAGTTGTTCTCAAACTTTAATATTTTGCCATTATAAAGAACTGTAATACCATAGATCTAGAGCTGGAAATGAACCTCACTGGCCATCATTTTTAGTCCTTTCATCCCACAGATGAAGAAATGTAGGATTAGAGGAGTTAAGTAATTCACGTAAGATCATGAAGGTAGTAAACCTTGAAAGTGAGTAATACATCAGTCCCAGGCAAATTCCAAAGGTCTTATGATGCAGAATACTATCCACCCCGGAGAAAAACCTGATGAACTTTGAATGAAGATATAATTATCTTTCTTTATTTTTCTTTTCTCTTTCTGTTTTCTTTTACAACATGACTAATTTCTATTGTTTGGCTTGTGGAGGAGGGAGGAGAGGAGAGAAGAGAGAGAAATTGAAACTTAAAGTATAAAAAGGATGTCAATTTTTTGCATGTAATTGAGAAAGAAATGATATTGACAAGCTCAAAGTCTTTGAGCAGTGGCTACATTCTGTGGGTGAGCTCTTTTTTCAGTTAAAGATCATAACATTTTTGGATATCTTTCAAAGTCAGAAGTTATTGATTATATTATTCTTACCTTAGTATGTATGTTTTTCCCTTCTAAGTAGAGTAAATAACATCTTAAAATAGCAAATTTCCCCCCTAACCTTCTCTAATGAAAAACAAAACAAACCTATTCTGTCTTCTGAAAATCAGTCCCGTATATGACTCAGTAAACTACCTTTCTTACTCCTTCCTCCAAAGTTTTCTTCCAATATTGGGGTTCCCTAAGTTCCATTTGCATTTCTTTCTGTTCTCCTCCAAACTGCTTCTTGCTGTGATAAAGAGAATGTTCAATGAATTCTGTTTTCTCCAGTTCCTAACTCCTTCTGCACTAGAAAAGACTTTGTTTTGGAAAGAGCACTGAGTCAGAGATTGGCAGTCTCTGCAAAGCTTTTTGCCAAAATCTTTACTCCTTTCTGGTTTGTGTGCCAGGTGTGGGGTACTAAACACATAATGCCAGACTGACTTTTGTGAGGTCCATCAACATGTCATGAGTGCATGTTGACTTCAGCAAACAAAGAGAAAGAGGTCACGCCAGTTTTAGACTTCTGTCAAGGATTGTGGGGAATATATTCTGCCTGGCAGATTTCATGACAGGTAGACCATTTGTGGTTTTCCTAAGAGGTGGGGAAAGAGGTATGGCAGCAGCAATTGACTCTTTTGCCACTGAAAATTTACCATTGTGTCTTTTAGTCTGGATATCTTACAGCCAATACCAGGATGTCTGCCAAAAAATTATAAAAGCTTATTGAAGGGGAAAATGAGGGTGTCTGATCACAGTCTTCACACAAAAGAAAAGCTGTAGTAAGTTCATAAAAGATTATTATAATCAAAAATTACCCAACTCCCTTCTGGGTAAGGACAAGAATACAGTGCTAAATTTAAGTCAAAGAAATTTAGGTTAAGTGGATGGAAGAATTATATAGCTATTAAACATGATAGCCTCCAGGCCACATTCATAAATGTGTTTATGAAAATTACTTCACTGGAGAAATGTATGAAAAAACGATGACTGTGTGCATGATATTTAGAGCCATTTATTCTGAAAGTGATTTTAACTTTATTATTGTTCTTTCTTTAATCAACTCGTCTTTCATTCTATTGCAATAAATCCATTAATCAAGAATCATTTATTAAGTACTTGCTATGTAGCACATACTATGTTAGGGGTCTAGTGATGCAATGGTTTAAATTAAAAAAAATGAGTTTGCCATTAAAGAGTATATATATTTTACATGTATAAATTACTTCTTTCTTAGAATCAAAAGTAATGTGTTAACATTTTTTTTTTTGTGAAATTAAGAAATTATTGCAGTGAAATACAGGGAAAATGCACAATTTTAAAATATTTTACCGTGTAATTATGGTATAAAACATCATTCTCTTCACAACAGTACCCAGTATATCCACACACAGTATCTTATTTTTGTTCCTACTTGTATCCCATAAATTTGAGGACCTTAGATTGCATACGGGAATGGGGCGAGTGCACAACAAATTTTGGGACAATTTTTTTATCCTTGAGATCTCTTCAGATTTGTTTCATTGAAAAGTTCAACTACAAATAATTTTTAGCATCAAAACACGTATGGGGAAGTGATATTTGATGACTATCCAAAAAGAATAAGTGTTTTCTTTGTACATTATTTAAAGTAAAGTTGCAATAAGCAAACACAAGGTTTGGAAATAAATTTTAGTTTTTTCATAAGGCCAAACATCGTTCTTTGGAGAATTATCCTCAAACAGCACCAAAGTACCTTAATTTAGACTTCTGTGGCTAGGATTTGTTTTACATACATTATACTTTATAGAGATCTACAGCTATTTAAATAAAATGTAATAGTTGTTGCACAATCAAAATTAATTTAGTCAAAATTAGAAGGAAAAGAGGAAGGTGGGAAATAATTTAAAGAAGTTTCTCTGGTAAAGGTCTTATTTCTTGAACATACAAAGAATTGAGTGAAATACACAAGCCATCCCCAGTTAATAAATGGTCAAAGAATGTAAACAGTTACTTTTCAGAAGAAAAAAATCAATGATATTAATTGTCAAAGAAAACAATGTTCTAAGTCATTATTAATTAGGAAAATAAAAATTAAAAGAACTCTGGGATACCACCTTACTTTCTCAAGGATGGAGGAAGAAAGAAAGGAACAGAAAGAATTTGAAACTTAAAAATTGATTCTTAATTTTTCATGCAATTGTGAAATATTGAATAATAAATGAAATTATATCTATAAAAGTCGACAGATAAGAATTATCTTTTTTTTTTTAGCATATTGACTA
This sequence comes from Notamacropus eugenii, assembly GCF_028372415.1. Taxonomy (NCBI): domain Eukaryota; kingdom Metazoa; phylum Chordata; class Mammalia; order Diprotodontia; family Macropodidae; genus Notamacropus; species Notamacropus eugenii. The sequence goes on from NC_092877.1 coordinate 243,856,287, forward strand.
ATGTAATCTAGAGGTAAGCACACACCCAACTATCAGTTGTGGGCCCTTGTAATGCCAATTCTGTGCCAGCACAGTTCTGAATCTCAAAATATAACAAACTCTCAACATGGAATCCAGAACCAAAACGTTTATTCAAACACCAGAAAATCAAATTCCTCATAGACACAAAGAAATCCATCATAGTAACCAAGAAATGTATACACATTATCAGGCCTTCCCTCAAACAAGCTCCTCTAAGTAAAATGCCCTTCTCTCACTCATAGTCAGCTGCCTTCTCTGTCCTTCCCAGCCTCACCAATTTCATCTCTGCTCTGCTCCAGCTCTGCCTCTTCTTGTTCTACTCTTTCTGCTCCACCTCTTCCTGGTTCATTTGTTCATCAAGCTCCTCCCACTTCAGATCACTTATGCTTCCATATGATTTAAGCAAGTCACACGGGCCTTTTAATGAAAGGGAAAAATCTTCAAATTAAGCAAAAATATACCTTAAGTATACAGCCCTCTGAATTTACTTAAGTTTCAATGTATAGCATATATTGTGGAGGTAAAAATGCTATAACTTTAAAACTAATTAGATATGTGATTCACATAGAATGAGGAATCATTTGTGGTATAGAGATTGTGCCATTGTACTTTCATGGGTCTGGAGGAGAAAGTGAGACTGAAGACTTTGTGTTTTCTACCTCAGTAAAATCCAATTCCCGTGCAAGTCATAAAACTAGTGATGTCATTGGTCTTATGTGAGAAAGAAGGACAAATAACAAAGGTGTAGGAATGTCTGATATCTTTGATGAAGATTGAAACCCATCTATGCCATCTCACTATATGTGATTTCATTCTGTCTCACCAAAATTAAAAAAAAAAAAGATTGTTTTCTTACTCACTAACCACTTATCAAAGCTGTAGTCAGGAAATGATAGATAGTGGTGCAAAAAAGTTCAAAGGCAGAATGCTTATTGTTCATTTATTTCTAGAGTTTTAAGCCAAAGTTAATAATTAATTTTAGTGTAGAAAATAAAGATCATAAAGCATGAATAAGGTGCAGCAAGAAAATCTGGCCTACTTCATATTAGTGAAGCTACACATTTTGGTAGAATTTGACATTTCTGTGTAGATGTATGTTTGTGATTGATACTTCATCCTTTACAGCACAGCCTTCAAAGCAGCTGTTAAATGTCAAGTTATTAATTTACACATTGAAATATGTATCATGAGCAAACAGATTTATAGCTGTCAAAATTCAACTCGAGAGAAAAAGATCTTAAACTTAACATATCATAAAGAGCCTTATCCTTAATCATCATAATTCAAATTTGCAGACATCATTTTAGACATGCATATAAGCACAGTTAGTAAACAGGTGGTCTGACCTACCTGACAAAGTGCCATAAGAAATTGAAACATAAGTATCTTTTATATATAAACTTATTTTGATCATGTGTATTAACAAAAATTCTACTCAATTGCTTTACATTGGAAATAGAATGATTTAATTGATTGATGCATTTTAATACTGTTAAACAACCATAAATTAAAAAGGAAAGTTAGTTTCAAATATTAAATAATTCTTTGTTAAATAATAGGAATGGGTACTGTTATTTCTCAAAAAGATTTTTCAGCACGTATTGAGAAAATCATATGTTTCCTGTTGATTTTGACATTGATACGGTCAAGAATTTAGCAGTTTTCTTAATATTGAAATTTCTCTGAATTTCTGATATAAATTCCACCTGGTTAGGGTGTATGGTATTTGTGATATATCTCTACAAGTGTCTTGCTAGTACTTTGTTCAAAATTTTTCAATCAAAATTCATTTGTGAATTTGGCCTGTAATTTATTTTCTCTGTTTTAGTTCTTCCAGGTTTATGTATCAGCAAAATATCTGCATCATAAAAAAAGTTTGATAGGACACCTTAACCTCAAATACTTTACCTATTATTGGAATCATTATTTTTTAAATGTTTGGTAGAATTCATTAGTAAATCCATCTGGCACTGGGGATTTTTTCTATCAACTTCATTTATGACTTGTTCAATTTCTTTTGCTGGAGCATTCCTGATTACTCAGGGTTACACTGATGCTCTGGTGCTTCTTTGATCTGAAGTGTGTCAGTTCCCCGGGCTATACTAATGCACTTGCACAGTCATGGTATTGGTGTTTTCCTGCTTCATCACACTGGGGTTCAGGATCTCCCACTGGTTTGCTCAGGTTGGTCTTGCTGCTAACTTCTGGGCCTCTTTCACCTGGAATGTGCTCCCTTTTTACTTGAAAGACAGGGACTTTTCCTGCTGATCCTCTAAGTTTCTCAAGTTAAAAGAGTGTTCCATCCTATCTTTTCACTGGCTCTCCTGTTCCAGTATTTGTTATGAATGTTATTTTATAGTAGTTTGGATGTAAATATGGAAGAGTTAGTGTAATTTACTGCTTATTCTATCGTCTTGGTTCCCAAAAGTCCCATTTCTACTCAAATCAATTTAAACATCTAATGTTATGCCAAACCAAATAAAGAAAGATACCTTAATGAAAAGAGACAAATGAATAACATGTGGATGTGGATGAATAAAATTCCAGAGATCTCAATGAAAACAATAGGTCAAATCAAAGAGAGAATATTAATTATAGTTTTCAAAGTACATCATACAGTGGTGATTATAAAAGGAAAGAGATAAATGGAATTAGTTCTCTAAGACAATGGTAATGAAATTTAGGAACCCATTGTTAAACTGAAGTACACAAAACATTGAAGCAACAACATTTTTTGCAAGAAAAAAGGCTAAATAATATGGAAAAGTTTGCAGATATGTAGTTAAAATTAGCTGAACATTCTCTACTATACACTATAGTACATTATTATAGGGTGCCATCTCTTTAAGTATGACCCCTGAATGTGAAAATTTCAATTTTTAAGTCAACAGAAGTGAAAAAGGGAAGTATTCATGGGGAAACAACAACAAACGAACTACAGTAGCTACTATTTAACCAGTTCTTGATTAGTTGAATAAAGACACTATAGAATTATTGCTCTTCAGTGCCACCCAGAGATTAAGAGAGGCAAAGCCTCTCAAAAGTGCTTATTGCTCTTTGTTGCCTCATGCTGCCTGGAGAGCAAAAAGTAGAAATTAGAAAGGCAGATTATGCAGATTATGCAGTTTCTTTGGTGTAGGAAAGAATGCTGACTTTTCATTGAATGCAGAGTCCTGTTGAGCTGAAGGACTGGATTATCAAAATAAACAAACAAACCAAAAATCGTGAAATACTTAGGTAGTCAAATCCTGAAAGCATAATATTTGCTCATCCATTTGGGAATGCAAGAATAAATTTTGATAGATAAATGAATGTGCTGTTATATATTTCATTCTAGCACTCTAAATATATTTATATAATAAGAAATGAGGAAATCAGAGAAGTACAGATGACAGGCACACTAATTACAACAATGTAAATGAGGCCAATACAAAAAAGCAGCATAATCCTGGTCATATATAATGATCAATGTTGATTGCCGAATATTGATGTTAATACATATTGTCTTTCTTTAAAAAATGATAAACCTTACAGTGAAATATTACGTTTTATTATGCAAAATCAGTGTATCAGGAAATTTTTTTTGCTAGAGGGGAGGAGATTATTGAGGCATTATTATAGTGCCAAATTACATCATTATCTATTTTTAAAATTTGTGCATCACCTTCATTAATGAGTTAATGATGATTGCTGAAAAAAAAATCTGAAACGTTTCATGTAGTTGGCATGGTTGACTAGAAATATCCAGGACTTAATGTATTAGAACTCACTTGGAAATATTTTATGGATTGGTTAATGTTGCTCATGAAATGTTTAAATAGGTTCTAACATTTCAGAAATCCGTTTGATACATGTGAGTGTGTATGCACATGCATGAGTGTGTGCATTTGGGTGTGTAAAACAACAAAAAAGTGACTCTTGGAATGTCACGATAGTGGAAACTTGCAATTATGTTCAATTTTCAACACTTCTGACCTTAGTTTCTTTTTGTAGCCTAATTTATTCCCCATCTGTATGTGGGGTCAAGGCTACAGTGCTGTATTGAGGTATTAATTGCTTTCATGAATAGCGTATTAACAATACTTGAATAAGTTGCTTATATTAGGTATTTCCCATTCTGGTGAGTAACATAGGAGAATTTAATTTTCTTCGACAGACCCTCCCTCCCTCCCTTCCTTCCTTCCTTCCTTCCTTCCTTCCTTCCTTCCTTCCTTCCTTCCTTCCTTCCTTCCTTCCTCCCTCCCTCCCTCCCTTCCTTCCTTCCTTCCTTCCTTCCTTCCTTCCTTCCTTCCTTCCTTCCTTCCTTCCTTCCTTCCTTAGTTTCTTTCTTTATTTGTGCTTTCATTCTCTTACTCAAAAACTATGGTGTAAATATTATGTTGAATCATTTGTTCCATTATTGAAGTCATATAACATAATTTAAGTCCACTGAAATGAGACATAAGTATGATAAAGCGTGTCATTGTACTCAATGTATTTGAAAAAATACAGAATTTTAGTTATACATTATAGGAAAAAAACAACAAATACTGTGAATGGTGGGGGATGACAATACCAACAAAAGTCCTGCATGACTTTGTCACATCTATTCTGGGATTGTCCACTAAAACAAAAATATAACTTCTCAAGTTCAACCAGTGATTGTGAAAGAAAGCCAAGCTTTGACTGCCAAAAATAAAATATCTTCCATTAAAACCTCCTTTCTCTATAGACAAAGAAATGAGGACCAGACATTGAGCTACCCTGTTTCTGGAACAGCAACAACAAACAAACAAAAATGTGGATTTCATTTCAGTATAACTCTGCATATGATGTAATATATGCAAGCTAGGTCCACTCGAGAATAGAATCCAGGATTGGTTTGTCCGTTGAAGCTAATTGGATCAAAAGTGGGAAATATCCAAGATTCCAAGGACTCTAGGATTTTTAGTCCATCAACTTTTCCTGGTTACATTTTAGCTTGAATCAAACTAGACCGTGAAGAAAGGTGAAAATTCAAGTTGTATTCTGTATTTCTGAATAGAGGCACCCAAATTTTGTGCTTGTGAATGTGTTTTATTAAAAAAGCATATATAATATATATACATATATATGTGTGTGTATGTATATTCATGTATGTATGTAAATATATGTATATGTGTGAATATGTACATATATAACCTACTTAATTTTTTCTACGAATATGCTTTTATTTTATCTTTATTACACTATACATTAATTGATTTTCAGTATGAAATCTATAAAAATCTTGAAAAATAAAGTTCCAAAAAAATGGAAATGAAAAAAATATGTTAGCCTTAAGAGAGATCAATTTCCTGCAAATAAAGAATGTAAATTTACTTCTCTGAAACTGAGTACGTTTTTTAACCTATAGACATCACAATTTAAAAAGTCTTACTTTCTATGATGTGTTCAAACAATTCAACTTCAAGAAATATTTTCTAAAACAGATTATCTTATTTAGGTTACAGAGCTGTATGAAATAATTTATTTCAATCTAATGAAGATTATTCTGTAACTGTCTAAAATATTTCTTTCTTTAACGAGCCAATATAGTGTAGCAGAAAAAGGACAGAAACTGGAATCAGGATAGAGATTTCATACCCTCACTTAGTCACAACTTTAGTAATCAGTTAATTTCATCAGGCCTCACTTTCCTCAGGTGTAAAGTTAGACTAATAATATTTGCTTTAGCTACCTCATAGAGTTGTTGGTAAAAGTACTTTCACTAAGTTTTGAAAACCTTAAAGTACAATTGAAATGTAAAGATTATATTTTTTTCTCTTGTCTGCTGCAACCAGATGAACGAATGTTTCCCTTTTAATGCAGAATGATTTTGATTCATAGAACGTGGAGAAGATTGGGTACTCTGGCTTACTTTCTTGGTTTCTCCATCTGACAAATGACACTTACAGTTCTTCAAATTCACTCCAATTAAATGTGGCATTTTCTGGGTGACTAATAATAAGAATCATGTAAACAGCACTTTAAAGTTTGCGAAGCATTTTTAAAATGTTAACTTATTTTATCCTCCAGTAACTTTGGAATTTCAGTGTCACTATTAATCACATTTTACAGATAAAGAAACAAGAGACAAACTGATGCTAAGTTATATGCCCAAAATTACACATGCAGTAAATGTCATAAGTCACCTTTTGAACTCAGTTTTTTCTGACTCTAGGTCCAGGTCTCTGTCCACTGAGTCACCCACCTGCCTGATTCACTTCTGCAACTTGCATTGACATTCTTATTCTTCCTCTCCTTGCATTGCAAGCACTGTTTGTGATATTACATTCCAGTATTAATGAGCACAATTTCCCCTGATTCACCTATTATGGATTTGTCATGCCCTTTCCTGACCTGTTCATCCCTGATAATTAGAACACAACACATAGTTTCTACAGGATGATCTATATCAACTGAAATTATTAGTTTTTATGTCAAAATCATCTTTTAATAAACTTTAATCTAATTATAATTAAATGGTTACAATCACTATGATCTAGACTATGCTAGACCTTATCCTCCATGCAATATAAAAATAAAGGTAATATATTCAAAATTCTTCCTAATTTCTAAATCACTAGTATCTTTTAATCATCGCATAGCAAATTTCTTTGTTTTTCTTTGCTGACTTCACAAAACCATTTCCCAGATTTTTCCCTACATGTGGATCAAGGCAGTTTTTGATAATTCATTTCATAAATAATACCCTCATGGATCACTGTCAAGGTTTAATCCCTAATAAAATAGAAAGAAGCTCTGGGAAGGGTGGGGCAGTATTCTCTGATCACACACAAATATTTGTAATTCTACATAGTTAGCCACAGCAAATAGGTTCTCTCCTCTGTCTCTCATATCTATTAACACCAGTATCAGTTTCAATAACTATATATAAATTACTATTGCTTTCTGTCTATATCATCTATATCTATCCATTCATATATCCATGTATCTCTCTCTCTCTCTCCCTCTTTCTCTCTGTTATATTACTCAATGACTTGGGTACACTTTCCTGACTCAGTGTCTCACACCTACCTGCTCTCCTCCCATCTTCTTCTTACCCTTTGGGAGACAGATTAGGATGAAATGACTTCTTACTCCTTTGAAGCATATAAGAAAAATGTTTTTCTATAGTCGTTAAGTAGAGATATACCCTGTCATTGTGAAATGTATCAGAAAATGTGTAGTGATTCCATTTCTTAGGTAAAAATTTATTTGTGGTCACAGACATATAAGAAACGTGATAAATAAAAGTGATCAAGGTCCATACTGAGTATTTTACTATGTTGATGGAGAAGAAATCATGGACACAGAAAGATGAGGGCCAAATCTATTCTTTGTGCATGAGTAAACACTCACTAAAAGCACATCAATCCCTTTCTTTCTCCCACCATCTAATGAAAATCACTTCAATAAGCATACATTTCTAGGTGTTGGATATATAATGACAGAAGACAAAATGGTCTTTGCATGCAATATTTAATATTCAATGTGGAAGATATATTATGCAGACAGAAAACTATATCCACTGTGGTGATTAAAAAAAATTAGAAATGTAGTTTCTGCGTAATTTAATCATTTTACTAGTAAGGTGTAAGGTTGGTAGACTAGGAAGATCTTCTCCATGCATCAATAGGCCTAACCCATGGAGATTGTGATCATGTGGGGCCTGTATTAACATTCAACCTGGGTCATGTGGGGCTCAGACTGGGAGGAACTTGTCCAAGTAGAAAAAGAGAGAGAGAGAGAGAGAGAGAGAGAGAGAGAGAGAGAGAGAGAGAGAGAGAGAGAGAGAGAGAGAGAATGAACAGAGAGTGAAAGCAGGCAGAGTAGAGAGAGAGAAGCAAGCTAGGAGTGGGCAAAGAGAGGAATTTGTCTAGAGGAACTTGTTGTTTGTCTGGGAGGTCTGACAGAAAGAAGGTTTAAGATTTTGATGCTCCTTTGTTTAGTGTTAAATACCTATTAAATCTTACCTTCTGGCATTCTTGTGATGTCCCAAGTAAATACTTTGGCTTTGCCTTTGAGGCAAAGTTTACTCTAATTTGCAAATTTACCCTGGAAATATGCATGCATATTCATAGCAGCTGATATGGATATCACGTTGATGTTACATAAGGCAAGCATATTATTAATAAAAAAGATGGTCATTTTCCCATCTCACTTTGACAAAAGGCAATCATGGCATTGGACTCACACTTTACATACCCTTTGAAGAGTAGATGTTCCTGCATATATCACCTGTGAGTAGACAGAGATGACTTAATGGGAACCCAGCTAGCTGCATAATTCAGCTCATCCTCTCACACTCCCTCTCCCTCTCTCTTTCCTTCTGCTCTCCAAAGGAAGGTAAATTGTGGTGACCAGAAGCTGCCCAGTTAACTTGAGATTTACTTACTAGATTTTCTGCCTTCCTTCTTTCCTTCCTTCCTTTGAGTGAAATCAGGTTAAGTGAAGACCCCTCAGGCATGAATTCCTCAAAACCCCCACTCTTCCTGCCAAAGCTAAAATAACTAAATACCTCCCTTAGGCAAATAAAATGCTCCAAGATGGAAGAGAACCACCAAAGTTTCAGTCATGTGACCTGTTGTACTTCTGCTTCACTTCCCCTTCAACACCCCCTTAATACCACATCAGCATTCTTCCCTTAAGTTCCCTATTTGGTAACAAAAACCCTCATTAGTGAGCAATGACCCTTTCCGTGTTCTTTGTCTCTGGGGTAGATTCCCGACCTTAGACTGTACTCCTGGATTCCTAGTCAGTGGGAAGAAGCTTTGAATCATCTCATAGTTAATTTGTTTGTTTTTCTTTGCTGACTTAACGAAACCATTTCCCAGTTCTTTCCCTACATGTGCTTCAAGGCAGTTTCTGATAATTCATTTCATAAGTAAATAAATAAAACTTGGCTTCCGAGTTAGGGGCTATATAATATTGTGTCCAGCTCAGCTCAGGTGCACTCCCTTGCTGACACTGCCCATTGTGTTGTGGAAGCACCCTTCTCATGAGATTGTAATGAATTCCTTTTTACCTTCTAACTTGAGAAGCCTCCAAGCTCAATTTGAATAAGGGTGGCTGTATCCCACACCCTTCCTTCCTTCCTTCCTTCCTTCCTTCCTTCCTTCCTTCCTTCCTTCCTTCCTTCCTTCCTTCCTTCCTTCCTTCCTTCCTTCCTTCCTTCCTCCTTCTGTATGGGATAAAAAGACCCTTACTCAAAATTTTAAATAAATGAAGAAGCTTTTCAATAAGAACAGAAAATGATGTATTACAATTCTTGCAAGAAAGGGATGTCCCTCCACCAGGTCGGGGAATCTGATGTAAGGAGGCAACTTACAGAAATTCAAGTACTATGTTTATACCCTAATAAAGAGAATCCCACCTCCCCACTATCCCATCTCTCCATCTGTTGGGAGGCAGGTTAACAATCTAACCTTGAAGAACTAGACAAATCCAGGGAAATTTTCACCTATCCCTGCATAATTACCTAATTTAATATCTAATTTAACTTTAGAAAGGAAGGGAGGGGGAGAAAGGGGAGCTGGTAGTGTTGATATAGCAACAGTATAACAAAGAAAGAGGAGATTTGAGTAACTTCCAAGTTTCAGCTACAGCCCACATCACTTTCACAAAGAAAGCTGGTAACTGGTAAAGTGTTGGGGCAGGGGGGGGGAGGGGGGGAACAACTGACCATTCACAGGCCCTGGATACCTGAAACTCAGGTATCCAGGGAAAGAGGCCTTATGGAAAAGACATTTTATTTAGAAAATACAATATTCTTCATATTTTTATAATGAAAAGTCTTCACAATCTCCTCATCTCACTCACTTCCTTCCTCCCTCCCTCCCTCTCTCCCTTTCTATCTCTTTCTTTCCTTCTTTCTCTCTCTCTCTCTGTTTCTTTCTCTCATTCTCTCTCTCTGTCTCTCTGTCTTTCTCTCTCTCTGTTTCTCTGTCCCTGTCTCTCTGTCTTTGTCTCTCTCTGTCTCTGTCTCTCTCTGTCTCTGTCTCTGTCTCTGTCTCTGTCTCTCTCTCTCTCTCTCTCTCTCTCTCTCTTTTTCCTAAAACCTTAAACAGAGTTCACTCTGAATCCCATCACAATAAGCCCCTGCCCAAGTTCCTCTTTTTTGGGCCCTTCTCCCTTAAAGTGAATATCAATGGAAACTATCTCTTTTTGGAATAGCAACCCTGAGGGTCTTGTCCTCCCAGCTTTATTATTTTATAATTAAAGGGGCCATCCCTTGACTACATTTTAAAGAGGCCTCTTCATTATATGAGCATTATTTCACTTTAAGTGAGTACCTGAAAAGGTCTTGGCTAAAAGGGCCAGCGTCTCCCATTGCATCCTAGGCCCTCAATGGTCATTCTGATGAATATCTAGTCACTGGATCTAGATGGCTGTGGAGGAGAAAGTGAGGCTGGCCACCTTGCACAGCCCTCCCTCACTCTAATCAAAGTAAACTGCAAGTCATGTCATCATTTTGCTTACATCATGGTCCTCTTCAAAAAGGAAGGAAAAACACAACAACCAGATGTTCCTGTGGGGTGGCAATCAACTCTGATTGGTTAAGAAAATGAGAAGTGGGTTGGATTAAAATGAGAGTGACATCATGTAACCCTTGGACATACTTTCTCTATACCCAGGCCACTCCCAGCCTTAGGCAATCTATTTTTAAAAAAATTATGCCCTGACTAAGATTCAGCAGAGCACAATATATATGCTAGCAGTGTGGGGTCTTACTTCAATCTCCTTGTTAGCAATAAACTTCAAGAGACTGAACTTCTTTCAATCAGGACTTTCAAAAAAGAGGGGAAACTGTGGATCTCCCCAAATCATTGGTTAATAACCATTTCTTTCACACAAAATGAGAAGAGTGATAGAATTATATATAAGTACTTGGCCAATTCTGAGTCTATCTCTTTATCCCTACCTGTCCTCCTGAACTAGCCCAGGGCTTCTCAAACTTTTTTCGCTTGTGACCCCTTTTCACCTGAGAATTTTTTGTGCAAGCCTGTATAAATAGGTATACAAAATAGGTATACAAATCAAACATTTACTGACAATAAATGATAAAGAAAGTTATTTTATTTTATTTTTAAAAGTTATTTATTTTTAGTTTTCAACAGACACTTGCACAAGATTTTGAGTTCGAAATTTTCTCCCCATCTCTTTCCCCCAGTCACCCCAAGATAGCATGCATTCTGATTATCCCTTCACCTAATCTCCCCTCACTTTTATCACACCTCTCCCTTCTCTTATTCCCGTCTTTTCTATGTTCATATAGAGCAAGATAGATTTCTATACTCCATTGCTTGTATATCTTATTTCCCATGTTCATGTAAAAACAATTTTTAACGTTTGTTTTTAAAACCTTGAGTTCCAACCACTCTCCCTTTCTCCCTCCTCACCCATCCCTACTGAAAAGGCAAGCAATTCAATAAAGGTTTTATATATATATATATATATATATATATATAGTTATGAAAAACCCTTCAGTAACAGTCCTATTGTAAAAGACTAACTGTATTTCCTTCCATTCTATCCTGCACCCATTTATTCCTTTCTCTCTTTTGACCCTATCCCTCCTCAAAAGTGTTTACCTCTAATTACTCTCTCCTCCCATTTGATCTCCCTTTTATCATACCATTAAACCCTGCTGATCCCTTTCCCCCCTACATTCCTGTAGTGTAAGATAGATTTTCACATCAAGTTGAGTATGCATCTTATTCCCTTCTTAGACCAAATGCAGTAAGAAAAAGGTTCACCTTTTCCCTCTTGCCTCCCCCCTCTTCCCTTCCTTTGAAAAAGCTTTTCCTTGCCTCTTTTATGTGAGATAACTTGCCCCATTCTATATACCCCTCTCTCCTCCCAATATATTCCTCTCACATCCCTTAATTTTATTTTTTAGATATCATGTCTACCTATTGAACTCACCCTGTGCCCTCTGTCTCTATATCTATAATCCCTCCAACTGCCCTAATGCTGAGAAAAGTCTCAAAATTTACGAACACAATCTTTTCCCATGCAGGAATATAAACAGTTCAACTCTAGTAAATCCTTTATGGTTTCTCTTTCTTTTTTACCTTTCCAATCTTCTCTTTATTCTTGTGGTTGAAAGTCAAATTTTCTATTCAGCTCTGTTTGGTTCAAGAAGAATGATGAAAGGTCCTCTATTTCATTGAATGACAATTTTCCCCTTGAATTATTACACTCAGTTTTGTTGGGGAGATGATTCTTGCTTTCAATCCAAGCTTCTTCAGTCTCTCCAATATCATATCCAAGTCCTGTGACCCCTTAATAAAAAACTTGCTTGACCTTGTGTTATCCTGATTGTATTTCTACAATACTCAAAATATTTGTTTCTGGCTGCTTGTAAAATTCTCTCCTTTACCTGGAAGCTCTAGAATTTTGCTGCAATATTCATAGGAGTTTTCCTTTTGGAATCTTTTTTCAGGAGGCAATTAGTGGATTCTATCAAAATCTATTTTACCCTCTGGTTCTAGAATATCAGGGGAGTTTTCTTTGATATTTTTTGAAAGATAATGTCTAAGCTTTTAATTTTGAATTAATTCCTGCTTACTTTCCATTGATAAATCTTTTACTGTTGTCAATTTTGTTGCAACCCCCACGTTCAGTTACATGACCCCACATGGGCTTATTACTCACAGTTTAAAGAACTACTGAACTAATCTGTCATGTCTACTTGTTTGTGGGAATTTCCACTTGAATGTCTAAGTAAATTCCATTTCAAAATGTCTAAAATATAATTCTTTACCATTACTCTTCCAGTCACCCAGTTTCATACAAGTCCTTAATCCAGTCCTTGACCTTTAGTCGAGAGATAGGTAATAATAGTCTTCTTCATGAAAGTGATTCTATGAGTTTTGGAAGAATCAGACTTCATCAGGTCCATACCTTTAGTAACCTTCAAAATGAGAGGTACCAGATGGCTCCTGATCCCCTACAGAGCAGTAGCCAAACTAGCACCTGTGGCTCTTTTGGGTTTATGTAATCTCTCAACGATCCTGAGAGGGAGCCAGAAAAGTCATAAATGTGCTGATGAAAGCAGTATCGCATGAAAGGATAACACAAAGAAGAGATGTTTAATTTGGGTTCTCTGATTCAAGTTGGAAGAATTTTTTTAAAAAGAATTTTTAAAAGTTATTTCTGGATATCAGTCATGATCATTTAACTAGATATATTCAATACTGTTACCCTATACACTTATATCCATACACATCTTTAGGCAAACTTATCTAACTGTATTTTTCTAATCTTGTTGCTGTATAATTGATCCTTTGAACTCAAATATAAGACATTACATTTAGTGTATTAGATTGCATCTCATTAGAGAGTCAAGTTATTTTTGTAAATTGACTCTGTCATTTAGTGTATAAATTGTATCTTCCAGTTTTATGCCATCTAAAAATTTGATAAGAATGCTGTCTATCAGGCTTACAACCTAGGTGTCATCCTCAACTCCTCACTATTTCACTTCTCCCCCCTCCCACATAGTCAAACTTGTTCCATGACCTGTTCATTCATCTTTGCAACATATCTTGAATAGCAGCTAGGTGGTGCAATGGATAGAGCACCAGTGCAGGGGTCAGGAGGACCTGAGTCCAAATCTCACCTCAGACATTTGACACTCACTAGCTGTGTGACCTTAGGCAAATCAATTAACCTCAACTGTCTCACCCTGGGTCATCTCCAGTCATCCTGATGAATATCTGGTCACTGGATTCAGATGGCTCTGGAGGAGAAGTGATGCTGGTGACCTGCACAGTCCTCCCTCACTCTAAACAAAGTTAAGTGAAAATCATGTCATTATTTCTCTGATGACATGGTCTTTTATGGCAACAAAGGAGGAACACACATATCTTGAATATGCTTCTCTCTAGTGATGTGGCCACCAATCTGTTGTTCCTTACATCTGAATTACTACAAAATCCTACTGGTGGGTCTGCTTACCTTCAATGTTTCCTCATTCCAACCTGTGTTGCAGTCAGCCACTAAAGTGATTTTCCTAAAGCATAAGCTTAATCATGTCAACCTCCAACTCAGTAAACTTTAGTAGCTGCTTATTGTCTTCAGGATCAAATATGAGATGCTGTTTGATATGCAAAGCCCTTCATTAACTCACCCCCCTACTACCTTTTCTGTCTTCTGGCACTTTATTACTCTAACATATTTTTTGATATAGTGATATTGGTCTCTTGATAGATCCATAAACAAAACACTCTTGTCTTGGATCTGGGTATTCTTCATGCCTGCCCTCCATGCCTGGAAATGCCCTTTTCTCTTCTCCAACCACTGACCTACCTGACTTTATTTGTAAATTAAAATTAGAAATAAGATTCCATCTTCCACAGGAAGCCTTCCTCAACCCCTTTTAATCTCAGTTCCTACTCTTTGTTAATTATTTTCTATTTACACTTTATATAGCTTGCATTGTATATATTTTTTAACAAATTGTCTTGCCACTAAATTGTAAGCTCCTTGAAGACTGGGACTGTATTATGTCTCCTTTTGTATCTCCACTAGTGTAGGCCCTTAATAAATATGTATTGATTAATTGATCTTTTAGGTCCCTGGAGGAAAATAACAGATGATAAACACCACTACACCAAGAATATGTTCCTAGGATACTTATTATGAACCTGATATTGATTATAAATTACTACATATATTCTATTCATACAACCAATTTTGAATCAACTTAACTCTGCTATCATGAAGTCTACATCTCTTCAACTTTTATACAATAATATATTAAGTGTTATCAAATGCTATTCTTACATCTTTGAGATTCTATCTTCAAAATTCCTTTTGTCTACCAATCAGCAGTCTTGTTCATTAGAAAGGAATGAAAGAAAGAAGTTAGACTAAAACTGTTGCAGTTATTGCTCCCTTAGTAGTGATCTCCGTAATCATTAACTAAACTAAAAATATTAACCATATCCTCAATGATCTATTACAAATCCTACATAATTACCACTGACTCTAGTGTCACATTAACCTCACTACCTGATAAATTAAAAGCTGCATTCCTTTTCATTTTGTGAAAAATGAATACAACATTTGATATTTTTCCATCAAGAGGTACTTCTCTTCTTTTGCAGGATCTAGCAATAATCAGCAACAGTGTCTTAACATTTGCATCCCACAGTTCGTTCAGAATTTGAGGATGTGCATTCAGGTAATCTGAATTCACTAAGGGAAGATAGATGATCTCATACTTCTCTTGGTTATCAAATTCCTATACACTGTTTTGTTCTGTCATTTGCAGAACAAAGGTCATTCTTCCTGACAAAATAAAAATGAATTTAAGAATTGAACATCTCTGCTCTCAATTTCTCAAAAACTCTACTTTTTTTCCCATTCATGCCAAGCAGCAATCTTATGTCTTCTTTAAGATTCCTTTTCTGCACCATAGTTTTAAAATTTATTGTTCTTACCTTTTCTGAACTGTAGCATCCCATTCATTTTCATAGGATTTTGCCACATTCTTTAAAATCATCATATATGTTGCTGATTATTATTTTTCTTTCATTCTACTTTTATTCTTTGCACTATTGAACTAGCACTTTACACTGTTGTACTATTATTGTTTCATTTTACTTTCATTGGCATATTTCTTGCCTCTCGATGTTTGGGGTGTGGGCTGATCATACAAAAGCCTTCTTGTTAACCTCATATACTAAAAGACTTATGTATTGCACTATTCTTTTCAATATATTTCGTTATTTTTTCAACTATTTGAGGGTGCGAGGAAGGGACTGGAATGAGATAACACTGCCTGCTCTTTCAGTATTCTTGCCAAAACTCTATCCCTTGTGTACCAGATAGTGTTGAGGCATTACTGGTCCCATCCCTAATTTATTTTCACATTTTTTTTCTTTTTCCACAGTGCTATCACTGTGCAAATTACTAAAATTCTATATATTAAGGTTTGTGATGTATTATTCATTGGAATTTGTGCTGTTAAAAGACCATAAGGAATAACAGCCACATGGAACTTCAATCGTAAGTCATACGTATCATGTACCAATCAGGAAGTTTGGCCACCATTAGGATTATTGAGCTGGTAATCGGGTATTCTGTTATTTTCTGTAGTATTATATCATATGTACTTGTTTTTATTTTCACATTCTTGTTTCGTTTTTATTGTTTTATTTGGTGTGATTTCTTATATTTTCCTACATTGGATAGATTGCAGAGCCCAAGTTCAAATCCAGCCTCAACTTACTAGCTTTGTGATCTGTCAAGTCACTTAATTTCAGTCTACTTTAGTACCTTCATCTTTAAAATGGAGTAATAATAGTACCCACCTCTCAGAGTTCTTGTAAGGAAAAAGTACTTGGTAATATTTGTAAAGCACTTAGCTTAGTGCCTGACACATAGTGGGTGATTAATAAACACTTTCTAATCCATCTTTGATTTTATTTTTATGTGATAAGGAAGAGTCGGCCTCAAGTATAACCTCATATTCTCCCAACTGCCTGAAATCTGTATTGCTAACTCAAGTCAAAGATAACTCCAAACAAATTATGAAGCCTAGCTCACTCAGAAGAAAGTATGTACATATCATGTATATACCCATATATCTATATATGTACAGATACTTATTATCTATGCATATTATAAAATAAAGTTTTTCTAGATGTTCTCTCTCTCTCTCTCTCTCTCTCTCTCTCTCTCTCTCTCTCTCTCTCTCTCTCTCTCTCTCTCTCTCTCTCTCTCCCTCTCTCTCTTTCTCTCTCTTTCTTGCCCTGTTTCCCTATGTCTCTCTTTCTCAGACTTAAATAGGAGAAAAGTAGATTATGTTGTCTTTGCGAAATTGCTGTGCTCCTTTAATGACTTCAGTCTTCTCATTGAACAAAGGCTATCATTTTCATAGAAATATTATATAGATGGTTTATGTGATAGCCAGTCATAGAACACTACAGTCACCGAAGAAGTAAAAATGTATATCATTTAGAGAACAATCATTTAGAGGTATGCATAATACATATAAGATTTTAAAAATAACAAATGGCTAAGTAAGAGGAAATGATAGCAATATAGGATTAAAAAGTGTCTGGGCTGATCAAGAAACAAGAACAAAAAAATAGGCAGACAATTTTTATGGTTCATCGATGAAGTCATAATTTCGAGAACAGACAAAACAGATACCCAGTCTGTTGACTAAACTCTTATAACAGATTTATTCGGGAAAGTTTACAACAGCAATGCAGGATGGATGGCTACAGATGGTTTTCAGGGTGCATCACTGATATGAAATAAACACATCAAGAGGATCTCAGATTCATTTGTATATGTCAATGTGTATTTATATATGCATTTTGTGTATACATGTATTGATATGACCCTATTGATATATTAAATCTTGACATAATAGCCATTCCAATAGCTGAATTATGGAAGAAGTTGGAAATAACTTCCATCAAGCTCTTATTATTCATGGATTCAAAGAACTGATACTACAGTTACTTGTCTGTAAGTGAACACGCAATTATTAAGTATGAAATGTGTGTGAGATATTGTACTAAGATATTTGTAACTAAGATTACAAAGAAAGGCAGAAACGCAGTCCTTTCCCTTAAGTCATCTGCTTTTATGCTAATAGCTAGAATTGTGAAATAACTGATAAAATATGTATGTATAAGCAGTAATTTGTTAATTTCGGTAGGGAAGTGTTAAGATGTTTAAAAGTACACAGTCAATTTATTCAGTACTATAACACATATTTTGAAAAGATGATTATCATGGTCAGATCCTTTTCTTTTATATAACATAAAACATAAAACAGAAGAGCTTATCCATCATTCAATAAATACATATCCCTACCTAAAGAACAAAACAACTCAAAGTAACATGACATGAAATGAAGTAAAAAGTGCTATGAGAATTTTAAAGAAGGAGGTAGCACTCTGATCTGGGTGATCATGCTCAACATGATATATTCTCAGTCTTTAAAGTGTTTTATTATTTTGAGGAATAATAATTGATTTTCAACATTTCCCAACATCCATGCCATTAGAGAATAAAAAAAAATAGTGGCAAGCAAAATCCTTGAAAAATATGCCAACTCATTCAAAACAAAATCCTATACAGGTCATTTCATTCATATATCTCTTCCTTCATCTCTATATTTCTTTCTGTCCTCTATCTATTCACATAGATATATACATATGTATTGTGAAGCTGCATATGAATGTTTGTATTGTATACACTTATACTTGTGTATGTGATGTGTATATCTGTGTCTATGTCTGTCCCTGTGTCCATGTTTATGTCTATATGTATATGACTACACACCTCATTGTTTATTACAGATCTATCACTCCTAAATTATTTAGCCATTCCCAAATTGATGAGATCCCCTTTGTTTCCAATTTTTTGTCACAATAAAAATCACTAATGTAAACTTTTTTGTACATGAGAGACTTTCTCTTGTTTTGTGATTTCTTTAGGCTATAGGTCTAGTTGTTGTATCAGCAAGTAAAAGAGTATATATATTAAAATAATTTTGTGGGCACAGCTACAGAGTGCTTACAAAAGTAATTTTCAAAATTAAATTCAAATCACCACAAATATAAAATGTAAAGTGTTCGTTTTTTAACATACCCCCTAGCATTTGTCATTTTTTGTTTTTGTTTTTGTAAATCTTTCCAATCTTATATGTGTGGATATTACCTCAAAGTTGCTTTAATTTAAATTTCTTAAATTATTAAAAACTTGGAACATGTTCATGTGACTATTGATAGCTTGAATTTCATACATAGGAAATAGCATACTCATATTCTTATAGTATTTATCAGTTAAGGAATGTCTCTTACATATCTACCTATCTAGATATCTATCTAGATATAGATTGATATAACTCATATGTGCGCATGAAAGATTCATATATGCATAAGTATGCATATATCTAAATATGTGTAGATAGGTCTATGTGTGTGTGTACACACACACACACACACATATATATATATATATGCATAAATATGTATGTATGTATGTATTGGGAATGAGAGCATTATCATTAAAACTTGCTATAAAAATATTCCCCGTGTATCTGTTTCCCTTCTAATCTTAGCTGTGTTGGTTTTGCTTGTGCAATTTGATTCTGGTACTGCTTTGATTACGTAGAATGTAAAATATGGAGTTTCCAATTTTAAAGTATTTTTACCTTCACCTTCATTAATTCCCTTGCAATTTTTGGTCTGTTTTTCCCTCCAGTGACAAAAGGGAGAGAGAATGATTAGAGGTAAAGTATATTTAGGAAGTATTAATAATGAGCAAAAGAAAATCTAACATCATATAGGTGATCTTGTAGAGAGCTATGAAAAGGAAAGAAATAAATCATAAACTTCCTTTTAACTGCAAATTAATTTATTTGAGAAATTCTAATTTATTTTGTAATCAAGCTTTTATTTAAGATTTTATTTGCATGTGTTTGTTTTTTGAAGTTATTTTCCTCTTCTGGGTTTTTGCCTTGGACATTTTTATAATCCTAATACTCCTACATTATTGTCATTTGTTTTATTTAATCATTTCCCTTCTATATCCCCCTAGACCTTGAGGAGTTTAAGACTTTGGGGACTTTGAAACTACTCGCAGGAGAGTAGTGGTCTTTTTGGATCCTGTTCTATCTTATTTTCTGCCCTACCTCTATGTTCTTTGAATATTTAGTATTTGTTCTTTAAGGATCACAAGGATGGCTTACACCAAAGACTTGTAGTTATTTTTATAGGTCTTATGTGATTTGATGATTGTCATATCTGTTAATGATTCTTCTGGACTTTCAAATCTCCAGATACCAGTTAATTTTTAGGCCACATAGCAGCAGACTTGTCCTTGGATGAGACTTCTTTAGACAACGTTTGACTTTAGTGTTTTTTCAAATAGATAAGAGGTTTAAGAAGTTAATATGCAGTTTGTCTACTCTTATTTTGGGATAGGAGATAATTCCTGAAGTACTTAAATTTTTAGTGGTATAGTTGCATTATATTCTGCACAACTGACTGACTTGTTCTATATTTCAGTTCGTGATCTGCTATTAGTAAACTCTATATTTGAAAGCTATTGGCTTAGAGTCTTTGGGACAGTAAAGGCTTAGACACTGAGCAACTGACTGTTCAGTGCACTAGTGTCTCAATCCATGATCACAGTCCTTCTGCATGATCCTGTACTACTAATCTGGACCCAAGACTAAATAGATGATCATCTCTAGAAGGTTGCAGGTTTCTAGCCCTGCCATATTTAGAAACAATGAGAATGTGTCCTAAATTCCCCACGATTAATCCTAGCACTGTTGCTGCAGTCCAACCATGTTCTCCTCTGGGTAACTCTACTCAGACCTTTTTGGAATCCTTGAAACTGAATCCACATTCTCCTTCTCTCTGAGAAACTCCCACATTCCTGATTCAGGCTCTGGGGAAAGTATCGTGTCCTATTACATAGTACTTATTCTACTAACTTCTCTTTGGAATGAAGTTGTGATTTGGTTCTAGAAAGATGTTCCACTTATGTGGTAGTCTTCTTAAACCTTTATTGGAGGAATTATGGGAGGGGGTAGGTTGCATTACACCTTTGTGTTCTATCTCCTTGGATGGTTCTCTGTCTCTGTCTCTCTGTCTCTCTTTCTCTGTCTCTGTCTGTCTGTCTGTCTGTCTGTCTGTCTGTCTCTCTCTCTCTCTCTCCCTCTCTCTCTCTCCCTCTGCATAAAACAAAATATTTTCAAACCTATATATAACTATGTGGCTTGATTGAGGAAATCAAGGAAATAAATCAATTGCCATACCAGTTAAAGTAACTAACAAAATTCAAAAACACTGATAAATTTTATCAGTCCATCAAAAACAAGAAAGCAAAGCACAACTTGCTACACCCTATGGGTAACTGTTTGGCGTAGTGGATAGAGTGTGAGGCCTACAGTCAGGAAGACCTGAGTTCAAATCAGATTTCAGATGCTGACTACCATAGGGAAGTCACTTGAACTTGTTTGCCTGTTTTCTCAGGTGTGAAATAAGCTGGGGAAGAACAGCAAACCATTCTAGTATCTTTGCCAAGAAAACTGCAAAAGAGGTCATGGAGAGTTGGACACAATTGAAACAAATAATAACATAGGTT
Organism: Notamacropus eugenii; assembly: GCF_028372415.1. NCBI lineage: Eukaryota > Metazoa > Chordata > Mammalia > Diprotodontia > Macropodidae > Notamacropus > Notamacropus eugenii. The sequence continues at coordinate 243,877,440 of NC_092877.1, forward strand.
TACTCTAAATATTCAATCCACTTTGTTAAAGATCCTTCATGTGACAGGCAACTGAGAGGAGAGAAAAGTTCCAGCCAAATCCCTGAAAGGAGAGGGGATTGGAATCCAATTCTGCTTCCTCTTTCCATTGCCTTTAAGTAGAAAATGACTTAGTAAAGTTTAGAGGTTTGATGTATTTGGATGTCTCACTAGTAGTTAAGGTACCCTGGAAGCAGGTTTTCATTAAAATCCAAGGATAAACTATAACCAGAGAGGAATTTTATCTTGAAGACTGTAAAAATGCTCTGCCTATAGTTATACAGTACCTAATTGTAATGTTTTGAGGAATACAACCATAAGATTTCCAGGAACTGTGAATTGCTCCCTTTGCCACATGTACTCAAAATTTGAATCCACTTTCCCAAGGATGCTTAATTTTTTGGTAGGAGAGTGAAACAGGCATTTTTTTTCTCTCTTTTTTATTAGTTTATTTATTTTCAGTTTTCTGCAAGCAGTTCCATAAGTCTGAGATTTTCTCCCCTTCCCTCTTTCTTCCCTCTTCAAGATGGTGTGCAATCTTAGATGAGTTCTACACATACACTATTATTAAAAATATTTTCATATTGGTCATGTTGCATTGAAGAATTAAAATGAATGGGAGAAACCATGAGAAAAACCATAACAAAACAAAACATAACACAACAGAAAATATTCTGCTTCATTCTGTGATCTAATTCCATAGTTCTTCCTCTGCATGTGGAAGGCATTTTGCCTCAAGAGTTGAGAACATTGGGAATGTTTTAGGTCCTTGCATTGCCATGAAGGGCTAAGTCTAGCAGAAAAATTCCCCATACACTATGTTGTTTCTGTGTACAAGGTTGTCCTGGTTCTGCTCCTTTCACTCAGTATCAGTTCATATAAATCTTTCCAGGCCTTTGTGATGCAGGCTTTAGGGCAGGGGAGCTATTGTATGAAAACTCTTCTTACTATACATATTAGAAAAATATCATTCTCTAAAACCCAATTATCTGATTGAATAATTGACATTAGAAATATTATCATTTGAGTGAAGAGAAGGCATTTACCCTGAGCCCCTCAGAGTCCCTTCTGTAAATTAGAGGGAATAATTAATGGCCAAAAAATATTGACCCAACCTCCAAGTGTGATTTGAAGTGGGAAAGAGATCCCTAGGACATGTATTACACAGATTTTTCTAATGTCAGATTTGTAGTAATCTAGTTATGTGAATTAATTTTAAAATGTAGTCTTCCAGATTATACCTACTTCCCAGCAATACAAATCTGAACAATATTCACAAAATTGACTGTAATTCATTGTAATGATATGAAATATTAATGCATTTCTTTATAAAAACATTTTAAAACTTATTTACTCTATGGTCAAATTTAAAGTCTATATTCACAAGATAGAAGGAAACACAGAAAACTTTTATGTGAAACTTTGATGTTTAAACAACAGTCTTCTTTTGCAAAAAAAAAAAAAAACAGTAGAAATTTTAAAAAAGCAAGTTTTTATAGCAAACTTTGCTTCCATTCAATTTTACAGGTAATTACATTTCAAGTCATTCTTACCACATCATTTGCTAATGTAAATCAATATTGTTTTCCTACCTAAAACAAAAGATTACTTAACCTATTGTTTGTTCTCAAAGTAATATATGTGGCCAGACGTAATTTACAACCTGAGTCCTGATTTCATATTCCAATAGCCAGAGACTTCCTTGCATAATTCTCCACTTACTATGATGAAAGCTAAGAATGTACCACCCTTGAAGAAAGAACTTTCTGGAAGAATCAGCAAATGTGTGTGTGTGTGTGTGTGGGTGTGGGTGTGTAGGTGGGTGTGGGTGTGGGTGTGCAGGTGTGCAGCACAGTAGTTGGGGAAAGTCCTTTTTATACTTTATTTCCTTTTTTAGACTAAGATGCAATTATATTGACATTTGAGTGAATTGCTTTATTATAGAAATAGCTCGTCCAAAAGTTTATTGATTTTGACCCTGCCTATGTTTCTTCTTCTTCATTTCCATTTGGAGTTGTCACATTGGCACTAGTTTAACTGCATTTAAAATATGTCATTGCATAATAAATGGTTAGTAGAATGCAGGGAAGTTAATTCTATTACATTTAAGTAGAAGAAAAGGAAAATAAATATGTGCCTTAGGACATCTGTAAGGTTTATAGTATCCACAATGAGAGGTAATATAACTTTAAGGAAAGAGTACAAGAAATAAAGTGAGTAGAGATGTGCATTCACATACCTCCTCTAATAATTTTGTGTCATGAGCAATTTATTTAATTTCAACTTCCCCATCTCTAAAATGAAGAAAGAAAATAAGTACAATACCTATCACATGGGCTTGGTGTGAGATTTAAACAAAAGCACATTTGTAAAAGGCTTCAAACATCATTAAAAATTATTTGGTAATATAAGCAATGATTCCATGAATCATTCTTAGTTGATTTAATTTCTTAATAGTATCCATATTTCTATCTCTTTTTAGTAAGATTCTCAAGAGAATGTTAGAGGATTCATATTCTCAAAAATTCAGAAAAATATATATTAATATATAATTTAATCCTCTTCAGTGATATATTGGATTTAACTGGATTTAACATACTCCATTCATTTTAGAGAAAATGCATCTGAGGCCCTTAGAAATTCAAAGGTTTTCCCTTAAAGAAACTTTTTTGTTGTTGAGTTGTTTCAGTTGTGTCTGACTCTTCATGACCCATTTTTAGGGATTATCCTGGTGGAGATACTGTAGTGCTTTGCCATTTCCTTCTCCAGATCATTTTATGGATGAGGAAAATTGGGCAAATAAGGTCAAGTGACTTGGGCAGGATCACACAGATACTAAGTGTCTCAGGTCAATTTTTAACTTGGATATTCCCGACTCGAGACCCAACACTCCATCCATTGTGCCACGTAGCTTCCCCTTGAAATAGTAAGTGTAAAAAACAAAACAAAACAGTAAACCAGGACTCAAGTACAAGTTTTCTGACTTGAAGTCCAATAAACCCTTTTCCCCATGTATCAAGTACGTTTTCCTGTATACCAAGTAGCCCCCATCACTCAGTCAGTGAAATTGGTGACAGATAAAAAACTGGAGAATTTTAGAAGGCATGAATTCCTCAGTAACACAGAATAAAAACAGGAGAATCATTTAAATGACTGAGCAGTAGTAAAGCAACATATGAAAAGCTTTGTGAACTTATTTTGGGTCATTAGTATATTATTCAGTTAATGTTTCAATAGTTTAAAAGATAAAAGAAAAGAGAAATCCCAATGGGTTACCAATGTCAAATCCTGCTATGGTAGAATACACATATCCCTACAACAGTTTAGTCTCAGGTTTGCCTATTTCAAAACTCATCTGCCTATGTGTCACATTGTGAGCTGGGAGAGGATACACAATTTTAGTTGCTTCTCTTTCTTCTTAGCAATTCCCCTGGAAGAGGTTGAGAAGGTATTCAGAACTCTTAGATAAAATGAATGCCTAACTACTTTTGATTTCCATTTACACTACTATCAGAGTACCCTGAAACTCTGTGTAAGTCACCTATTCACAGTTAGGTGATTTTCTCACAGAAGAATAAAGGTACAATAAATAAAAAAAAAATCATACAGTAGACAGCATGACTGTTAGGCGAGTAAGAATGAAAAGCATTTTGGAAAATTCCTGATAATCTAAAGTTGTGGTGGTGGATTTCTAATCCTGCTGCCTGCTGTAGAGACTGTACAATGGCAAACAATGGCCAGAAGAAGGGGGAAAAAGTGGAAATGAGGATAAAGTCTGCAACAATCTGTTTAATTTAGAACCCAACATCTGGACAACGAGGAAAAAAGAAAAGAAAATGAGGGAATAGGGGAATCCAGAGACCAAAATTACTCTGAAAAATATTTTTCAATAAAAGGTAATGAGGAAGGAACACGAGACTATAAGAAGGATTTATATCTCCTTATATTTCTAATGTACATAAAAAAAGAAAGCAGAATGGACATGAGTCAAATTCTCTCTAAAGGTAATAGTAAAGATATGGCAGGAATTACTTTTTGTTTGCTTGTTTTTCTCCATCTAAAGTCTATATCGTTTCCATAGAAGATAATGTGGCATTGCATTTTGTGTACCAGTATTTGCTGGTAGTAATAATGTTCAAAGTAGGAACAAGTCTTACACGTAATAATGGAAAGGTTCAGAACTGTTAAGCTCTTCTTTCTCACAGAAATGAGATTCACAACCTCAGTACTGAAATAGTTCATTAAACTGAATAAGGACATATTTATTTAAAAAAAAATAAACAAAAATAAAATTTCAGGGCTCTGAGTAGGTGTCAAAGGAAACCAATCATCTGAAATATTTCAATCATTCATGTTATGAGTACATAATGTGTACTTAAACATGTATGTAAGTATGTGATATATAGACATAGATATATGTATATTTTATATACACATATATGTGTGTGTTCTCACATCTTGGTTTCAATAATTGTCCTCACAGTTTTCTTGGAGTTGAAAAAGTTAGATAAATTTATCCCCATTTTAAGGACATTTAACTTTTAATTTTTTTCAAATGTAAATATCAATGATGATACTTTTTCAAGGAAATAAAATATTACTTTTATAATTTTTAACATTTTTTTGCTTTATATTTCCTTCTTGATTGTTTAGGTAAGTTCATGTCATCCACAATTACTAGGAAGCAGCAGAAACACTAGACCATACTATGATTTATATTATATCACATTATGCATCTCGGCCAGCCTGCCACCTGCTTGCCAACATTCCCCAACCACACCCAACTTTTTCCACTCTCTTGTTTTTTACTCATTAATTAAAACAAATCTTACATTGCTTATGCAGTTCTGGACACTACCTTGTCAGATAACTGTAACTGCTATCTCTACCAGTAAAATATAAACTCATTGAGGATAGGAATTAGCTAAGTCTTGTATTTGAATACTTATTCCTTAGCAGTTTCTGGCACATAGTAAGGGTATAATGTTGTTGTAATTCCTTTTGCACTCATCTATATACCAATATTTCGAATCAAAAATTAATTTTGAGCCATTATAAAATAATCAGATTTCACACAAATCAGCCAATATGTCAAAGAATCAGTGTTTTCAATAACCGTGAACAAAATAAAATTCTTGAAGACTGGCTCTATATTCCTGCTCAATTGATCATTCTTTATTATATTTTGATTGTGTAAAAAATACTCATATAATCAAAAAAACCCCATAAAATTCAAAATAGACTTCATATTGCTTAATATTTTGGTATAAGGCATAAAGTGGGGACTGCATTAATCACATCACTGAGGAAAGATGCTGACAGAAAAAAAAATAACATTCTTATCCATGCATGCTCTCTCTCTCAGTAAAATGAGACAGTTAAAGTCATGTCACTTAAGTACCATGCTGATTATAAGACAGTGGAAATAGCTGGTTTGGGAAAATCCACCACCAGATGTGTCATTCTGAGAAGCTATTGAACATGGTTATTCTACAGTTGTTTCTCACTGCATAGGAAGGAGAGACTGGTCAGTGGATGGAAATTATAAGCAAAATCATCACTCCCACATAGAGTTTTGTGATAGAGAAAAAAGGTTGCTCTTAGTCGAATAAATAATATCCAGTTTTGAAGAACAGGTTCAACAGTTAAGAGAAAAGCAAGGCAGGATCCAATGGCCTACAATTCTGCATAGAAAGTGAGTCCAAGACTAAATGGTAATTATCAATAATTAAAATTCACAATACAGAAGGAAATAATTTTGGTGAAGAGGAAAAGAAAATGTAGGAAGAGAATGATTTGGATGTGCAAATAATTCCCCTGAAAATTAAATGTAAAATATGTAGAGGGAATTGAATCAAGAACAGGTAATAAGATAACCACAAAATTATGGCAAAGGACTGAAAGATTAGAATTGGGAGTGCTGAACTTCAGAATGAGTTAAGGCTGGCAAGAAGAATTTTTGTACTGATTAAAAGTACACTGGAGTGGAATCATATTATTATTGATCTAGAGTTGGAAAAAACCTCAGAAGGCATGTAGTTCAAACCTCATTGTACTAAGAAGAAAACTGAGGCCAAGAGAGAAGTGACTTGCTCAAGGTCACACAGATAGTAAGTATCTTGAGTGGTATTTAAACCCAGGTACTCTGATTCTAGAGAAAATTCACTTTTCTCTAACTGCATGTACTCCCTTTGTAAGGCCAATCCTTTTACCTCCATTGAACCAGTATCTTTTATGCTATTTTCCTATAAAGCAAGTTATTTTGGAGGCTTCCAGATTCATTGAAATTTATTTAACACAGAATATGGGAGAAAGAGGAAAGGAAAGCTAATCTCAGATAACTACCACCTGTAGTGTGAAGGCTTGCTGAGTCATTTTCAGCTACTCATCTACCTTTGGTGTCTACCTGTCACTCAATTCTCACCTGTGGATACAAGAAGCTGTGACATAAGCAGTAGCCACATCCCAGTAAATTGTCTCAGAAGAAAGGATAAACCAGATTGAGTATAATTTACAGAGCTTCAAACAATTGATGAGTTAGGGAGGTGACTAGCTGAAGCTTGTGAAGGCTTTGCCCGGTAGAATAGACAAATGAGAACAATTTGTTCCAACTGCCATGAAGGTAGCTGAAGCAGGCACCGTGGAGCACCTACAGCTTGGTCATACATCAAAAATGCCAAGGTAATCCAATGCATTGCCTGCCATTCTGACTTTTGTTTTGCCACTGAACTTGGATGACTTTGGAAGAGAAACTGAGGCTGATGACTTCCTGCAACTCTGTTTCACTGAAATGCAACTGTTTCACAAATAACACACAGGAGGTACCGGAGATTTTGGACTCCAGCCTGTAACAGGTTCACTCTTGATTTGGTCAGATAGGAAGGACAGGAAGACAGTTTCAGGGGGTTTAATAATCTTACTTTATTCTAGTCTAGTCTTTTCAAAGGGAGCATTGATCATGGGAGCATCAACTCCTACAGCATTCTTTAATCTCCCTTCTCCTGGGGGTCAATAATAAAGGAGGGGTTGACTACCCCTCAGTCTCAACTGAGTCAATCAAGACGGGTGCAGTATTACAGCTTTCACACTCCCCTAATTTCCCTCAAACCTCAATGGAGGCCTGTTGAGGGAGGTACATGCATTCCTCTATGCATTACCCAATTCCAAAATGGGTTGCCTCAATAGGTTCTCCACTCACTGACCAGCGCTCACTTGCTTTATAGGACAGTAGACAAATCAGGCATCTTGCCAACATTAAACTCTCAGGTTAACATTAGCAATATCATCATTCTGTACAAGCATAGTGTCACATAATGTCACCCCGTATCTCATGGCACAGTCTCAGTAGAACTGCCTATCACTATGATTCTAGGAATTACTGCCTAGGATCCTAGAGCCAATTCTGGGAGCCATAATCTGTTTTTGAGTTAATTTATTTGTTTTCAGTTTTTTATATTCACTTCCATACATCCTAGATTTTCTCCCCCTCCTCAAGAGGGCAAGCAATTTAATATAGGTTCTACATATACATTCTTATTAATCACATTTTCACATTAGTCATGTTGCACTGAAGAATCAAAACAAATGGGAGAAACGATGAGAAAAAAACAAACCAAAGCAAAACCTCACACAAGAGAAAATATTCTACTTCATTCTGTGTTCTGATTTCACAGTTCCTTCTCTGAATGTGGAGAGCATTCTGCCTCCAGAGTCCTTTGCAGATGTTTTAGGTCCTTGCATTGCTATGAAGAGCTAGTTCTACCAGAAACAGTCCTCGTACACTGTTGCTGATACTGTATACAATGTTCTGGGAGTTTTTATCTAAGGCTTGGAAACTAGAGATTGCCATGACCATGGGTCCTGAGAAAATAAACATTAAAAACCGTAGCAAAATCTTCCTTACTTACACCAACCCACCCACAAGTCAAGATATCACAATGTGGTGTTATTTTTCCTCTCTGAGAGTGAATGACAAAAAAGAATGATAAAATGGACTAACACATTTGTAACAGTAAAATCAATTATTTAACAAATAAAAGGTGAAAGATACTTGATCACTAGCTACCTGGAAAGTGTATGTACTTTCCAATATTAATGAAAATATGAATTACAATAACTATAACATATTATCTTGTAATCAAGAAATTGTCAATTGGATCTAGCAACAATCAAATTTAATGCTAGCCATTATGTCATGAAGTAAGCTCCCCATTATACTGTTGGTGAAACTGTGCATTAGTACAATCTCCTTGCAGAAAGCAATTTAACTTTACATAATAGGATCTTCAAAACTCTTCCTACCTTTAGACCCACTCCCAAGATTATTGTACAAGTGTTATTGAAAAAGAAAGAAATATCTGTCTGAACAAAATTATTTCCGACTCTTATTTGCAGTAGAAATACAAGTACTTAAAAATCTACATGTACAGCTCTTGTGTACTGATTTTAGTATGCAAGAACAGATTATTACTGAACAATAAGGAATTGAAAAGAAAAGGAATAAGGAATAGGAAGTCATTGATCAAGTGAAGCGAAGTCAGTATTATGTAATGAAAAAAGCATATTTAAATCAGATAATATGGAATTTAATCTTAGCTTTGCTTCTTTTTATGTTAGTGGCACTTAAGCTTTTTAGATTATATTTTCTTTATCGTTAAAACCAGTGAGATTGATTAGATGACCTCTTCAGTGGTTTCTTTGTGCTATAAACTTTTAATCATATATATATATATATGTATTATATATGTGTGTGTGTATACACACATAAATACATATATATGTATATATATATATATACGCATATATATAGTCTGTATCTATCTACATATCTCTCTCTCTCTCTCTATCTATCTATCTATCTATCTATCTATCTATCTATCTATCTATCTATCTATCTAACTATATACTGAGTCAGTAGACCAATCAATGAACATTTATCAAATGACTCCTGGGTAACATACACTGTACTGAGCCTTTGGGTCTACAAAATTGAATAAAAAAAAAGAAAATAAAGGCAACCTCTCCCCTCAAGGAACTCAGGGAAAACTATTGAATTCTCCTGATAATTATAGAAACTTCTTTTATGCCAATGAAAAATTAAATATTGAAGTAGCAACACACGTTCTTCATATAACAATACTGGAAATAAACAAGGCCAAGGGTATGACAATATAGGAAACATGTGTTTTTTTATTTATTTTTAAGAATATTATTTTTCATAGGTCTGTGTACTCTATCCAACTAGTCTTACTGACAGTCAGAAATGGAGTCTCATGGTTTGATGCATTTCTGGCAAATTTTCGTACTAGAACAAGGGTTTTCACTTTCCTGCCCCCCCACAAGTCCCAGGAACCACTAAAAAAGGATAGGAATTATATATTACAGCAATCTCTTAAAGGTTACTCATAAAATGACTAGTCTTCTACCTCAAATGTTATTAAAGCATTACATTCACAAATTACAGAAATGTTTAAAGTGTTAGTTCATAAATATTTTGCAAATTCCATAATAAAGGATTTTGACATTCAAATGCTACTCCATTAAATGATTTTAAAATATTTGTATACACTGGCAGTGAAGAATTTATCAAATGCATATGACAGTAGGTCATTGCATAATAAGATTATAGATTTAAAACTTGAAGAGACCTCAGAAGTTACCTAGTTCTATCACTCATTTTTAATGAAGGAACTGAGTCCCAGGGTAGTTTAGTGACTTGCCCAAGGTCACAAATATTGTAAGTATCTTAGGTAGGATCTGAACTCAGATCACAGAGTCTGTGCTTCTTCCACTCCACCACAGATTTAATGGAAATCTCACCCTGGAGGTGGACATGAGCATGGGACTTGCCATTGTTCATTACTCACTTACTCAAATTCTATCAGTTAGAGATTCACTTATGTTATTAAAAAAATAAATACAAAGGAAGAAATAACAAGAGAAAAGAAAAGAGAAGAAAAGAACAGAAAGGAAAAGAAGAAAAGAAAACTGGAAGGTTTTTTTTCATCCTTTTTATTTAACTGCTATGTACTAAAGAATGAGATGAGAATGTAAAGAAGAGAACAAAAATTTGGGAGTTGGAATTTGGGATTTATAAGAGAAGACTATGGAGGAACAGAAAAAAAGTTGTGTATTTTCAAAGTCTAAACTTCTGTCCTTTTGTTCTATGCTCTCCACATTGCCAGCCCTGTGTTTTGTCAGGCTAGCAAAGATTCACCTTTTAGTGATGGGATACCTATGACCACTGCTTACATCAATATTAATTGAATTCGAATTCCTCATCCAATTTTTTACTTTGATTTCTCTCCTGTTCTAGGGCTTCTACTACTGTGGACCACATTGGCTGTGGTCAGTTACGTTCCTATGAAATAATTGCCCTATTTCACTTAAAAGCATGTTTCTCTTAGTTTACATGGCATTTTTGTTAAAAACAACTTAAATACATTTATAGTTTGTAATGTAAAGCAAAAAAAGAAGTAGTATTATGCTTTTACCATTCCTGTGGGCGAATCTGACTTTATTCTCCTTTAAAAATTTAGTTTTGGTAGATCTTAGGAACTCTGCTTGTTCTTAATAACATTATAATAAACCTTGACACTTTGACTGGAAAAGGATTTGAGTTCATGAATTCTTTCTAGGCTGATGTTGCCATGTACCCTAACATTTCAAGGTTCCCAGCAATCTCAAACCACACCATTTTAGTGACCCTGTACAGGGAATTGCCTGACCTCCTGAAACTGCCCTCCAGTTAAAACCAGACTGGACCATTCACCTATAATCTATAGTCCGTAGCAAACAGTACATGCCAGCCTGTGGATGCAGCCTATGCTCTGTTACAGTCAACCGCCTCCCTTGGATTTTGTTGAGGCAGGGAAAGCTCTATGTCTTTTGCTAGCAGGAACCAGTTTCAGAACTCAAGACCTTCACCCCTTACCCCCTAATATTTTGGATTCTATTTATTTGAGGCGAGGATGATGAGATGATGGAAACTAGAACCCTAAAAGGAAAAGATTTGAAAGCAACCCAGTCCCTGAATTTTCCAATATATTTCAACAGTCCAGATAACTGGCCTCTGGCCAAGGAAATTGGCCCTGAGACTCCAGTCCACCTAGATCACCTAATGTATTGCCAATGCTATATTCACAGCACCTATGACAGCCATGAATATCCCAGTGCAATTCTCAATCATGAAATACAAAAGACTCTCCACATGGAAGACAGAACCAAAATATTGATTCAGACACCAGAAAGCCAAACCCATCATAGTAACAAAAACCTATGCACAATAACAATGCGGAGAAGAACACGATGTCCAAGCCTTTCTCCTACTAGGCTTCTGACAAACCAATTCCTTTAAACAAATCACAAGCAGGCCCCTATAAATAAAAACAGAAAGAATCACAAAAACACTCACATTAGCCTGCTCCCTACTTGACTGAATCCTTCCAGTCTCTGACTAGACTCTGACCAATTTCCTCTCACTTTTGCTCTAGTGCCAACTCTTCCTGTTCCACCCTTCCTATTCCACCCATTCATCAAACTCCTTCCACCACAGGTTCCATGTGACTCAGACTTCTATGTGACTTAAGGAGGTCACATGGGCCTAGTAATGAATGGGAAAGATTTTCCGTTTAAATTACCATTACACCTAATTAACTTGCTTGACATTCTTTTTACTCTTGAATTTGACCCAACCAAACTACTTTCCTCCTTAATTCTATCCAGATCCTTTAATTGTCCTTTTGTACATAAGCATAGATCTCATCTCCATTAAGTTGCAGGCTCACTAGGAATTCTGTCCACTTCCCTTGGAATTACAATAAACTGTCCCTTCACTGGAAAGCAAAAGTTTAGGTTGGTGTAGACCACAGATGCCTGCAACTAGTTCAGTAAAAAAGAGACCAATTGAAATGGATATTAGTCAGAAATAGTGACAGTGTGAACTAAAACTCTGTAGCCATTTTATAATCATATTTAATTTTCCTCTATTCCTATTTCTCCTCTATTGCATCTTCTTGTATTCCTAGTACTTAGCACAGTTCTTAACATTTAGTAGGTAGTTAATAAATGTTTATTGATTTATACATTCACCTCCCTCTTCTTCTTCTTGTTAATCTCATTTTTATTTTCTTCATGGTGTCTATGGGTTATTCAGAGAGGACTAGTACCAAAGGTGTGAGGGCTTGCCAAGGCCTTTTTAGACCTGCTTATCTATCCTTGGTGTCCACCTTCACTCAATTCTCACTTGTGTCTCCAAGAAAGTACTGTAACATGATCAGTGCCCACACCTAGTAAAACTATCTCAATAGATGAGGTAAACTACGTTGAGGGTAAGTGAGGACCTTAAATACATTGTTAAGTCAGTACGTGTCTACCTCAGGCATGTGAAAAATACACAGATGAGAACAATTTGCTTCAAATTCCATGAAGGCAACTGATGCAGGCACTATGGAGCAATTAGAATTTGGTCAGACATCAAAGATGTCAAGGTCTCCCACTGCATCATAGGACATCTCTAGTCATCCTGAGCTTTGTCTTGCCACTGGATTTTGATGACTCTGGAAGAGAGAGTTAAATTGCATCTCTGTCTCATCTCAATCCAATTCACTTACATATCAATACGTTATCCCATGATGTCACTAGTCCTCTTCAAAATGAATAATAAATAATAATCTTTAAAATACTTTTTCTTCTTTTTCTTCTCCTTCTCCTTATTCTACTCCTTCTGTTACTATTTCTCCTCCTTCTACTCCTCCTCCTGCTCCTTCTTTTCCTCTTCATCCTTGTCTGTCCTCTTACTCCCTGTTTCTCAGTCACTGCACACACACACACATATATGTATTTTTATTTTTAAGTCACTTCACATTCATCTGACTCTTCATGAGGCCATTTGGAATTTTCTTTTTTTAAATTTATTTTGAGTGTTCTACAATCACTACTCTATAATTTAAGTTTTTCCCACCCTGCTTCCCCCCACCTCCTCCCTCCCTCCCTGAGACAGCATACAATTTTATATAGGTTCTGCACATACATTCCTATTAAATGCATTTTCACCATAGTCATGTTGCCTAGAAGAATTAAAAAGAATGTGAGAAATCATAGAACAAAACAAAATGTAATACAAAAGAAAACGATCTGCTACATTCTGCGATGGAATTCCATAGTTATTTCTCAGGATGTGGGAGGCATTTTACCTTAAAACAGCTTTTGGAATTTTTTAAGCCCTGGCATTGCAATGAAGATCTAAGTCTACCAGAAAAAATTCCTCACACACTGTGGTTGTTGTTGTGTGCCAAGATCTCCTAGTTCTACTTCTTTTGTTCAGCATTAGATCATGTAAGTCTTTCCAGGCCTCTCTGAAGTCTTCCTGCTCATCAGTTCTTTTAAGACAATAGTATTCCCTTATATTCATATACCATAATTTATTCAGCCATTCCCCAGTTAATGGGCATTCCCTTGATTTCCCCTTTCATGGCCAACACAAAGAGTGCTGCTATAAATATTTTTGTACCTGTGAGACCCTTTCTCATTTTTATGATTTCTTGGGGATACTATTCTAGAAACAATATTGATGGGTTAAAGGCTGTGCACATTTTTGTAGCCCTTTGGGTATAGCTCCAAATTGCTCTCCAGAATGACTGAATCAACTCAAAGCTCCACTAAGAATGAATTATTGTTCCAACTCTCTCACATCTTCTCCAATGCTTATCATCTTTCTGATTTGTCATGTTAGCCAATCTGATAGGTGTGATGTGGTATCTCAGAGTTGTTCTGATTTGCATCTCTCTAATCAATAGTGATTTAGAGCATTTTTTCATGAGTATAGATATCTTTCATTTCTTCCTCCGAAAACTGCCTGTTAAGATCCTTTGACCATTTATCAATTGGGAATGACTTGTATTCTTGTACGTTTGACTCAGTTCTCTATATATTTTAGAAATGAGGGATTTATTGCAGACACTAGTTGCAAAAATTCTTTCCCAGCTTTCTGCTTTCCTCTTAATCTTGGTTACATTGGGTTTGGTTGTGCAAGAACTTTTTAGTTTAATGTATTATCCACTTTGAACTTCATTATGCTTTCTATCTCTTCTTAAGTAAAAAAAAAAATCTTTTCTCCCTAAATCTGATAAATACACTATTTTTGCTTCAATAATTTCTTTATAGTATCAATATTTACAAGTAGATCATGTACCTGTTTGAACATTATTCTTGTGTATGGTGCCAAGCATTGGTCTATGTCTAGTTTCTGTTGCACTGGAATACAGTTTTACCTGCAATTTTTGTTTAACAGTGACTTCTTATCCCAGAACCCTGGAGTCCTTGAATTTATCAAATAGTAGATTGCTATATTCATGGCTGCTGTGTCTTGAGTACCTAGGCTATTCCACTTGTGTACCTTTCTGTTTCTTAGTCACTACCAATTGCTTTTGATAATTGCTGATTTATATTACAGTTTGAAATCTAGGTAGAGCTAGGACACCTTCTCTAACATTTTTATTATTATTATTTCTCTTGATATTCTGGAACGTTTGTCCTTCCAGATGAATTTTCAATATTTTTTTCCAGATATAAAAAATAATTATCTGATATTTTGAGTGGCATGGCACTACATAAGTATATTATTTTAGATTGAATTATCATTTTTATTACATTGCCTCGGCCAACTCACTAGCAACTCACGTTTTTGCACTTAATTAGATTTGACTTTGTTTGTGCAAAAAGTGTCTTGTATTTGTGTTCATAGAGTCCCTGGATTTGTTGGCAGGTAGAATCCCGAATGTTTTATAGTGTCTACCGTAGCTTTAAATGAGATTGCTCTTTCTATCTCTTGCTGCTAGGTTTTTTAGTAATATATAGAAATCCGAAGATTTATGTGGGTTTATTTTGTGACCTGCATCTTTTCCAAAGTTCTTTACTATTTCAAGTAGTTTATTTCTTTTTACTTGAATCTCTGGGATTTTCTAAGTATATCATCATATCATCTGCAAAGAATGATAACTTATTTTCTTCTTTGACTACCCTAATTCCTTCAATTTCTTTACCTTCTCTAACTGCTACAGCTAACATTTCTAATACCATATTAAATAAGAGTGGTGATAATGAACATCCTTCTTTCACCCCTGATCTTATTGGAAATGTATCTAGCTCATTTTCATTACATATTATGCTTGTTGAAGGTTTGGGGTAGATACTTCTTACTATTTTATGGAAAGTTCCATTTATTCCTATATTCTGCAGTGTTTTTAATAGGAGTGGTTCTTGTATTTTCTCAAGAGCTTTTTCTACATCTATTGAGATAACCGTGTGGTTTCTGTTAGGTTTTTTGTTCATAAGACCAATAATGCTAATAGCTTTTCTAATATTGAAGGAGCCTTTCATTTCTGGTATGAATCCTACCTGATTGTAACGTATTATTCTCATGATAAGTTGCTGTATTTTTTCTGTGTAAATGATGTTTAAAAATTTTGCTTTTATATTCATTAGAGAAATTGATCTATAATTTTCTTTGTCTATGTTGACTCTTCTTGATTTAGGTATGAAAACAATATTTGTATCACAGAAAGAATTTGGAAGGACTCTTCTCCCCCAATTTTCCCAAATAGTCTATATAGTATTGGAATTAAATGTTTGATAGAATTCACTGGTAAATCCATCCAGCCATGGAGATATTTTCCTAGGGAGTTCATTGATGGCTCGTTCAATTTCTTTTTCTGAGATGGGGTTATTTAAGTATTCAACTTCCTCTTCTGTTAATCTAAGCAATTTACATATATATTTTATAAGATAATCATCCATCTCATTTAGATGGTTGAATTTATGGGCATCGAGTTAAGCAAAGTAGTTTCTGACTATGGTTTTAATTTCCTCATTAGAGGTGAGTTCATCCCTTTCACTTTTCATATTGGTAATTTGGTTTTCTTCTTTCTTTTTTTTCATCAAATTGACCAAAGGTTTATCAATTTTATTGATTTTTGCATAAAAGCAAGTTTTCTTAATTTTCTTTATTATTCAAGAGTTTTCTTACTTTCAATTTTATTAATCTCTCCTTTACTTATTAGTATTTCTAATTTGGCATTTACTTGGGGATTTTCAATTTGTTCTTTTTTGAGATTTTTCAGCTGCATGACCCATTTACTGATCTCCTCTTTCTCTATTTTATTCATGTAAACATTCAGAATATAAAGCTTCCCCTAAGAATTGTTTTTGCATCATCCCATAAGATTTGGTAGGTTTTCTCATTATTGTCTTTCTCTTGAATGAAGTTGTTGATTATTTCTGTGATTTGTTCTTTAACCCACTCCTTCTTTAGGATTAGACTATTTAGTTCCCAATTTATTTGTGGTCTATATTTCCATGTCCTTTTACTACATATAATTTTTACTGTGTTATGATCTGAGAAGAATTCATTGACTATCTCTCTCTTTCTACAATGTATTGTGAGGTTTTTATGCCCTAGTACAGGGTCAGTTTTTGTATATGTGCCATGTACCTCTGAGGAAAAGGTATGTTCTTTCCATCTCCATTTAATTGTCTGCAGAGATCTATCATATCTACATTATACAGAGATTTATTTACCTTCTTAACTTCTTTCTTGTTTATTGTAAGATTGGATTTATAAAGTTCAGAGTGGGGAAGTTCGAGGCCTCCCACTAGTAAAGTTTTGGTGTCTGTTCCTTCTTGTAACTTCCTTTGCTTCTCCTCTAAGAATCTGAATGCTGTAGCACTTGGAGAATGTATGTTAAATAGTAATCTTACTTCATTGTCTATTGTAGCTTTTAACAGTATATGGTTTCCTTCTTTATCTCTTTTGATTAGATCTATTTCTGTTTTTGCTTTGTCTAAGATTAGGATTGCTACCCCTGCTTTTCTTACATCAATCAAAGCATAATTTATTGTGCTCTAACCTTTTACCTTTACACTGTTTGTATCCCCCCTTTCCAAATGTGTTTGTTTTAAACAACATATTGTTGGATTATGGCTTCTAATCCATCTGTCTATCCATCTCCGTTTTATGAGAGAGTTCATCCTGTTGTCATTCACAGTTATGATTACGATCTGTGTCTTTCCCTCCATCCTCTTTCCTACCATTTGTACTTTATTTCTCCCTTCTCCTTTCAATTCACAATACTTTAATTTTTGACCACTACATCATGCCTTCAACCTGCCTCTATTTTATTCCCCTTTACCCCTACTACTTTTCCCCTCCCTTTTAGCCTCTCTTCCCCTTTCTTTCTCCCTTCCTCTGCAACTGCCTATAGAAATGGTTAGATTTATATACTTAAGTTTCTTGCTCCCTCCTTGAACCAAATCAGATGAGACTAAATATCAGAGAACGCTCATCTTCCTCCACTCTTCCCCATTAATGTAATATATATTTTTACTTCTTCCTGTGATGGAATTTACCATTTTCTGCTTCTTGCTTTTCACATCTCCTGTTACATCCCTTTGCATGCTTAAATCACATTTTTATTATCACCTCGTTTACTTTATACCTGTTCCCTCTTTCTATGTTAATCCTTTCTATATTTCATAAGAGATTAACAAGGTCCATCTTCCCTCATAGGGTGGTAACCAATTTGTTCAAATGGAGCAACAAGTTTTCCTTTTCCCCTGTTTGCCTTTTTATGCATTTCTTGAGACCTGCGTTTGAAGATGGAATTTTCTCTTTATTTCTGGCCTTTCTATCAGAAAAGTCTGGAAATCCCTTATTTCATTGAATGTCCATATCATTGCCTGAAATGTTATGCTGAATTTTGCTGTGTGAGTGATCCTTGATTGTAGTCTCAACTCCTTTGCCTTATAGAATATCATATTCCAATCATTTGATCTTTTAATATAGAAGCTGCAGGGTCCTGTGTGATCTTTGCTGTAGCTCCTCCATATGTAAATGGTTTCTTTCTGACTGGCTCTACTATATTCTCCTTCACTTGATAGTTCCAGAATTTGGCAACAATATTTCTTGGGGTTTTTAGTTTGAGATCCCTTTTGGGAGGTGAAAGGTAGATCCTTTCAATGACTATTTTGCTCTCTGGTCTAGCATGTCGGGGCAGTTTTCCTTGATTTCTTGGAAGATATTGTCCAGGCTCTTTTTTTCATTTTGGTTTTCTGGTAGGCCAATAATTCTTATCTTTTGTCTCTTGGATCTGTGTTCCAGGTCCTTTCTTTTTCCAATTACAGATTTCACATTTTCTTCGATCTTTTCATTCTTTAGATTTTGTTTGACTGATTCTTGATGCTTCATAGAGTCATTAGCTTCTACTTACCCAATTCTAATTTTTATCAAATTGTTTTCTTCAGGCAGCTATTGCACCTCCTTTTCCATCTGTCCAATGATTCCTTATAAGGAATTATTTTCTCCAGTTCGTTTTTGTACTTCCTTTTCCATTTGTTCAACTTTCCTTTTTAAAAAGTCATTCTCTTCAGTGAATTCTTTTTTCATACATTTAAAATCATTGGCCAATTTTTTTCTGTTTCCTTATTCAACTCTTTTAAGAGTGTTCTTTGTGTATGTGAGTAGTTCATAGCCTCTTCTGAAGTTTCAGATGAGAATACAGTCTCAGTAATGACTTCTTTGGTATTCTTGTTTTGGTGCTTGTCCCCATAGAAAAATTCTATGATCTTTTCCTTCTTGCTTTGCTTCTTCTTACTCATGATGGTGAGGTTTTGTGTGTTGTGATCTAGAAACTAAAGAGCCTGGTACTGAGCTGGCTGGTGGGAGAAAGAAAAAGCCTGAAGAATTCTGTTTGTGTTTTCCTGGATTAGGCCTGGAGCTAGCTTGATAAGTGTGGGGGAGGGGTGTTCTGGTCACGAGAGATCTCACCTGAGCTAGAGCAACGGTAAACTCAGGTGTTGGTGATCCAAGTTGTTCTATTGTCTTCCTGTTTCCCCAAGAGCACTGAGGCATGCCTGTGCTACTGGTGTTGGTGTTTGTGAGGCTCCACCACTCTGGGTCTCCAGACCTCCCTTTGTTTGGTTCACTGAGGTGGGACTGTCTGGGCTAGCTCCAGTCCTCTGCCATACTAAGAGGAATAGGAGGAGTACTCCTTAGTGATTTTGCTAGCCTCACATGCTATGAGATTCTTTGCCTGTTTTGCTGATTCCACTTTTCCAGGATTTTTCTGGGAAAATATTTTATGGTTTTTTCAAGATCAACAAGGGGAGGGGGAGAGGGTGTTTACTGATTACTCTGACATTTTGGCTCCCAGAAGTTAAAGCAGGTAACCTACAGACATTTAATCCGTAGGCTGATAGTCTCAAGAACAGCTGCTGCGGATGCCCGGGCCCTGGTGGCTCTCATTTGCTCAGCTCTGCTTGACTAGGACTGCACTGCTATTCTGCCATGTTGCTGCCTCAGGCTACCCCAGCACTTTCTTGCTTGTCCCTGCTGCTGCAGAGACACACTGTGCTTTGTGCTGTATGCTCCATGATCATGCACCCCAGCAGAACTCATCCTTTCCACCAACCTTCCAATCTGTCCTGGGCTGTGAATCTGCCACAATCTGTCTCCTATTGGATTCTGCTTCACCAAAATTTGGTTAGATTCTCTTTTTAGAAATATCTGAAAGAGTTTGTCTAAGAGCTTAGGTGAGTAGTTGCTCTCATTCCACCATCTTGGCTCTGCCATATGGAGTTTTTTTTCCAAAGATATTGGAACGGTTTGCCATTTCCTTCTCCAGCTCACTTTACAGATGAAGAAACTGAGGGAAACAGGGTTAGCACAGGGTCACACTGCTAGTACATGTCTGAGTACCAAATGAATGGGTCAATAAATGGATGGACTAGTGAATGAATGAATCCAGATTTATTAAACATTTACTTTGTTTTAGAGACCTAAAAAATGGAGTGAAAATGTCTCTGTCTTCAAAAAATTTATGTCATAAGAGGATACAGTGCATATCTGGTGAGGAATTTCTGTCTCAGGAATCCAAGTTTTGTCAGGGATGTTATATGGGTATTTCCCATTCCAGTAGTGAGGGTAGCACTGTTTTGATTATTGCACCCCAAATATTAAATTTAAAGGGGGATTGGAAGCAAGGGGTTAAAGGTGCCTCACATTAGATAGCAACATTCCTGTGCTGACTAATATCTAATTTCCTGGTAGATGCATGGGCGGGATACAAAGGATTCTATAGGACTGACTGAAATTAAATTACTCTTTACTCATTTTCCAGGGTTTCTAATGGCTCAATCTTAAAACAAACTGAACTACCAAAGTTAAGTGAATTTACTCCATGAGTGAAGGAAAGTCGTTTTTGAAAAGTTCAGAGGAAAATATCTTCTGGATGAGAATGAAAAAAATATCAAAGTAAATAACAAAATATTCTTTCCTTTAAGGGTTATCCCTTTACAATTTTCTTGCCTTTTAGAAAACGTAATTTTTTTTCAAATCTTTAAAATATAAACACTACTATACTTCTGTAGAAAATAATTAGTATGTTTTCATCCTGGGGTAGTGTAATATCCTCTAAGATATATGTAGTTCTTCCCTCTTCACATTTATGAAGGTTGTCTTAGACAAAATATGTTAAATGTTCTGTCCCAAATTTTCCAAGTCCCCATTTACAAAAATTTCTAACATTTAGACCGAATTCAATATGTTGCCTAACTTTACATTTGTATTAAACTAATGAACTAACCTTTGGCCTTTTTCAGAATAAAACAAAATTTATTTTAATGATACATACTGATAATAAAATAGCTGTTTATACTGTTTTATCTCAGTACTCTCAGTTGTGTGTAACTTTGTGACATCATTTGGAGTTTTCTTGGCAAAGAAACTTCAGTGGTTTGCCATTTCCTTCTGGGATCATTTTACTACTCAGTAACTGAGGCAAAAGGGGTTAAGCAACTCGACCAGGGTCATGCATCTAACACTCTCTGAGGCCAGATTTGAATTCAGAAAATGAGTGTTCCTGATTTCAAGCCTGCCACTCTATCCACTGAAAAATTCACCTGTTCCATATATTATAGTATCTACATAAATCTTGGTTGGGATATTGTGGGAAAATAACCTTTTTTTGAAATATCCTAGAGTTTCTTTTTGAGATGTCTTACAGAAAATATCTCACAGTGTATGACCCTTCTCAATATATACCTTCTCCCGGTGTCACCTTTACTCCTCAGAGATGTCTACGTGTTATATGTATCCAACCTCTCAGATAGACTCCTCTCTCATTTCCTCTGACAATTTGTAGATGTTTCCTGATGTGTGGCCAATTTTTCACAGCCTGGTGGAATACAATTGTTGTGAAATGTCAGTATAGTTAGAATTTTTCCACCCATGTCCTAAAACCATGGAGAATGATTGATTAGCCATCTTATATCATATTTAATTGGGATAAAATTGAGTAGATCATTAAAACTACCATTACTTTTTCTCTAATTTTCATTTGTATATCTAAGGTAGAGTCAAGTATTTTTGTTCTTTTTTCTCTATTCATTTTATGTACAAATATATAGAAAGGAATCAGATAAAGATATCAAATTATCAGGGGGGAGGAGCAAAGATAGAAGAGTAGAAAGACACACATACGCTAGCTCCAAAACCCACAACCCATAAAATATCTATAAACAAGAACTCCCAAAAAATTCTGGAGCACCAGAGGCCACAGAACAAGGAGCTGAGGAGATTTCTGTTCCAGAGAGCCCTGAAAACCTCTCACAACAGGTCCGTCGTGCCCCGGACCCAGAGCCGAGCCCAGCCCTGCCTTGGCTGCGCGGCACCCACAGGAGTGGATCTGAGAGGGATTCAGGGATGGAATCTCCAGCAGCCGAGAGGGTCCTGCCACCCACGGGCCCCAAAGGTTGGTGAGAGTGTCTTCTTGGCTTGCCGAGAGGGGAGTGGGGTGTCTGCATAACTCAGAGCCCCTCGGGAGGCAGCAGTGGAGGTGGGAGCAGAGCAGGGCTCCCCAAGCAGGTAGGAGCCTGGATCCATTGTTGAAGGTTTCCATATAAACCCCCTGAGGGAACTGAGCCCTGTGTGGCGGCCCTGCCCCAACCTGAGCACCTGAACTTAATCTCACACTGAATAGTAGCCCTGCCCCCACCCAAAGCCCTGGGGCTGGGAAGTAGCATTTGAATCTCAGACCCCAAGGGCTGGCTTGGAGGATCTGGAGGCAAAGTGAGTGTGAAGAGAATACTCAGAAGTCAAGCCACTGGCTGGAAAAATGCCCAGAAAAGGGAAAAGAAATAAGACTATAGAAAGGTTACTTCCTTGGTGAACAGGTATTTCCTCCCTTCCTTTCTGATGAAGGAAGAACAGTGCTTACCATCAGGGAAAAACAGAGAAGTCAAGGCTTCTGTATCCCAGCCCACTCAGTGGGCTCAGGCCATGGAAGAGGTCAAAAAGGATTTTGAAAATCAAGTTAGAGAGGTGGAAGAAAAACTGGGAAGAGAAATGAGAGAGATGCAAGTAAGGCATGAAAAGCTGGTCAGCACCTTGCTAAAGGAGGCCCAAAAAAAATGCCGAAGAAAATAACACCTTGAAAAATAGGCTAACTCAATTGGCAAAAGAGGTTTAAAAAGCCAATGAGGAGGAAAATGCTTTCAAAAGCAGAATTAGCCAAATGGAAAAGGAGGTTCAAAAGCTCACTGAAGAAAATAGTTCTTTGAAAATTAAAATGGAACAGATGGAGGCTAATGACTTTATAAGAAACCAAGAAAACACAAAACAAAACCACAAGAATGAAAAAATGGAAGATAATGTGAAATATCTCATTGGAAAAAACAACTGACCTGGAAAATAGATCCAGGAGAGACAATTTAAAAGTTATGGGACTACGTGAAAGCCATGATCAAAAAAAGAGCCTAGACATCATCTTTCATGAAATTATCAAGGAAAACTGCCCTGAGATTTTAGAACCAGAGGGCAAAATAAGTATTCAAGGAATCTACAGATCACTGCCTGAAATAGATCCAAAAAGGGAAACTCCTGGGAGCATTGTGGCCAAATTCCAGAGTTCTCAGGTCAAGGAGAAAATATTGCAAGCAGCTCGAAAGAAAGAATTCAAGTATTGTGGAAATACAATCAGGATAACACAAGACCTAGCAGCTTCTACATTAAGAGATCGAAGGGCGTGGAATACGATATTCCAGAAATCAAAGGAACTAGGACTAAAACCAAGAATCACCTACCCAGCAAAACTGAGTATAATACTTCAGGGGAAAAATGATTTTTCAATGAAATAGAGGACTTTCAAGCATTCTTGATGAAAAGACCAGAGCTGAAAAGAAAACTTGACTTTCAAACACAAGAATGAAGAGAAGCATGAAAAGGTAAACAGCAAAGAGAAGTCATAAGGGACTTACTAAAGTTGAACTGTTTACATTCCTATATGGAAAGACAATATATGTAACTCTTGAAACTTTTCAGTATCTGTGTACTGGGTGGGAATACACACACACACACACACACATACACACATGCACATGCACACACACATAGAGACAGAGTGCGCAGAGTGAATTGAAGAGGATCGGATCATATCTTAAAAAAATGAAATCAAGCAGTGAGAGAGAAATATATTGGGAGGAGAAAGGGAGAAATGGAATGGGGCAAACTATCTCTCATAAAAGAAGCAAGCAAAAGACTTTTTAGTGGAGGGAAAAAGAGGGGAGGTGAGAGAAAAACATGAAGTTTACTCTCATCACATTCCACTAAAGGAAGGAATAAAATGCACACTCATTTTGGTATGAAAATCTATCTTACGATACAGGAAAGTGGGGGATAAGGGGATGTGGGGAGCATGGAAGGTAGGGCATGGGGAGGAGGGAGCAATTTGATGTCAACACTCATTTGGAGGGACAGGATCAAAAGAGAGAATAGAAGTAATGGGGGGCAGGATAGAATGGAGGGAAATATAGTTACTCTTATACAACACGACTACTATGAAAGTCATTTGCAAAACTACACAGATATGGCCTGTATTGAATTGCTTGCCTTCCAAAGGGAAGGGGTTCTGAGGGAGGGATGAAGAGAAGTTGGAACTCAAAGTTTTAGGAACAACTGTCGAGTACTGTTCTTGCTACTAGGAAACAAGAAACACAGGTAAAGGGGTATAGAAAGTTATTTGGCCCTGCAGGACAAAAGAGAAGATGGAGACAAGGGCAGAGAGGGATGATAGAAGAGAAGGCAGATTGGTGATAGGAGCAATAAGAATGCTCAGTGTTTTAAGGTGGGGGGAGGGGACAAAAGGAGAGAAAATGTAGAACCCAAAATTTTGTGAAAATGAATGTTAAAAGTTAGACAAAAAATAAATTAAAAAAAGATATCACATTGTGGAAGAAAAAAATTCTCAATTTTTATGTTTATTCACAGTCATTTATTGATTAATTATTAAGTACCTAATATGTATACAATGTCGTCAGCCTAGCCTTACTGTCCTCATGTCACACATTTATTTTAATTTGGAAATTCAATGGTAAACACATTGATTTAGGTTAATATTCTTCATAAAATTACTTAATTTCACAATGTGATATTCCAAATATTCTGCCTTTTTGTCTACTTTGCAATCATCCCCATTATTTAGGATGAAAAAGAAATAATATAATTTTAAAATTTTCACTAGAGTGTAGTGTTTCCTGAATGTTTTATCATTTTAACTGGCAATATTCTTCAACTAATGACACTGTAGGTGATATTATGTGTAACGACCAGAACATCCACATGACAAATAGGGAAATTTCCTCTTTTTGTTCAATAATTACGCCATTCCTCTGTAGCAAATAAATTTAATCTTCATGAAGGTCCCTAGAAGGTGGAAATCTAAGCTGCTTGTGCAGATTCTGTTCAAATTAAGACGGGACCTTCCATTTAAATACCACTAGAAGTAGAAAACGGTCAACTTCAGTTCATTTTGCTCTAACAAAGCTTCTACATGATTAAACCACATAATGTAAGCCTAATACTGCACTAAAAAATCCTCACTTCTATTTAACTTACCAGTAACTCTGAATATTAAGAATAAATTACTGGAAAGTTAAAAAGGAATGAAATGAGGATATATAGGTATACTGTTATCAGGATTCAATTTTATTCCTTTACTTATAATTATCTATAGAATTAAAATATTCTGAAAAATAGTCACTGGAAATTAAATTGAGTGACCAGATTACTTAAAGGGGAAAAGGGGAAGAGGCAGGGGGTAGAATCTCATTCTCCATTGAGACTTCTTTGGAAACTATACAAGACATGGGATAATCCTGCTGAAATGAGATGTCTGACCACTCTAAGCTGGATGCACCTCCCTCAAAAAAGGCACTTCTAAAAAACAAAATAAGTATGCTCTTCCAGGATAAAGGACTCCATTTTCACTGCATAGTGATGTAATTTTTATGTTTCCAGAACATATAATTAGAAAAAGAAAAAATATGTATGTAAATATTGCTACCTATGCAAAATAAAGCTTTGCATAATATCTAAGAAAATACATCCAAATTGTCTTCATTAATATCATTTGAATGTGAAGTTATTAAAAGTCTAGCATGTGTATGGCAATGTTATAGTTAAAGCAGCTATAAAAATGAATAACACTTGGTCCTTGGCATCAAACAGCGTAAATTATAATCAAGGAGACATCCATATCTATATCTATATCTGTATCTATCTATCTATATCTATCTATCTATCTATCTATCTATCTATCTATCTATCTATCTATTTATCTATCTATCTATTTACCTACCTTTTTTTCAATCTTAGTATCCCAGAAAATATTTTAGGCTCCTTAAGGTATATTATTTATATACTATGTGCACAAACACACAAACACAAACACAGATAATATAAGCACACACATCTATAAGAGAGAATATGGTGACTAGTGAAAAATATAGAGTTTACTTTTATTTTTAACATTTTACAATTTGCAAAGTGCTTTTCTTATAATATGTCTGTGGAATAGGAAATAAATTTTTTCTTGATATTATGCCCATTTTTTGATGAATAAGCAAGATATAAATTGAATACATATTTTCAGGTTCATCTGTCAAAAGTTTCTCAGAAAAGAAAATCTTAAAATATTGATATTTCAAATCAAGAAAGATTTTAGAGGGATGAAAATGAAAAATCCAGCCTTAATTTTACAGCACAACGTAGTGAAAAGACAACTGACACTAGAATAAAATGACTGTGACTTGGAAAATTATTCTAGATGTCTGGACTTCCTGGGAATCAATCAATAAATATTTATTAAATACAAGCTGTGTCAGGTCTAACACTCAATCCATCACACCACCCAGCTACCCCATAATATATATAAACAGATAGATAATTCATTTCTGCATATATAATATATGTACATATACATACATATACATATATATACATCTATGCATACATAAATTATAGATTTTTATATAGATATAGTTTTTTCCAGACACTGTGCTAATCACTGGGGATACAAAAAGTGGCAAAAAAAACTCTTCCTGTCCTCAAGGATTTTATAATTTAATGAAGAAAGTATTGGACTAGATGACTTTTCAGATTCATTTTAATTTCAAAATCTGTGATTCAAGCCTAGTGCACTTTCCTACAATACTATGGTTGAAAAGTAAATCTATTTTTCTCCAAATTAAGAATAACAACTTCCGTGTTTTATTTTTCTTTTAGGAAGTATTTTACATTTAATGAACTTTGTAAATTTTTTTCACTCAGATTCAACGACAAGAATATGAAGGAATATTGCTTGTATTAACATACTTGAGAAATATAGTTTTCAATTAAAAAAATAACATTCTTTGCACTTTGTGGATAGTATGTTAAAAATATTTACAAGGAAAACAAATTCAGTGTAACCACCTATACAGTATCTTGTAGGATAAGTTGTGTAAATCACCCGGGAGACAGAGTTTTGTCTTATTTTTACTGGAAAATGAAGATTCTGGTCTAGGTGTCTCTAAGTTCTCTTATAGTTCTGAATGCTGCTGGAGGGTGTCTATCGACTGGCTCCACCACCCTGGGGGTCATTATCTTTCACTGATTTCTTCCTTTTTTTGAAGCGTTATTATTCACTTCATTACTCCTTCACCTCTAAGGCATGAAGTTTTATACTGTTACTATCAGGAAAAAATCATTTCAAAAATTCATTCATGATTAAATACTTAATATATTTCTTTTTTGTTTATTTCAAAAGATAAAGCCAAAAAACAACAGTAGAGACTTTCTGAGGCTTAAGTGGTGGAGGAAACAGTAAGTTTCTCTCAGTCTCCCTTATTGACCTCGGAACACCCAGAAAATATTACCCCAGGGAAAATTCTAGACAAGTAGCTGCCAGAAAAATGGGAAGGACCATTGTTTTAGCCTGGGAGGTTTAGAGGATCTGTGGGGAAGGAGGGAGGGCAGAATAGTACAGGCATAGAGGAATTCCAGCACTCCAGGGGCAAACCCTACCTCAGAAAATCAGTGGGAGATAATGATCCTCAGGGTGGTGGGGCAGCCAAACACAAACACCTAGAACCCCACATGCCTTGGCACAGCCAGAGAAACTGTTAGACTTCAGATCACAGAACGACTGTTTCTAAGTGGATATACACCCTCCAGGAGCCAAATCTCCCTGTGTTTTTCTGCAACTCCAGACAGACAGGTGTTCTCCAGCAGCTGTACTCTCACATGGTTCAGCAAAGCCCTGTTTGCATAGGCATCCATCAGTAACCAGAACCACCCCAGGAGTTTCCATGTAGCCTTGGAGAAAAACAGAAAAAAATACCTATGGAACCTCAGCTCACATTAAGACTATAATCCCAGCACAACATCAGGTAAGCTGCCTCCATCTTAACACACAAAGACAATGACCAGGTCCCTTACCCCCAACACAAGAAGTTTGTGACAGTGCCTCCGATGCTCCAGTGAGAGAATTCAAATTTAAAAGTCAGTAATTAGGCAAAGAAGCAGAAACAGACAGACTATATATATATATATACATATATATATATATATATATACACACACACATATATATATACACATATATATGTATATATATACATATATATATTTATATATCTATATACATATATATATATATATATATATTTTTTTTTTTCCTGTGGAGACAGGGAACATCAAAACCCAAATTCAGCAGAAAACACCAATGTCAGTATACCTATTTGGTATATTGAAACCTCAAAGGATGTGAACTGGCCTTAAGCTCGAAATGCATTCCTTGATTAGAGCAAGAAGGATTTTAAAAGCCAAATAGGAGTGAAAGAAGAAAAATTCGGAAAAGAAGTGAGAGGGATGCAAGAGAGAGTCAACAGCTTCGAAAAGGATGGACAAAAAAATAACTGTACAAAAAAATTCCTTTAAAAATACAGTTGGCCAAATGGGAAAAAGTCCACTGAAGAAAACAACTCCTAAAGAAATAGAGTGTGTCAAATGGAAAAGAAGATGCAAAAGCTAACTGAAGAAAATAATTTCTTAAAAATTAGAATTGGGAACGTCAAGAATAATGACACAATGATACATCAATAATCAGTCCAACAAAATCAAAAGAATGAAAAAAATAGAAGAAAATGTAAAATATCTTATGGGAAAAGAAAAACAACTGACATGGAAAACAAATGCAAGAGAGATAATTTAAGAATTATTGCTCTAGAGAAAGTCATGATGAAAAAATAATCTAGACAGCATCTTTCATGAAATTATCAATGAAAACTGCCCTGAGGTCCTAGCTCCAGAGGGTAAAAAGTCGTCAAAAAATTCAAAGATCACCTGTTGAAAGAGATCTCAAAATGAAAATGCCAAGGAATGTTGTAGCCAAATCCAGTATTATCAGATCAAGGAGAAAATACTGCAAGCAACCATAAAGAAACAAGTATGGAACCACAATCAGGACTGTGCAAGATCTTGCAGCTTCTACATTAAAAAATCACAGTACCTGAAATATGATATTCTGTAAGACAAAGGAGCTTGGATTGCAATCAAAGATCAAAAAACCAGTAAAAGTGCTCAATATCTTTTAGCGGAGGATGTGGACAGTCAATGAAATAAGGGACTTCCAAACTTTCCTAATGAAAAGACCAGGACTCAGTAGAAATTCTGATCTTTAAATGCAAGGTAAAAGAGAAGTATAAAAAGATAAACAGACAAAAAAATCCCCCATGTTATCAAATAAGGTTAAACTATTTACATCCCCTTATGGGAAAGTGATACTCATAACTCTTAAGAACTTTGTCTTTATTATGACATTTAGAAAAGGTATACATAGACAGAGAATGCTGATATGAGTTGACCTTGATGTGAGGATAAAAAAAAATGAAGGACCAAAAATACCCCACAAAGATCTACTGCAAGAAGAGAAAAGGAGTGAGAAAAGGGTAAATTACATCATATGAAGATTCACAAAGACCTATTATAGTAGAAGGAAAGAAGGAATGGAGGTGTTATAAAACAATAGTGATTAACACTAAAAAATAAATGCTTAATGGAAAAGTTTCAGTGAGTGGTAGGAGAGGTTCTATTTTGAGAAAGGGAGAGGAAATTCTTTCTGTTATTTCTACAATTTATTACTCTGGAATCCAGTTAGCCTGGTTTTCACACAGTTGTTCATTCACGATGCGTTATCATTTCTTTGCCTTTGTATTGGCTATTACTAATGTCTGAATGTATCTGAACACAGAGTTTCTTTTTACACACATTTTAGCCATTAAAGAAAATAATAAGCCATATTTATTTTCCTCTTACTTCCCAGCACAAAAGGGTTTATCTGTAACACAGATAATACATCATATCATTTAAAGTCAATTTAAATATTTTTCTTTAGACCAAAAGAACTTTTTTGTTCTGTTTTATTTTACCATCTCTTTAAACACTAATATTTCTCCATATGATTGAGATGTTCCTTACAAAAGCACAAAACTTTATAAAGGGTAGCTATACCTCTTCATTAATCTCCTTCATTAACTAATAGAATTGTGGCCTATTTCTTTGACTTCCTCCTGTGCCTTGGCTATAGTCTTTGACTGAAGTGCTCTTTTCATAACCACATGCTACTCTGTATACCATCAATAAGACATTGTTACTCTTGATAAACCTATCACTTGAAGGAAAAGGCTACCTTTCCTCTCGTTGTGATTATAACACCTATATCTCATTAATAGAAAGCTTTTCTTGTCAGGTAGTTTGATGGAGTAAGTTAGCAGTTGTCTAGGTTAATATCTCTTCCATTTTTTTAACTTTTCTTTGAATTCTTGTCATCTCTTAGTCACTCAATTCATATCTCATTTGATATATGATCAAACCTCATTTTTTCTTAGTTCTTTTCTTTTCTTTAACTATACTTATGTCAATATCTCCAAAAATAGAATTAGAATTGTGAATTCATTTTGATAGGGTACTGTTAATGGGATATTCAGTCCTATCAATGCATATCAACAATGGTTCTGCAACTTACAGACTTGGATGGCTGTTGGGGACAATAAAAGTTAGTGATTTATACATGATGATACGGTCAGCATTTATAAAATGGTTTGTTTGAAGTCGTTTTTCCTAACTCTGAGACCAGATTTCTGTCCATCAAACAGCTACATACGATATCCATTTGATGATGTTTTTGATATTATTTGATGTTTATTTTAAGCAAGGCTCCTCTCCTTGTTCAAGCAATCCCAATCAATGGCATCTTCTCCACCAGATTATCCCCTCTATCATCTCCATTCTTAGAGATATTTTCAATCTTTCCCTATATACTGGCTCATTTCCTACTGTCTACAAGTATATGGGTTGTCTCACCTAGCCTTAAAGAAGAAACAAAGCAAAAATCTACCTTCATTTTATCTTTCCATATTCTTTATCACTCTGTATCTCTTCTGTCCTTTACAGAAAAAAACTTCTTTAAATACTATATACAACAAGCATCTCTGTTTCCTTTCTTCTTGCTTTCTTCTTACTATCTACTTATCTTCAGAACTTATTATTCCATTGCATCCACTCACTCCAAAGTCAACAATGATCTCTTAGTTGCAAAGTCCAATAACCATTTCTCTATTCTCATCATTTTTTCTGCAACCTCTACCACTGATGATCGCTCTTGTTTTTGATATTTTTTTCTGAAATCTACCTTTCCTGGTGCCATCTCTTTATTCACCTCCAAATTCACATGTCCCCTGTGTGTGTGTGTGTGTATACATATGTATACCTATACACATAAATATATATTTAAGGTTAGGGTTATATATGTATATACACATATATGCATGTATGCATATATGTGTGTATATATGTATACGCATGCATATACATGTATATATGTATATGTGGGTATATATGTAAGTACATAAATACATATATATGTATGTATGCCTGTACACATAGACATATATGCACATATATGTATCTGATTATATATTTACATGTACACATGTACATCAACATTTTTAACTTGCACATGTACATATAATATATATATATATTTGAAGATGTATGCATATAAACACATACATTCATATAGCATATATTTGCTTGCATATACACATGTATACATATACATTTATATGCATACATATGTATGCATAAATATAAGTGTTGTATGTTATATGTGTGTTTCTGCTTGTATACACGTATACACATATGTTTGTATGTATGTTGCAATTGAAGTAGACACATCACTATTTGTTTGATTAGTGTGACCACAGCTAGAAGTGGAAGGCACAAGAATTGGTGGCACAACCAATAAGTGCTCATGCTTGATCCCACGAAGATGGTCTCTATCTGTAGTTGGCCAACTGTGATTTCAAGGCGAATTTTAGTATTGGATTCGGTCCTATGACAGGAACTCGAAAAGTTAATGCATTACCTTACCCACAGACTAAGTATGGTTTGAGATGTTATAAGGGCTATGATTAAGGGCATAACACTTAAAAAGAAGTGAAAGTTATCACAGATTTTTGAGTTCTCCTACTAATAGAAGTGTGATAACAATTGACGCGATATTAGTAATATGGATTTTGGTGATAATGGGAAGACATCCAAGGTAGACAATTTGGGGATAAGATACAGTTAGTTAAATGGTATTCCTGGCACAATTTATAAAACATAAAGCTACTGCGAACTTTATAATGAACATTTTACTTTTAATTACTTCCAACCACTTCACCATGACTAAATTCATTGTGAAAGTTATAAAGGCCACTTTGGGAAACCATGTTCATTTCATGCTCACTAAGACCCTGATGAAGCCCGGTTAAAGGAAAAAATACATTCCTCTATGCGTCATTACTTCAGCCCTACTTATTTTATTAATTGTGTGACTGCTTCATAAAAACCACAGAACCACAGAACTTAGAAATGCCAGTTAATGTGATTATCAAATTACCTTATGGTCATATTTTAGAAATCCTGTCTGTTGCAGTGGTTATGTTTCTTACAGTACAAATATTTCAAACATATCTTGATTTCTAAAATTATTTTAAGTCTGATTCAAAACTCTTTGCCTCATAAACTATAGTTAATAGAAATTTCTACAATGCTGATGAAAACTGGAGGTTGTTAGAGAAATATTGTTAAAAAGTCACAAACAAGAATTTGGCATTTAAATTGAATTTACACTAGTCATGCTAGTATTAAGTGTAAGGGAAGAAATTTGAATAAGGCCTTCCTTCTTCAGAGGTAATATCCTTATCATTACAATAACATGTTGGGAAACGTTTACACAACCTATTTAGGTGTCTGTATCCAACAGGTGTAGAAATTGGTATGTCCTTTGCTTGCTTCAAATTATTTTTGACAACATTATTGGGAATAAATATATTAACTAAGGATGATAAAATGCATTTTATTTTAAGATTATATTTTGTAATTAAGCAGATACTATGTAAGATGCTCCCCCCTGCATAATTAGGTAAGAATTTCTGTTCACTTTTGCAACAACCTGTGTGTATATCCTAAGTCTGGCAAAGGATTGATAAATATTCACAAATGATTTTAGGAAGCAAGTTGAAATGGTAATTTCCTTTTGTCATAAGTTTAGGGCACCAAGCAGAATTTAGCTATAATCCAGTCAAAATCATAAAGAAATCAAAAAAAGAAAAAAGAACCCTCAGACAATTGCTTACTCCTGCAGTTTGACATTTACATTCTCAGTACTAAGAAATTTGAGGATCCAATAATTACTTGAAATCAGTGCTGACTGACAAGAATTTTCTAAATTCCTACCTTGGAAAAGAGACAAACTATTTCTGCCTGGATAAAGAGAACTTTGTGTTAAGTTCAGTTCAAGACAAGCTTCCTAGATCATTTAGGAATCAGTACGATGCTGTCCTCATATAAGTTTTTATTATTAAATGAATAATTTGATTGTGGAAATTAGTAAAGATTGATTGCATGTGCTGATCAGTATAAGTATGATTTAGTGGTTCTGTTCCACTAAACCATATATGTGATGGCAAATTAGTTTGTCATGCACAACCTGAACTGGCAAGTTGAAAAGCAATAAAGAAACAAAATTTTATTCCAAAGAGGGCAATTAATATATGGACTTTCAAGAGAACTAGTTGAAGAGAGCATGAATTCACTTGACCTCTTTGCAGCTATGTTGTTTCAAGAATAATGATAACTGAGCTGTCTGCATCATGGAGTGAACCTAAGGTAAATGCTTTGCAAACCATATAATTCCACAAAAATTGGGATATCATCATTGCTTACTTAAACCAACAAGAGATTTTTTTCACTGAAACATCAGTATAGATTTCAAGGAAGTTAAACTTATTGCTACGTAGGTGCTACACGGCCATAATTAAATAATCATTTTCCTACAGTTTAGTAACGATCTCTGAGTATAACCCAAATTTGGTAAAGAATTGATAAGCTTATGAGGTATGTATCTTAAAGTTGAAAGTAAATGTAACATTATGAATGAAACCTACACTTATACCCAATAGGAAGTGAAAATAAGGTACAGAAAAAATTGACCAGAAAGAAAGAAATATTAAATGTTTAAGGGAATAGAATGACTTCAACTTAATCCAAACATTGTGTTCCTATTTCTTGTTGTATATAGGTAGATGATTAAATTCAATTTATTTAAATAAGAGTTACAGATTTGAATTTGTAACGTTGGGTAAAATGTCCATAGAAGTCTCATTCATGTGGGCAAAATGGAATATAATTATTGGCAATTTTTTTGTTATTTAAGTTCAGAACCTTTCTGCCATGTCCTATCTAGATCATGTAACAGAATATACCCTCCAGAGTCACATAATAATTATGTATAACAGTCCTTTACACAAGTGAAAATCCCAGAGCTATTTAACATGCGATTTTAGCATGCCCATAATTATTTCTGTAGTAGAAAATAAGCGTTAATGTTCAATTTTCTTTTTATATATCTTACATGTTGTATATGTGTTTTTGTACTGCGCAACTGAAAATTGCACTTTAATAATGTTATTGACTCTAGAATACATTTTGTACAATTCCATGGAATCCAAACTTGTCCAGAAGAGAACTACCTGCAAACATGAAGCTTCTTTGTAAATGATATAGAAAACCATTTAATCATAAATAGATAATAAGACTAGAAGGGAATGAGGAGAAAAGTAGTTATATCTACTTATATTAGCTGCATTAGAATCATGGCCCTGGTAAAAACAAGTAGTATATTGATGTTGCTGTATGAGATGGAGATTACCATTTATAGAATTCTTATCCATGACTAGCGTATTGATTGAGGCTGTGTCTAAAAGAGAAGAGAATAGTGATGAGAAGCCACAATTCTAGTTAGTCTAGAGGTCATCTTAGTGGCATGGGACATTCAATATGGGTTGCTACCATAAATGTGGGTCATGAAGATAGGTTTTAGTAGACCATATCAAGTTGTTCAGCCATACTATAGCCAACTTATCTGATGTCTTAGAAAAATGACCTAAGGCCTAAAGAATGCATATAGGGCTTCTGATTTATTCTGTATTTATTGATTTTTACAAAGCAGTCAAGATAATTAACATAAATGAAAGATAGCATAGTATAAACTTGATTTTCTTAGGGCAAATAATATAATGATTTCTTCTGATTGAATAAATTCCATTTCAGAAGTTTGAAACAGCTTAAAACAGAGAAGCTAATGCAAGAAATGGAGACTGGAAAACCCAAAATAATTAAAGCTACTTACAATAAGAAAACTTAGGCAGAAGAACACATATGTTGTTCTTCAGAAATTTTCTTTTCTAACTTTCTTCTAAATCAAGATAAACTAAAAATGATGGAAAATATCAGTTTTATATAATTGTTTCTTAGCAGCAAAGCACTATTCTCATTCAGTCTTCCCATGTATATTCAAAAAGGAAAAATTCAGGACTTGCTTTATTCATTAAAAGAATAAACAATGCTAGTGAGGAAACTGATAGGAAAGTATAAAATTATAAAGAGAACATTTAGTCTAAATGTGGTTTGGGGAGCCAATATGGGGCAGTGTTCATAGTTGTTATCTCCCTACCATTATTGACCTTGATAAGTCCAGTGAACATGTCCCTAGGAAAAATCGCTGAAAGAGTGAGAGCAGCTAAAGTGGTAAATAGACTCTTAGCCTGTGAGGCTAGGAAAAATGCTAAAGAGGGACCCTCCGTCTTGTTGTGGCTGAAGGGGAACAGCGCAGGACCACAACCATTCCAAACAATCCCACCTCAGAAACCAGGAGTATATCCAGAGCCCCAGGGTGGTGGAGACTATAATTGGCAACACCAGGACCCCAGGCATGCCTCAGCATCCCAGGAGAATCAGAAAGACACTAGCACAGATGGGATCAGAGGCTGCTGAACTTACCTATGCTCTAGCTCAGCATTGGAAACCTCCTGTGCCAGAAAACTCCCTCCCCCACACTTAACAAGATAGCTCCAGGGTAACTGCTTGGGAAACCGAAAAAGATGTCACCTGACCTTTGCTTTCCAACACCAAACAGCTCAGCATCAGGTAAGTTGCAGCATTTTACCATCTAATTGAATGAATCAGAGGCCACAACACACAAAGGCTCAAATTTTAGACACAAGAACTCTTGAACAGAGGTCCGTGTGTCCGAGATACAGAGATCTATTTTAAAAGTCAGGAAAAGGATGATTATTATGAGTAAGAAGAAAAGCAGAAAGCACCATAGAATC
The DNA here is from genome assembly GCF_028372415.1 of Notamacropus eugenii. Lineage (NCBI taxonomy): Eukaryota > Metazoa > Chordata > Mammalia > Diprotodontia > Macropodidae > Notamacropus > Notamacropus eugenii. The sequence goes on from NC_092877.1 coordinate 243,913,545, forward strand.
TTTCTATGGGGACAAGGATCAAAACAGAAATACCAAAGAGGTCAACATTGAGAATGTACTCCCATCTGAAACTTTAGAAGGGTATATGAACTGCTCTGAAGCACAAAGAGGCTTCTTGGAAGACCTCAGGAAGAATTTTAAAAGCCAAATTAGAGAAATGGAATAAAAATTGATGAATGACTTTAAAAATATGAAAAAAATATCACAGAAGAATTGAAAAGGACAATTGGACAAATGGAAAAGGAAGTAAAAAATGTAAATGGAGAAAATAACTCCTTAAAAGGAACAATTGGACAGATTGCAAAGGAGATTCAAAAGTAAATTGAATAAATTAATTTGATAAAAACTAGGATCAGGCAGGTAGAAGCTAATGAATCTGTGAGACATCAAGAATCAGTTAAATAGAATCTAAGGAATGAAAAGATAAAATAAAATGTAAAATATCTAATTGGAAAAACAACTGACCTGGCCAAAAGATCCAGGAGAGAAAATCTAACGATTATTGGTCTACTATAAAGTCATGATGAAAAAAGGAATATGGATGATATGATCCAAGAAGTCATCAAGGAAAATTGCCCAGAAGTCCTAGATCCAGAGGTCAAAAAAGTCATTGAAAAAATCAACTCTTCACCCCCTGAAAGAGACCCCAAACTAAAACCACCAAGGAATATCGTCGTTAATTTTCAGAACTATCAAGTGAAGGAGAAAATATTGTAGGCACTCAGAAAAAAAGCAATTCATATATTGAGTAGCTACAGTCAGGATAACACAAGACCTTGAAGCTCCTACGTTAAAAGGTCAAAGCTATTGGAATATAATATTTTATAAGCAAAGAATCTGTGACTACAAATAGGAATTAATTACCCAGAAAAGGTGAGCATAACATTTGAGTAAAAGAGATGGATATTCAAGGAAATAAGAGATTTCCAGACTTTCCTTAGGAAAAGACCACAACTCAATTGAAAATTTAATCTTCAAATGCAGATCTCAAGAGAGGCATAAAAAGGCAAACAGAAAAAAAAAATACTTGTTACTCAATATGGGCAAACTGTTTATATGTCTATAAGGGAAGATGATACTTGTTAATCTTGGGAACTGCATATTTATTATGATATATAAAATGGATATGCATAGATAGAGGGTGTGCATATATATTAAATGATGGGATGATAACATATGTGATTTAAGGGTGTGAAGGGATTAAGATGGGAAATGTAAAAAGAGGGGACAGAAAAAAATGAATTCCACCACAGGGAGAGACACAAAAATATATTAAAGTACAGGGAAAGAGGGGAGGGAGATGAGCATTGTTTGAGAGGTAATCTTATCTGATTGGATTCAAGGAGGGTACAACAAAATCAGTTAAATATAACACTAACTCTATAGCCCATCGAAGGTAAAAAGGGAAAGAAAAGGGAGGGAAGAAGTAGCCAACGAAAAAGGGATTAAAAGTGAGGGGGGCTGAAAGAAGGAAAGGAAGACTGAGGGAGGTGGTGGTGAAAAATTAAAACTCTACTATGGAGAGGAAGGGAGAAGGGAGAACTAAAAGCATAAACAAGGGGAAAAGGGGTGGAGGGAAAGACACATATAGTAATCATAACTGTGAATGTAATTGGGATAAACTCTTGCATAAAAAGGAGAATTTTTATACCAGATAATGATTAGCAGAAGGGATAGCAGAATGGATTAAAAACCATAACCCAACAATATCTTGGTTACAAGAAATACACTTGAAATGGGGGCACACACACAGGGTAAAGGTAAAAGAGAATCAGATATTTTGTGCTTCAGCTGATGCAAAAAAAGAAGGGGTGTCAATTCTAATCTCAGATAAAGAAAAAACAGAAATTTATCTAATCAAAAGAGATAAGAAAGAACTGTATCTTACTAAAAGGCAACATAGACTAAGAAGTAATTTTATTACTAAACATATATGCTCCAAGTCATATACCACCCAGATTCTTAGAGGAGAAGGTAAAGGGATGTACTGGAAGAAATAGAAAGCAAAACAATACTAGTGGGGGATCTCAACCTCACCTCATTGAACTTGATAAATCTAATCTCAAAACAAACAAGAAAGAAGTTAAGGAGGTGACTAAAACTCTGGGTAAGGTAGGTATGATAGATCACTGAACAAAATTGGAGATAGGAAGGAATATACCTTTTTCTCAGCAGTAGACAGTATATACATTAAAATTAACGATGGACTAGACCCTAAAAAACTTCACAATTCAGTGGAAAAAAGCAGAGATAGTCAATGCATCCTTCTCAGATAGTAATGCAATAAATATTTTATGTGATAAAAGGCCATGGAAATATGAACCAAAAACAAATTGGAAACTAAATAATATAATCCAAAAGAATGAGTGAGTTAAACAACAAATTATGGAAATAACAACTTCATTCAAGAGAATGCCAATGATGAGACAACCTGCCACGTCTAATGGAATACTGCAAAATCAGTTTTTACAGGAGGTTTTATATCTTTGAAAGCCAAAATGGATAAAATAGAGAAAGAAGAGATCAATAAATTGGGCATACAGCTGAAAAAAGTAGAAAAAGAACAAATTGAAATTCATCAAATAAATAGCATATTAGAAATACTGAAAAGCAAAGGAGAGATTAATAAACTTGAAATTAAGAAAACTGTTGAACAAATAAATAAACTAAGAGTTAGTTTTATGAAAAAAACAATCAAATTTTTAAAACTTTGGTCAATTTGATTTAAAAAAAGGGAGAAAACCAAATTACCAATATCAAAAATGAAAACCCTGGACTCACCTCCAATGCGGAAAAAATTAAAACAATAATTAGAAATTACTTTCCCCAACTGTATGCCCATAAATTCAACAATCTAAATGAGATGGATAATTATTTTTTAAAAAATATAATTTTTCCAAATTAGCAGAAGAGGAAGTTGAATACTTAAATAACCCTATTTTAGAAAAGGAAATTGAGCAAGCCATCAAAGAACTCCCTAGGCAAAAATCTCCAGCACCAGATGGATTTACAAATGAAGTCTATCAAACATTTAAAGAACAGTTAATTCCAATAATATAGAGAGTATTTGGGGAAATTGGGGAAGGAGTCTTACCAAATCTCTTTCATGGTTCAAATATGGTTCTGATAGCTAAACCGGGAAGAACCAAAACAGAGAAAGAAAATCATAGGTCATTCTTTTAATGAATGTAGACACAAAAATTTTAAATAAAATGTTAAGAAAAAGAATCCAGCAAGTTATCATGACATTATGATCAGGTAGAATTTATACCAACTATGGAGAGCTGGGTCAATATTAGAAAAACTGTTAGCATTATTGATCATATCCACAACAAAACTTACAAAAAACACATGATTATCTCAATAGACGCAGAAAAAGTATTGACAAAATACAACTCACATTCCTAATGAAAGCACTGGAAACATAGGAATAAATGGAACCTTCCATAAAATGATAAGCACTATGTACCATCAGCAAACATTATATGCAATGGTTACAATCTAGATGCATTTCCAATAAGATCAGAGTTGAAACAAGGATTTCCATTATCACCACTGTTACACAATATGGTTTTAGAAATGTTATCTGTAGCAATAAGAAAAGAAAAAGAAATTGAAAGAATTAGAATGGGCAAAGAAGAATCTAAGTTATCTCTCTTGTCAAATGATATGATGATATTTTTACAGAATTCCAGAGAATCAAGTAAAAATCTACTTGAAATAATAAACAACTTTGGCAAAGTAGCAGCTTACAAAATAAACCCATATAAATCATCTCAGAGTCCACCTGGCATAACAAACCCAAGAACTATATAAACACAATTACAAAATAGTGTTCTCATAAATAAAGTCAGATCTAAGTATGTGGAAAAACATCACTGCTCATGGGTAGCCCGGGCTAATATAATAAAAATGAGAATTCTATCCAAATTAATTTACTTATTGAGTGTCATACCAATCAAACTACCAGATAATTACTTTCTAGAGCTAGATAAAATAATTTCAAAGTCCACTTGGAAGAAAAAAATGTCCAGAATATCAAGAGAACTCATTAAAAGAAATGCTAGGAAAGGTGGCCTAGCTCTACGAGATCTCAAATTTTATTTTAAAGCAGCAGTCATCAAAACTACTTGGTACTGGCTAAGAAACAGAGGGGTGGACCAGAGGATTAGGTTAGGTACTCAAGACACAGTAATTAAGGAATATAGCAATTTAATGTTTGATAAACCCAAGGACCCCAGTTTCTGGCATAACACCTTAATATCTGACAAAAATTCCTGGGAAAAGTGGATGAGTGTGGCAGAAATTGGCCATAGACCAATGCCTGACACCATATACAAGAATAAAGTTCAAATTGATACATGATCTCGGTATGAAGACTGATACCATAAACAAATTAGGAGGAAAGAATAGTGAATTTATCACATTATTGGAGAGTGTAGAAATTTTTGACCAAACAAGGAACAGAGAACATTAAGAAGTGAGAAAAGCATAATTGTGATTACATTAAACTGAAAAGTTTTTGCACCAACAAACCCAATGCAACAAATATTAGGAGGGAAGCAGAAAACTGGTAAAGAATTTTTGCAAGTAGTGTCTGTGATAAAGACCTCATTTCTAATACAGATATACATGCATACATACATACATACATACATACATACATATATATGTATATATATATATATATATATATACAGAGAGAGAGAGAGAGAGAGAGAGAGAGAGAGAGAGAGAGAGAGAGAGAGAGAACTAAGTCAAATGTACAAGAATGCATGTCATTTCCCAATTGATAAGTGGTCAAAGTAAATGAACCAGGAATTTTCAGAGGAAGAAATTAAATCTATCTATAACCATACGAAAAAATTTTCTAAATCACTATTGATTAGAGAGATGCAAATCAAAACATCTCTGAGGTACCACATCACACCTACCAGGTTTGCTAACAGGACAAAACAGGAAGATGATAAATGTTGGAGAAGATGTGAGAGAGTTGGAACACTAATTCATTGTTGGTGGAGCTGTGAGCTAATCCAGCCATTCTGGAGAGCAATTTGGAACTCTGCCCAAAGGGCTACAACAATGTGCATACCCTTTGACCCAGTAATATTGCCTCTGGGACTCTATCCCAAAGAGATCATAGATATGGGAAAGGGTCCTACATATATAAAAATATTTATGTCAACTCTCTTTCTGGTGGCCAAAAACTGAAAGTCAAGGGAATGCCCAATAATTTTCTAATTGCTGAACAAGATGTGGTAAATGATTATAATGGAGTTCAATTGTGATATGAGAAACAATGAACAAGAAGACGTCAGAGAAGCCTGGAAAGACTTATATGAACTGATGTTGAATGAAAGCAGCTGAGCCAGGAAAACTTTGTACACAGTAACAAGCACAGTGTGCAAGGAATTTTTCAGACTTAGTACTTCATTGAAATGAATAGACTTTAAAAAAAATTTCCAGTTGGCTCTTGAGGCAAAGCACCTTCCACATCCAGAGAAAGAACTACGGAATTGGATAGCAGATAAAAACATACCGTTTTCTTTTGGATTATGCTTTGTTTTGTTTTATGGTTTCTCCCACTCATTTTAATTCTTCTGAACATGCCTTTAATAGGAATGTATGTGTGCAATCTATATAAGATGGTACACTATCTAGGGGAGAAAGTGGGGAGCAAAGGGAGAATGAAACCGAGAGAATGGCGTAAAATCTAAGATGTATGTAAGTGGTTGTCGAACACTGAATACAAATAAAACAATTCAATGAAAAAAATGTCATGGTTTATAACTATATTGTATTAAGAAATGGTGAACATGAGAGCAGAGACTATATGGGGAGTAGAATCACAGACCTGTTCATGCTCTCACCCTCCAAATTGCTTAAAATACCTGTAAGGATAATTCTAAATAAATTCTATAGTAGCAGAAACCACAAAATAAGAGGGAAACAGATCTGCACAGCAGGATAGTGAGGAACGCTGACAATTAGGGTCCATTTCACCAGGCTTGGAGTCGAGCACAGTCCAGCATGGGTCATGCCAGCAGAGATGGGAGTGGAGCAGGATTCAGGACACCGAATCATGGGCAGCTACTGTGGTTTCCAGATTTCTCAGCCCACAAGCAACAAGGACAACTTCAATGGTCAATGAGAGTTCTCTTTTATCTGGGTGAGAGAGGAGCACGTTTGGGCCCCAATACTAGCCCCAGCCCCAGGGAAGCAGCAAACATTGTGGCAGCAGCATCCACTTCTGGAGCTCTTAGCACACACACCCTGGAGGAATCGAAGTGCTGATCTCGGTCTCAGTACTGTGTGTCAGTGCTGGGTTGAGGAGGAGTGCTGGCATGGTTGATCTTGTAGTGGCTGTGGAGAGGGAATTTTACTCTCAGTTACAGGGCAGAGAAGAGTGCTTGTGGTTGCTCACAGGCCAGAGCGCAGGTCGGGAGAGGAATAAACACATTTCCCTTGATTATGCCAGTTTCGAGGAACTGAGAACTTATAGGTCTCTAAAGATATCTAAGAGAACAGCTGCATGAAAGCTCTGAAGCCTATTATATTATACACTCCAATGGACAAACTCAAGTAATTGGCTGGGAAAATGTCCCATAAGGGGAAAAAATCGAACTGTAAAAGATTGTTTTCTTGATGAAAAGATATTTTCTTCCATCCTTTCAGATAAGGAAGAGAAAAGCATACAATGAAAGGAAGAATAAAGCATGCATCCAGAGGAAGATATCAAGGGCAAAGCTCCTACATTCAAATCCTTTAAAAATATGCCATGGACTTAGGTCATGGAACAGCTAAAAAAGCATGTTGAAATTCAAGTAAGAGAGGTGGAGGAAATATTTGGAAGAGGAATAAGAGTGATCCAAGGAAATCAGGAAAAAAGTGTCAACAGCTTGGTAAAGGAGACACAAAGATTGTGAAGAAAATAACACCTTTTAAAATAAGACGAACCCAAATGGCAGAAGAGGTTACAAAAATCTATGAGGAGAAGAATGCCTTAAAAAGCACAGTGAAGCAAAAATGGAAAAGAAGGTACAAAAGCTTACTGAAGAAAATAGTTCTTTAAAAATTAGAATGGAGCAGATGGAAGCTAATGAGTGTATGAGAAATCAAGAAATTATAAAAGAAAGCCAAAGAAATGAAAAAATAGAAGACAGTGTAACATATGCCATTAGGAAAACAACAGACATGGAAAATAAATCCAAGATAAATCATTTAAAAATTGTTGGTCTACATGAAATCCAAAATCATAAAGAACGTAGATATCATCTTTCAAGAAATTATCAAGGAAAACTGCCCTGATATTCTCCAACCAGAGGGTAAAATAGTAATGCAAAGTATTCAACAATTACCTCCTGAAAGAGATCACAAAAGGAATACTCCTAGGAAAGTCATAGCCAAGTTAAAGAGTTCCCAGGTCAAGGAGAAAATACTACAAGCTTTCAGAAAGAAATAATTCAAGTATTTCAGAAATACAATCAAGATAACAACGAATTTGGCAGCTTTTTCACTAAGTGATTGAAGGGCTTGGAATATGATATTCCAGATGTCAAAGGAGAAAGAATTAAACACAGAATAATCTACCCAGCAAAACTGAGTATAATACTTCAGTGACAAAATTGGATTTCCATCAAATAAATGACTTCGAAGCATTCTTATTGAAAATAAAAGAGCTGAATAGAAAATTTGATTTTCAAATACATGAATCAAGAAAAACACGAAAAGGTAAACAGGAAAGAGAAGTCATAATTTAGTTTTTAAAGTTTATCTGCTCAATTTCCTAAAAGGAAAGATGTGATTTGCATCTCATGAGACCTTTTTCAGTATTAGGGTAAAGGATACACACACACACACATACACATACACACGCACACGCACACACACACATGTGTGTGTGTGTAGGTATGTATGGGCATATACATATGAACATGTTATTTTTCTGTAGAAATGTATATCTGACTATGTAAGTATATACATACAGGGAACATGGTGAGGGGAATATGATGGGAGAATAACTAAAAAGTAAAATCTACAGTTCAGTGGAATGAGAAAGGGAGAGGTATTATGGAGCAAATCATCTCACATAAAATAGGCAAGAAAGAGCTTTCCCAATGCAGGGGAGAGAGGGGAAGTGAAAGGGAATAAGTTAACCTCACTCTCATGGAATTTGGTTTAAGCAGGAAATAACACTCACACAATTGGATTTGGAAATCTATTTTACCCTGCAGGAAGGCAAGGGGGAAGGGGATCAGAGAGCGAAGATAAGAAAAGGGGCAACAAATTCGGGGATGGGATAATCAGAAGCAAACACTATTGTGGAAGGACAGATCAAGGGAGAGAATGGAATAACTGGACGGCAGGATAGGATAGAGGGAAAAATGGTTAGTCTTATGCAACATAGTTATTATGGAAGTATTTTGCATGTCTACACACGCATGACCTATAATGAATTGCTTCCTTTCTCAATGAGGCTGTGGACCGAGGGAAGAAGGGAGAGAATATGGAACTCAAAGCTTTAAAAATGAATGTTAAAAATTGTTTTTGCCTGCAACTGAGAAATAAGATGTACAGGCAATGGGGTATAGAAATCTATTTTGCCCTATAAGAAAATAGAGGGGAGGGGAATGGAAGAAGGAGGGAGTAATAAAAAATAGGATAGACTGGAGGAAGGGGTGGACAGGGTGTATGCTGCCTTGGCATGTGGGAGGGGAGAGATGAAGAGAAAATTTTGAATTCAAATTCTTATGGAAGTGAATGTTGAAAACTGAATAAATAGATAATGAATTTTTTTAATGGTGAGCATGAGGAAAATGAGCATTGTAGAAAAAAAAAAAACTTACATGAACTGATTCAAATTGAAGAAAGCCAGGCCAAACAAACAATATATAAATATAAATGGACGTTATAGTGACTCCAAAATAAGAAAAAAAGAATGTCACAAAATTATAATAAATGTGCTTAGCCCTAAGGAAAAGATATGAGAAGACGTTTTTTCCCAACTGCTTATCAGAGCTCGGATTTCACAAGCATCTCATTTGCAGAAATGACATTTGGAACTCATTTAATATACTATCAGACGTTATCAATATAACATGTTCCCCACTCTTGATGAAAAATTTTTGTTTTCTTCTTCCATTTTTATTTTAAGTATAATTTTTAAAGACATGGATGACTCAGGGTGATAAAAGAAATACGTAGTGAAAATCTAGGCAAGAACTTTCAGAGGCAAGATGATGGAGTAAGCAGTAAATTACTGTTGCTCTCCCATACTCACCCCCTAAAATAAAAAAATTACACCCCAGAACAAATTCTGGAAAAACAGATCCAGAGGAAAGATGGGGTAGAGCCATCCTTTAGCCCATGAAACTTGGAGGTATAGCAAGGAAGGTCCATCTGACTCTGGCGAAAAGGGAGCACACTCCAGGACAGAAATCATCCCAGCAAGACCCAATTGAGTAAACCATCAGGAGATCCTGAGCCCCAGAGTGGTGGATCAGACCAAGACCAAGACTAGCACCCATCACATATTTTGGGATAGATAGGTGAATAGGCAAACTCCAACTCAGAGAATTCCCACATGCTTCAAGGCATCCCCAGTTTGGCTGATTCGTTACAGTCATCAGACCTGCTTATTCTTCAGTACCACTCATGGCAAGCAGGCATCTTCAGGGTACCAGATTTCCAGATGCTTCAGTGTAGTCATAGGTAAACACAGAATAAATACCACCAAATTTCATTACACAGAAGGCATCACTGCGAGGTCCCCAGCTCAGCAGCAGGTAAGCTGCCAGACTTATACAGCCTCCAGCTGCCGAGCACTTGTGGCCACAGCACAGAAAGTCAATGACTAGCCAAGCTGACCCCCAACACGCGAAGCTTGTTACAGTGACCCTGTGCTCCAGCAAGAGAGCTCAACTCTATAAACTTGGACAAACAACAGGAGAAAAAAATAAAGAACTTTGATCATAGAAAATTATTATGGTGACAGGGAAAACCAAAACAGAAATTCAGAAAAGGACAATTTTGTTAACATACGTATATCTGAAAACTCAAAGTGGAATGCGAATTGGTCTCAAGCCAAAAAAGCGTTGTTGGAAGATCCCAAGAAGGATTTTAAAGGTCAAATAAGAGAGATGGAAGAAAAATTGGGGGAAAAAATGAGAGATATGCAAGAGAGATCCAACACCTAGGAAGAGAAAAGACAAAAATTAACCGCAGAAAATAATACCTTAAAAATGCAGTTGATCAAATAGAAGAAAAAAAAAAAAACAAAACTGCAGATAATAACTCCTCAAAAAGAAGAACTGGACAAATGGAAAAGAATGTACAAAAAGTAACTGAAGGAAACAAATCATTAAAAATTAGAACTGGGCAAGTGACAAGGAAAATAGATACAGGGGAAGTAATTTAAGAATTGTTGGACTATCTGAATGTCATGATTTTAAAAAAAAGACCCCCAACAGCATATTAAAAGAAATTATCAAGGAAAGCTACCCTGATCCTAGAATCAGAGAACAAAATGTCATTGAAACAATCCAGTTCTCACCTGTTGAAAGGGATCCAAAAATTAAAACTCCAAGAAACACTGTAGCCAAATTGTCTGGTCAAGGAGAAAACACTGCAAGCAGCCTGAAGTAAACCATTTAAATTTTGTCAGTATTACAAAGGACTTAGCAACATCTATATTAAAGGATTAGAGTACTCAGAATATGATAATTCAGAAGTCAAAGGTGCTTGGTTTACAGGCAAGAATCTACTACACATCAAAACCGAGCATTAACTTTTATGGGAGGAAAGGAATATTCAATGGAATAGGAGAATTCCAAACTTTCCTGATGAAAAGACCAGAAATTTGGTCTTCAAATACTAGACTCAAGAGAGGCATAAAAATGAAAACAGGAAAGGGAAAAGAACAACAACAACATGTTATGCAATAACTGCTAACAGTTTTCATCCCTCCAAGGGAAAATGACACTTGAAATGTTTGAGAACTGTGTCTTTATTATGACATTTAGAAAAAGTATGTATAAAAAGAGGATGTAGGTATAAGCTTACTTTAACGTGATGATAAAATCTAACTAAGAGGTGAACAAACATTGTCCTGGGAGAACAGGAAAGGAAGAAGCAGAAAAGGGCAAATTACATCACATGAACAAACACAAACATTTCTTACAATATAAGAGAAGGAGATGAAAATTGTTTGAATCTTACTCTCATCAGATTTACCTCAATGAAGGAATAATATCCTCAGTTACAAATATAAATCTAACTTACCTTATTGTCAATAGGAGGAGAAAGGGGAAAGAACAGGGAGAGAGTGGATAGAAGGGAAGGAAGAAGTACTGAGGACAAAGGAAAGAAAAGGGAGGGATGAGAGAAAGGAGAGCAGTTTGAGGGATGTTGTGGTCAAATGCAAAACTCTAGTGGAGGGATGGAAGAGAGAAAAGAGAGAGAAAAACATAAACATTAATGGGGGTCAAAAGGATGGAGACAAATAGGCAGACAGTAATCACAACTCTGAATGTATATGGGATGAGCTCTCCCATAAAATGGAAGTGGAAAGCAAAGCAGATTAAAAAACATAATCCCACATTATATTGATTACAAGAAACGCATTTGATGCAGAGGGATATTAAAGGTAAAAGGATGGAGCAGACTATATTATGCTTCAGCTGAAGTTAAAAAATAGCAGGCTTAGGAATCCTTATGTCAGATTAAACAAAAGCAAAAGTAGATCCCAAAAACAGATGAAAGAAACTACATTCACCTAAAAGGTACAGTAGACAATGAAGTAATATCATTATTAAACATATAGGCATCAAGAAGTGTAGCATCCAAATTCATAGAGAAGAAGTTAAGGGAGTTACATGAAGAAAGAAACAATGAAACTATATTAGTGGGGGACTTCAATTTCCTTCTCTCATAACTAGATAAATCTAACCTCAAAATAAATAAGACAGAAGTTAAAGAAGTGAATAAAAATTTAGAAAAGTTAGATATGGTAGACCTATGGGGAAAACTAAATGGGGATACAAACGAATATATATATATATATATATATATATATATATATATGTATGTGTGTGTGTGTGTGTGTGTGTGTGTGTGTGTGTTACATGGCACCTACACAAAAATTGAGCATTTATTAAGGCTTTAAAACCTCACATTCCAATGTAGAAAGTCAGAAATATTAAATGCATCCTTTTCAGATCATGATGAATGTAGTGCCAATTCGATATCTGAAGTGCCTACAGCAGCTATGAATATGCTGCACAGATCTGAATCTCAAAGTATAACAGAATCTCCACATGGAAGATAGGACCAAATCATTTATTCAAACACCAGAAACCTGAATTCCAACACCAGAAAACCAAATCCATCATAGCAATGACAAAAATTCACCATAGTAGTCAGTAAGTCTATACACATTATCAGGCCTTCCCATAAACACTCACAATTCTAGGTGTCTGCTTCCTCTGGCCTTCCCAGACCTGACTACTTTCACCAAGTTCCTCAGTTCTCCTCCAGCTCTGCCTCTTTCTGTTCCATTCTTCCTGCTCCACACCATCCTATTCTTCCCTTTCATCAAGCTTCTCCCACCATAGGCTTCATGTGACTCAAACTCATGTACCTTAGGCTTCCATATGACTTAAGCTGGTCACATAGACCTATCAATAAGTGGAAAATATCTTCTCATTCCATTAAAATACAATAATTCTATTAAAATACATTAACAATATAGTTGGCCACAAGATCTTTCTGATATGTTATATAAGTCAATGGGGCAACTGGTATCAACAGAACTTTAGAACAATATAAATGGAATAAGACAAAATAAACACACAAAACAATATCTTAGGATGGGACTAGAGCTCAAGCACCCCATCTCTGCACCCTCACATGAATGTGGCCCAAAATTCCCTCAGATAAGGGGTAAAGGTCTCTTCTTCTATAGCTACTTTGGCTGAAATTGGATGTAATTGGATGCCCCAAGAGGTCTCATTCAAGTGATCAGTTCCTTAGCTGCCATCTGGAGTTTGGTTGATGTCAGGTTCAAGGGTGACATAGCCCATCAGACAGGGAGTGAAATCAAGGTTAAATAATCAACCATATACAGATGGAGGGTATAAAGGCTGCAGAAAGCAAATCAGACAGACAAGGTGAACAAACAAAAAGCCAAAAAGAAAGGCTATAATCACCAGAAGTAGGGTATATTTAAGGTAAGCCATGCTTCTGGAGTTCATGAAACAGCTATTACATCCTCATTCACTCTTGTTGACTGTTTTCTAATTTGTAGTTTTGGGGTCATCCTTCTGGCTAACGGTATACTTTCTTTGATCTGAGATGGGGTCAGGCGAATTTCTTATTCTCCCTGCAGGTGCAAAGAGCTTGAATACAATGGTTCAGGAGGATCTGTGGGAAAAGTTCTTATTTCCCTTCTGATTCTTGATACATTTGGCATAGTTCATTAACTGGAATACATCTATTCCAAAATCTACCACTATTCCCAATGTAGGAGTAAACAATTCTTTTCTTGTCAATCTATTCTGACTTTGAATCTGATGGCTATTCACTCTTCTTTCTCAAGGAAATTTATTCTTTTTACTGATTCTCATCATCCAAGACACCAATGATTCTCCCATGGTGTGGGTGAACTGATTCGAAATATCTGCTACCTCCTGCTGAGTAAAAAACCTCAATTACCTTCTTAAACACTATGCCCCACCCCCCTCCGGATTCTTATGCTTCCTTCTAATGAACTTCAGCCTCCTGATCTAACTTTTTCTCGTTCTCCTCCCATGAATGCTGTTGGTGTGTGTTTGGATCCCAATCAAGGCCAGTCTGTTTAAGAACTTCAGGTACCTTCCCTTTTTGTTTTGTTTCTGTTTTTTGTTTTTTGTTTTTGCTTTTTGGTGAGCTGAACTAGCAATAACTTTTTCTTCTACCACCAGAAACTTTCTAGCTTGCTCTTTTAAAGGACAGTTGAAAGTCGCAGCATAAAAAGCTTCTCATGGAAACCAGCCAACTCCCTTTTCATCTGAGCCTTCTCTTCTAGCAGCTTTTCTCTGCTTTTACACACATAGAAATAACTTGTTAACAACCTCCAGTATCTCCTACCCCTCTGCCATTTCTTTCCTTGGTTCTATTGGTATTCCTTGCAAAGCCTTTCTGCCTCCAAATAAAAGTCTGATATTTTGTGATCCCATTCTCTTTACCAATTATAGAACCAATGCGATATTCAGTGTCTATGGTGGCTATGAATATGCAAACACATTTCTCAATAGCAAAATAGAAACAAACTTTCAACATGGAAGACAGAAAGAAAACATTTATTCAAACACCAGAAAGCTGAATCCCAGCACCAGAAAACCAAATCCATCATAACAAAAAAGAAAACTATAGATAATAACAATGAAGGAGGCATGAATATCCCCAAGCCTTCTCTCTGTTAGGCTTCCCACAAACCAGCTCTCTTACACAATACACAAACAGGTTTCCTTAAACAAAATCACAATCAAGGTCTCCCGCTCATACTAGTTCAGACCTGGGAGAAAGTTGGTGAGAGCAACTAGGGCAGAGCAGAGAGAGGACACAGGAAAGCATAGCTAGTCTTGTGAGTGTTTGTTTGTGGGAAGGCCCAAGTCAGGCTAGGGGAATCTTGAGAATGGCTTTCTTCCCTATAGAGATAACGTGTATTGAATTATGGAGCTGTTTAATATTGGGATTTGGCTTTCTGTGGTCTGAATAAATATTTTCCTTCTGCACTCTCTATGTTATGCTTTGCCATTCGGAACTATGCCAGCATATTCCTAGTTGCTCTTCAAGTTGTGAATATTGTCTTGGCTATACATTGCATTAAAAATTACAAGCAATAAAGGGACATGGAAATATTGATTAAAATTAATTGGAAATTAAATAATCTAAACCTAAAGAAAGAGTGGGTCAAAGAATAATAGGAACAATTAATAACTTCATTCAAGAGAATGATAATGAGACAAAATATCGAAACTTATGGGATGCAGTGAAAGCGGTTCAAAGGTGAAGTTGTATATTTCTCAATACTTGCATGAATAAAATAGAGAATGAGAAGATCAATGAACTGAGCATGCAACTTAAAAAGGCTAGAAAAGAAACAAAGTAAAATTCTCAATTAAATACCAAATTAGACACTGAAAACCAAAGGAGAGATTAATAAAATTGAAATTAATGGAATGTTAAACTAATAAATAAAAATAAGGGCAGTTGTCATGAAAAAATGATAAAGTGTTCTATAATTTGATTAAAAAAGAAAAAAGGAAACCAAATTGCTTGTAAAAAAAATGAAAGAATGAATTCCCCTAAAATGAAGAGGAAATTAAAACCATATTCTGTGGCTATTTTGCCCAATTCTATGCCAATAAATGTGATAATCTAAGTGAAATGGATAAATACTTACAAAAATAAAATTTGCCCGGATTTTCAGAAGAAGAAATAAAATACTTAAACAATTTCATTTCAGAAAAAAAAATAATCGATCAAGACTTCAATGAACTCCCTAGAAAAAATCTCCAGTGCCAGATGAATTTAAAAGTTAATTCTAAAAAAAATCAAGAACCATTAATTCCTATAATACATAAAATATTTAGGAAAATAGGTCAAGAGGGAGTCTTAATAAATTCCCTTTAGTAATACAAATATGGTGCTGATATCTAAACCCATAAGAGCCAGACCAGAGTAAAAACGTTGCATTACAATTTTCCTAACAAATATAGATGCAAAAATTTGAAATGGAATGTTAGCAAAGACATTACAGCAACTTATCTTGAGGATAACACACTATAGCAAGGTGTAAAGTATACCAGAAATGTAGGGCTTATTCAACATTAAGAAAATTACCAGCATAGTTGACTAGAGAGGCAAAAAAAATTAACAGAAATCATATGATTATTCCAATTGATTCAGAAAAGATTTTGAAAATAAACTATTAAAAACATGAGAAAGCACTGGAACAAATGGAGTCTTCTTTAAAATAAGTAATATCTAAATTAAAAAAAAAAAAACTCCAGGAAGCATTATATGTAATGAGGAGAAGCTGGAAGGATTTCCATTAAGATCTGGAGTGAAAGAAAGATTTCCATTATCACCACTGTTATTCAATATCATACCAAAAATGTTAATTATAGAATTTAGAAAAAAAGAAATTGAAGGAATTACAATATTCCTTGAAATAATAAACAAGCATATCAAAGTTGCAGGATGTAAAGTAAAATAAACCCACATAAATCATCAGTGTTTCTATAAATCACCAAAAAAGTGCAACAGCAAGAGATAGAGAAATTCCATGTACATTACCAAAGACGATATAAAATATTTGTAAGTTTACTTGCCAAAAGAATCCCAGGAACCATGTGAATAAAACTACAAAATACTTTTCACCCAAATTGATCTAAATACTCAGAAAAAAATATAAGTTGCTCATTAACAGGCTGAGCTAATATAATAAAAATGACAGTTCTACTGAAATTAATTTACCTATTCAGCACCATTCCAATCAAATCACCAAAACATAGTTATAGAGCTAGAAAATAAATAATAACAACCTTCTTATGGAAGAACCAAAGTTCCACAATAACAAGGAAATTAATGCAAAAAATTTAAGGGAATTTTGCTTAGCTATATCAGAACTCAAATTGTATTACAAAGGAGTAATCACCAAAACTACTTGGCGTTGGCTAAGAAATAGAGGGTTGGATCAGTGGAAAAGGTTAGGTGCACAAGACACAGTATTCAGTGACTATAATAATCTCCTGTTTGATAAAGGCACAGACTTCAGCTTCTGGGAGAAGAACTAGCTCACTATTTGACAAAAACTGCTGGGAAAATCAGAAAATGTTATGGCAGAAACTAGGCATAGATCAGCATCATACACAGTATACCAAGATAACATCAAAATATGTATAAAATTTAGTTATTAAAGCTAATGCCATAAGCAAATTAGTCATTACTTGTCATAAATATGAAAAAGGGAAAAATTTATGACCCAACAAGACAGAGAGAATTATAAAATGCAAAGTGGATGATTTTGATTACATTAAATTGAAAAGTCTTCTTACATAAGCAAAGCCAATGCAATCATGATTAGAAAGGAAGCAGAAAGCTGGGGAGCAATTTTTAGTCAGTGTCTCTGATAAAGGCCTAATTTTTAAAACATATAGAGAGTACTAAGTCAAATTTCTAAGAGTACATATCATTTCCAAATTGATAAATGGTTAATGCAGGTCGATTTCAGATGCAGAAATTAAAGCTACTTATATTCATATGAAAAAATTCTCTGCCACCACTGATTAGAGAGATGCAAATCAAAATACCTCTGCAGTACCATGTCACACTTACTGGAATGACTAACATGCCAAAAGAGAAAAATTATAAATGTTGGAGAAGATACGGGGAGTTATGAATGGATACAACCCTTCTGGAGAGTAATTTGGAACTATGTCCAAAGGGCTATAAAACTCTGCAAATCCCTTGACCCAGCAACACCACTTCTAGATATTTCATGATCCTCAAAGATCATACAAAAGGGGAAAAGAGCCATATCAACAAAAATATTTATAGCAGCTCTTTTTTAGGTGGAAATTGGAAATTGAGGGAATGCCTGTCAATTGGGAAATGTCTAAACAAGTTGTGGTGTATAAATGTAATGAAGTTATTGTACTGTTTAAAATGACTATCAGGCTGACGTCAGAAAAATCTAGAGACTTATATGAATTGGTGCTGAGTGTAGAGTTCAGAACCAGGAGAACACTGTACACAGCGATAGCCACATTTTGTGATGACTAAGTTTGATAGACAACTCTTCTCAGCAATGCAAAGATCCAAGAGAACACCAAAAGACTCATGATGCAAAATCTTGTCGATATTCAGAGAAAGAAATTTGGAGTCTGAATGCTGATCAAAGGATATTATGTGCTTTCCTTTTTGTTGTTGTTTTGATTTGTTTCTTCTTTCTCGTTGTTCCTCTCTTTGGTTGTTATTTTTCATTACAATATGACAAATGTGAAAATGTGATTAATATGAATGTGTATATAAAGCCTATATCAGATTGCATGCCATTTTGGAGAGGGTCAAGAGCAGGAAGGGGAAGAAAATTTCAACTGCAAAATTTTATAAAACTGAATGTTGAAAATCAAATGTAAATAAGTTGGTGAAAAATTATTTGAAGTAAAGAAATACAGAGAGAATAAAGGGAAAAGGCTGGAGCACCATATATTATGCTTCAGCTGAACTAAAAGAAAAAGCAAATCCTGTTCTCAGACAAAGAAACAGCAAAATTAGACCTAATTAAAAGACATAAGGAAGGAAACTACATCTTCCTAAAGTGTACAAAGACAATGAAGTCATGGTAATATGAATCATAAAAGCAACAAGTGCATCCAGATTCTTAGAGATGAAAGTAAGTGAGTTACAGGAAGAAATAGGCATTAAAGTTATACTGGTAGGGGACATAAATCTCTGCCCCCCAGAACCAAATAAATCTAAGCACAAAATAAACAAGAAAGAAGTTAAGAAGGTGAATAGAATTTTAGGAAGTTGGCCATGATATATCTCTAGGAAAAGACTGAAATGGGATGAAAGAATATATATTTTTATATGTGTTACATGGCACCTACACAAAAACTGACTATGTAATAGGGCATAAAGACTTTGCAATCCAATGCAGAAAGGCAGGAATTTTATTAGTATCTTTTGCATATCATAACAAATTAAAAATTGCATGTAATAAAGGGCCATGGAAAGAAATACTAAAAATAAATCGGAAGCTACATAATCTAATTCTAAAGAATGAGTGGCTTAAAGAAGAAATCACAGGAAAAAATTACTTCATTCAAGAGAATGATAATAATGAGACAACATGCCAAAATATATAGGATGCCACCACAGAAGTTTTAGGGATAGTTTTGTATCTGCAAATGCTTAAATTAATAAGATAAAGAGTAATTTAATGAATTGGTTGTGCACCTATAAAAAGCTAGAAAAAGAGTAAATTAAAATGTGATTTTAACATCAAATTAGTAATTCTGAAAATCATAGGAAAGATTAATAAAATTGAAAGAAAACTGTTGAAGTAATAATAAATAACCCTATGAATTGGATTTATTAAAAAATAAAATAGATAAATCTATGGTTGATTATAATTAAAAAATTAAGAAAACAAAATCACCAGTGTCAAAAATTGAAAGAGTGAATTTACCACCAGTGAAGTGGAAATTGAAAAAATGATAAAGAGGTGTTTTGCACAACTTTATGCCAAGAAATGACAATATATCTGAAATGGATGAATACTTAGAAAAATATAAAATATCTAGAGCAATAGAAGAAGAAATCAAATACTTATATAACTACATTTCAGAAAAAATCAATTGAGCAAGACATTACTGAACTCCATAAGATAAAAAAAAATTACCAGGACCTGATGATTTACAAATGAATTTTGTGAAAGATTTATTTTTTTCCAGTACTACATAAACTATTTTGAAAAATAGGTGAAAAGGGAGTCCTTCCAAATTCATATTATGACAAAAACATGGAGCTATTTTCTAAACCTATAAGGTTCAGAATAAAGAAAGAAGATTACAAAACAATTCCCCTGATGAATGTTGGTCCAAAATTTTTAAATAAAACATTAGCAATGTGATTACAGTAACTTGTCTCAAGGATAATACACTCTGACCAGGAAAGATTAATACAGGAACACAGTACTGGTTCAATATTAGGAAAACCATCAGCATATTTGACTATATCAATAACAAAATTAGAAATCATATGATATACGAGTTGATGAAGAAAAGCCTTTGACACCTTCTTATTAAAAACACTAGAGAACATAGGAACAAATGGAACAAATTTCCTTAAAATGATAAATAACATCCATAGAAAGCCACCAGCAAGCATTATATGCAATGGGAATAAGCTAGAAGAATTTCCAGTATGATAAGTGTTTAAACAAGGATATCCATTATGAATACTGGTATTCAAAATTGTACTACAAATGTTAGATTTAGCAATAAAAGCACAAAAGGAAATTGAAGGAATTAGAATAAACAATGAAGAAACAAAGCTATCACTATTTAAATTCTGATATGATCGTATACTTAGAGAATCCTAGGGAGTCAACCAAAAAAAAACTACTTGAAATAATTAACAATTTTAGTAGATTTGCAAAATATAAAATAGACCCACATAAATCATCGTTATTTCTATATATTACTAACAAAGCCAAGCAGCAAGAGACGGAAAGAGAAATTCCATTTAAAATAACTACGCAATACAAAATACTTGGGAGTCTACTTACAAACCCAGTAACTGTGAACACAATTGTAAAGCACATTTCACTCAAATGAAATCACATCTAAATAACTGGGAAAATATCAGTTTCTCATGCCAAAATAATAATAAGAAAAATCCACTCTGCCTAAAGTAGTTTACTTATTCGGTGCCATATCTATCAAACTACCAAAAAATAGTATAGAAAGCTAGAAAAATGTCAAAATTTATCAGAAAGAACAAATGTTCAAGAATATCAAGGGAATTAAGGAAAATAAATGCAAGGGAAGGTGGCCCAACTATACCAGATCTAAAACTGTACTACAAAGCAACAATCATGAAACCTGTTTGATATTGGCAAAGAAATGGATCAGTGGATTAGGTAAGTTGTGCAAGACACAGTATTCAATGACTATAGCAATTTATTTTTAAAGTAAAAAAAAAAAAAAAAAGCCGAAGACTCCAGGGACTTGGACAAGATCTCACTCACTATTTAGCAAAAAGGGCCAGAAAAGCTACAAAATGATACGACAGAAACATAGGCATTTGCACTTCTTGCAAAATATATAAAGGTAATGTCAATGTGTGTAAATAATTTGCACATATAACATGATACCTTGAACTAAATAGGAGAACAATGAATAGTTTTTTTCTCTCAAAACTATGGAGAAGGGAAGAATTTATTACCAAAAGAGAAGAGAGAATATTATGACATGCAAAATGGATCATTTGCATTACATTAAATTGAAAACTTATTGCACAAGCAGGGCCAAAGCAGCCAACATTAGAAGGATAGCAGAAATCTGTGAATACTTTTTTACAGCCTCATTTCTAAAATATACAGAGAACTGAGTCAAATTTAAAAGAATTCAAGTCACTCCCCTGTTGATAAATGATCCAAGGATATGAACAGGCAATTTTCAGATGAAGAAATTAAAGCTGGCTACAATCATATGAAAAAATACTCTATATCACCATTGATTACAGATATGCACATTAAAGCACCACTGCATTTCCACCTCACAGCTATCAGATTGGCTCAAATGACCAAACAGGAAAATGATAAATGCTAGAGAAGATGTTTGACAATTGGAATACTAATACATTATTTGTTGGAGTTAGGAACTAATCCAGAGGTTCTGGAGAATAATTTGGAATTATACTCAAAGAAGAAAAAGACTCTGCATGCTCTTTTATCCATCTGTATCACTACTGTGTTGGTATCCAAAAGACATCATAAAAAAGGAAAGGACCTATATAAAAATATTTATAGCAACTCTATTTGAGGTAGTCAGTAATTGGAAATTGAAGAGAATCTATTGGGAAATGCCTGAGGAAGCTATAGTATATAAATATAATGTAAGACATAGTTCTATGAAAAATAATAAACTGAATGATTTCAGATAAACCCGCAAAAACTTACATGAACTAATAGTGAGCAAAGTGGGCAAAACCAGAAGAAGATTGTACATGGTAACTGAATGATTGTACAAGGACTAAGTTTGATAGACTTATCTCTTCTCAGAAATACAAGCATCTACCACAATTCCTAAAGACCTTTGATGGAAAATAGTATCTACATCAAGAGAAAGAAGTACTTAGTGCAGATCAAAACATAATATTTTCTCATTTTCTCATTTTATCCCTTTTGTTCTGATTCCTTTTTCACAACATGTCACATGTGGAAATATGTTTAAAATGATTGTACATGTATATCCAATACATATTTCATGCCATGTTCAGGAGGAGTTAAATTTGGAACTCAAAAATATTAAAATAGTAAATATTAAAAAAATAAAAATTAATTAATTAAAAAATAAGATCTAGGCAATGTAAAATATAGCAATATATTCTATTAAGAACTCAAAGGTTATGAAGTCACAATGATATTATTAAAGGTCAAAACAAGTAAAAAAAAATCTTTTCATTTGGAAAAATTCTACATTCCTCACTCTTTCACAACATGAATACTTTGTCCTAGTCAGAATTTCCTCTCCTACAAACATGCTGTGTTAATTTTTCCACCATGAATTTATGAATGATATTGCACTTATTTGTAATTTTTCATCCATTTCCCTGCACTTATCCTAGATTCGTCAAGTTACAGCCCAAGAGCTACGTCCTGCATGAATCCTCCTCTGATTGTTGAATTCTTCAGTGATTTTCCTTTCTTCTGAACTCTGCTAAGTAGCATTTTCTTACATCTTTAGATAATGAAAGGCTCTATCCTGTTTTGGATATTGAATATATAACTCACTGCTCCCCAACTGTTGAATTCATTGAGAGAAGAAAGACTATCCCATACTTTTACTCTCTTTTCCATACATATTTTTTTAACAAAGAGATGTGTATACAGCAGTTATGTGATCCTTATTGACTGATGAATAGTTAACAATGATATGTTAATAAGTAGCTGACAACATAATTCAAATACATTTAAAAATAAAACTAAACAAAAATCTGATTTGGATATATGGCACTCTGAAAATATGCAGAATAATATTGTGCACTTTAATAATGTTTCCTATTGGAGTCTACTTGCAAACTTTTATTAGCAAGATGAAAGGAGAAAAGGAGATTGAGTAAAAGGGTCTATTGCCCTGGTTGGAAGGCACAGTTTTGATAGAATAGACTTACAAACCTTCTTAAACTTTTTCCACTTTTTGCATTTCTGAAGTTTTCATTGATGATGAGTGGTCTAAGGGTATGTGCAGTGAGAAGTGTGCATGTTTTGTATTCAGAACCAAATCTGTAGTGAAGTTAGTGATGCAACCTAGGCAAGCAAAGCCAAAACACCTCAGATTCATTATGTGTTTGATTTTTAATCAAATTTTGGTAGTTGTGTGTTCAGAAACCTTTTATTGTTGTCAAATTTTTCACCGTTTATGAAGTTCTGGACTAAAACAAACATTTTCTTTCTTGTAAATATGTCACTTTAGAGTAAGAGAACTAGAAATTTCCCTGTGGAGGTCCCTGAAAATCAATAGAGAATAACATCCTAAGAGGATAAATTAATTTATTGGATTATTTCAAACTTAAGTATCTTTAGCTGAGCAACATTGTAGCTCAAGTATCTTTAGTAATGTGTAAAATGAGTCAATGGACTTGATGAAATAGAACAGCCTTTTAGGTCTCATCAATAAGTCTTAACCAAATTGATCTTAGTGTGATCAATTTGCATATTTACCCTCTGAATTCATAGAAAAATATCATCTCAGAGTTGAACGTTATCTTATCCGTGTTAGAAGATATCTTGTCCATGCTGATACAACTGGTTGAATGGTTGAAAATGAACCCTCCCCACTATAAAATCCTTGATAAATGGTAATTCAGACTATACATAAAGTATTGTTTTTCTTTAGCTTTGTTTTTCATGGACCCTTTTGCCAATCTATTGAAGCTTATGAAACCTTTATCATAATGCTTAATAATGTATGAAAAGTATAGCATTGCAAAGAAAATCAGAGATTAATAAAAACAGAGATGTATTTCTTTTTTCCCACTATCATTCACAGAAACCTAGAAATCTATTCTCAAAATCATTTGCGGGTCCACACGACTGTAGGTTAATTATCTCTTAAAATTCATTCTATGTTGAGGAAATTAAGAATTTCCACAGGCTTATCTCTTTTATTAACCTGAAATATAGCTCTTAATATTATCTGCGTATTGTTAGTTCTGATTCTCGACAAAAACAGTACAAGTCCATTCCCTTCCCATATAACAATTCTGCCTTACTTAGATCCAGTTCACACACGAGTGAAGACATCACCGTGTTGTCATTTGTTCTTTTTAAAAACAAAGAATAAACACCAATATTTTTCTCTTCTATTAAAAATGGAAATCTTGGAGGGCACAAGTAATGCTATTTCCTTTCTTTGTATTCTCAGTGCTTAGAAATATGTATTGCACATTGCAAGATTTAATAAATGGTTTTTGACTGCTTGATTATTGATTTTGTCATGAACCTAATAAATTTAACTGGCTTGGACTTACATAAATATACCAAGTTGAAAATGTAATAAACACCAATAGGATAATTTTCAAAGATGCAAAACGTATTTTCTGTGTGGAATTCTGTGTCAATCCTACATTTGTTTCAGCATAAGGCTTCTATAAATCTATATATCTTAAAATTCATCTATCATGAACTTTGAAGAAGTTTGAATGAAATGACTTTCATCATCTCATCACATAGATCAGGGTTCAATTCTTGTATTGTTATGCTTTATTCCCATTAGAAACAGATTTGTTAAAGAGAAAACATGCCTAAAGATAATTGATTTTTGAAAGATACCTAATAGCACAAAAATATTTTGTTTTAAAATTTTAGAGGAAATAAACCATTCTAGTATAGTTTGTTTTAGCTTCCCCCCAAAAAGAGTAACTCCAATAGTCTGTAGGAGGAAACGTAATGAAATAAATACGTATTCATACCTATATATATACATATACATACACATATACATATATGTACAGAAACCCATATGCATATGTACAGACGTATATTTAAACAGTATTTTTAAACATATACATGTGTATGTATATGTATGTATACACACATATGCATATATGTATGTGTGTGTATGTGTGTATATGATATTGATAGCATGATGTCAGCATACAGTGGTAGGAAAAAGAAACCTGTCACTTTTCATTGATATGACAAAAGTCTTGAAATATTTGACATGTATATCTATTAGTAATAAATTTTGTAGGTAGACTTTTTTTTCTTTTCCTTTTTTTTTGTATTTCCTATAGACACTTCCTTCAAAGATCCTAAAACCTTTATCTACAAATTTGATTAATGTTTAAAACCACACTAAAGCATTTAGGACATCCTCATAAGCTTATGCTTTGATTACTCGTGCTGGGTCTATCTTCCTCAAGTCTCCTGCCACTCTAATCCACTAAAGTGATTTCCTAAACACAGTTACAATCTTACCACCCTTCTCCCACCAGGTGAATTCCAGTGATTTCCCACTACTTCCAGGAGTAAAGACAAAATGTTTTGTTTGACATTGAAAGTTCTTTAAAACCTACTTCCATAAAACTTTTCCAGTCTTTTTGCACCTTACTCCCACCATGCACTCTTCAATCCAGTGATACTGTCCCCCTGGCTATTCTGTGAATAAGATACGCTATTTCAGTTCAGGGCATTTTGCTGTCCCCCAGACCTGGAACTCTCTCTCTCCCTCTCTGTGCTTTACACCGTTGTTTGACTTCCTTTGCTTCCTTTAAGTTCTAACTAAAATCCAGCCTTGTACAGAAAGCCTTTCCCAACTCCTTTTCATTCTAATGCTTTCCCTCTCCAAAGTATTTCCCCTTTATCCTATATCTAGCTTGCTTCACATCTATTTGTTTGGATGTCGTTTCCCCTGTTATATTTGTAAAGCTACTTGTGGACAAGGCCTATCTTTTTGCTTCTTTTTATATCTCCAGAGCTAAGCACAGGGCTTGGTGGATAGCAGGTACTTAATAAGTGTTTATTGATTGACTTGTTGATTGAGAGTTAATTTTCAGTTATTTGCAGCATACCTTCATTCACAAATGAGTAAAGAAAAGCAGTTTTTTTTTTAACCTACTCTAGCTTTATTAAATTAAAAAGGAATCAGTTTTATGGGAGGGGCTATTTTTTAATATAGGAAGCATTATTAACTCTAAACTATAACATGGTAGTCAAATGACAGATAAAAAGAAATGTAAATGCATTAATTTATTTTTCAGATTCATCATACCCTGCCACTAGTCTTCCTGATTATAAAAGCGCAATAGTTTGACCTGAACTTCCATTTGTCCCTTCCTCCTCCTTTCTTTTATGACATGTTCCTTTCACCAAGTGAGATAAAAACTGTAATACTTTGTGACTTAAACATTTTTGAAGTCACACATGAAGAGTCATTCGATATTAATGTGTATCTTATCCTTTAGTTTAGAATTGGAACTTCAGCAAACTCCATTTTATTGGCCTATAAAAGGTGATGGTAGTACCGAAGGCTTTAGGCAAGCATTAACTTTCCACTTTTTAAATTCCACAGATAACAAATCTCTCTCTTGAAGCTACAAAAGCTGAAATTAACATTAAGAGAAAAATTAAAATTTACAATTGCTGTTTGCTTCCTTTCTTAGAAACACGTTCAAAAAGCCAAATTAAACTGCAGAAACCAGAAAGGAAGAGTACATATTGCAATATTGCAGAGGTCTTGCAAAGAGGGGTTTTAAAAGGGGAGGAGGAAGTTACATTACTTTAATACTGAGAAAATTACGCAATCTATCCATTCCGTTTGCTTTATATAAAAACAGTGTAAGAATGTATTTCAACTGAAAGTCAAAGGCCTTAAAATGGATTTTCAAACTGTCAATCCATAGATTTATGGGCACTTCCACATTGGAGCTGCATAATGAATTGCTGCATCCAACTGACCTTATGTTTTAGAAAAGAATGCTTATTCATGGTATCTCTCCCATCAGTGGAGCTAGTTTCCCATCAACGTTGTCTAGTGGGAGATGCATTTGTCTGGAACTGTTATTGTTACATAAGTTTTGTCAATTTTTATAATCTACTGTGAATGCCAATAATTTTATTTTAAGTCTTTCTACAACTGATACTGTGACATTTGAAATACTTTGGGTAGAAGTTATAAGAGATTTTGAAAGGATCATTAAAATACTTCTTAAGGAGATCTTTAATTAATATTAAAATCTTACCCTATTTGAGGGAACTGTAGGGTAGGCTCATTACCATTTGATTCCTATGCAGATGCTGTCATGTATTGTCAGCATCTTAATGGCCAACATCAAGCAGAATACAAATAGAATTATTGTATTAAAGAAGTGAAACTGATAAAGATTTTTGTCTATTTGTTTGTTATAGAAACAGATGAGGACCAGGGAAGAAGCTCAGAGATGATATAGTCTAACCCTTTCACTTTATAGGGGAGGAAACTGAATCCCAGAGAAATGCTATGGGTTGCCCAAACTCACATAAGCAATGTATGGGAGAGTTGTGATTTTCGACAGAATTGTTTTATTCCCTGTGATTTCAGAAGTATGAAGGTTGCTATTCCATCATGATTCGACCTCTCTCCTACAATTTCCCTTTCTCTACACTCTCTGTGTTTGGTCTGAATTACTTACCCAGACTAGACTCACAATCTAGCAGTTTGTGGGTTCGCAAAGGAGCATTCACTGCTACACTGACACACATGGAATGTGTAATGAGAGAATACACTCACTGCTGTACACTGTTGCTTCTGCACCCCCATCAGTTTGATTTCTATTTAATTCCCATTTAAAGAATCAGCCATGATGAAATTCATTAACTCAAACAGAGTTGTTTATAATAGAAGGCAAAGAACTAAGAGTAGTAAGAAAGTAACAACAACAATAAACACAACAACTTTTCATTTCAGCCTTGAAAAAGGAATAAATTTTCCTAGGCATACACATTGTCTATGAGAAAGACAGAGAGAACAAGCATATACAGTTGTTACAATGTGGTACAGTGGATGAATCATATATATATATATATATATATATATATATATATATATATATATATATATATATATATATATATAAAATGTTGTATACCATATATATGGTATATAATTACTATATTATAATATATTAATAATTAATTAATATATTATATTATATACTATATGTATGGTATATAATACATATACATATAATACATAAAATATACATATAACATATATATTATATATTAAAATATATATATACAGGACAACTTAAAAGTATGGACTATGGATTTTCATGAATTTTATTTCCTCAAAACCAGACTGTATCATAAATCACTGATAGTCAGATAATCATCACTCTTTTAGAATGCTAACTTGCAGAATTTTTTTATTCATTTTTATGACATTGTCTGGACTTTTGAGGCCACATCTTAGGCTGTATGCAGCAGAACAGGTAAAACCTTATTTATTTTTGTCAGTTTTCCAGGAAGTAAGTTCTGGTACAAACTCTGATATCAACTCTATACTAATAACAGCTCCATAATCTCTGATATTTCTCTGGCCCTTAATCTAGACTACTGGTCCAAAAATTTTTTGAGTAAGATAAATCCATATTATCTCCTAGTTATAAACAAAAACCCACATTTCTTGTAATTGATGTCATACCAATGCAATTTATGCTCACCACACATTTCAAGGTACCAAGTTTTCTAGGTATTAACCTCAAAGTTCTCTTCACAGTCATGTGTAAATTAAATTTTGGGAAATAGGGCAGTTTGTCCATTTCCCCCCACATACACATACACTCCACCTTGTTTCTGCCCTTTTCAATTAGGAAAATTTCAAATTTGAAAGGAGAATATCTTTACAGTAGAATTAGAGTTAAAAGCCCATCACGGGGGCAGAGCCAAGATGGCGGAGTAGAAAGACACACATAAGCTAGCTCCAAACCCACCACCCATAAAATATATGTAAAAAAGAACTTCCAACAAATTCTGGAGCAGCAGAAGCCACAGAACAACAGAGCAGACGAGATTTCTGTTCCAGAGAGGCTGAAAACCTCTCGCAAAAGGTCCTCGCATTGTGGACCTGGAGCCCAGCCATGCCTTGGCCACGTGGCACCGAGAGGAGCAGATCCGAGCAAGCTTCAGGGACAGAGTCTCCTGTGGCCGCACAGGTCCCTCCACCCACAGGTGACAAAGGTTAGTGAGTAGGTCTCTTTGGTAGGTCGAGAGGAGAGTGGGGTGCTCCCATAACTCAGACCCCCTTGGGAGGCAGCAGCGGAGGCGGGGGCAGACCTGGGATTCACAAGCAGGCAGGAGCCCGGATCCATTGTTGAAGGTCTCTGCATAAACCGCCTGAGGGAACTGAGTCCCGCGAGGCGGCCCTGCCCCCACCTGAGCACCTGAACTTAATCTCACACTGAATAGCAGCCCTACCCCCCCCCCCCCCAAAAGCCCTGAGACTGGGAAGCAGCATTTGAATCTCAGACCACAAGCACTGGCTGGGTGGATCTGGAGGCAAAGTGGGTGTGAAGAGAATATTCAGAAGTCAAGTCACTGGCTGGGAAAATGCCGAGAAAAGGGAAAAAAATAAGACTATAGAAGGCTACTTTCTTGGTGAACAGGTATTTTCTCCCTTCCTTTCTGATGAGGAAGAACAATACTTACCATCAGGGAAGGACACAGAAGTCAAGAATTCTGTGTCCCAGCCCACTCAATGGGCTCAGGCCATGGAAGAGCTCAAAAAGGATTTTGAAAATCAGGTTAGAGAGGTGAAGGAAAAACTGGGAAGAGAAATGAGAGACATGCAAGCAAAGCATGAAAAACAATTAAACACCCTGCTAAAGGAGACGCCAAGAAATGCTGAAAAAAATAACACCTTGAAAAATAGACTAACTCAATTGGCAAAAGAGGTTCAAAAAGCCAATGAGGAAAAGAATGCTTTCAAAAACAGAATGAGCCAAATAGAAAAGGAGATTCAAAAGCTCACTGAAGAAAATAGTTCTTTCAAAATTAGAATGGAACAGGTGGAGGCTAATGACTTTATGAGAAACCAAGAAATCACAAAACAAAATCAAAAGAATGAAAAAATGGAAGAGAATGTGAAATATCTCATTGGAAAAACAACTGACCTGGAGAATAGATCCAGGAGAGACAATTTAAAAATTATGGGACTACCTGAAAGCCATGATCAAAAAAAGAGCCTAGACATCATCTTTCATGAAATTATCAAGAAAAACTGCCCTGAGATTCTAGAACCAGAGGGCAAAATAAGTATTCAAGGAATCCACAGATCACCGCCTGAAAGAGCTCCAAAAAGAGAAACTCCTAGGAACATTGTGGCCAAATTCTAGAGTTCCCAGGTCAAGGAGAAAATATTGCAAGCAACTGGAAAGAAACAATTCAAGTATTGTGGAAATACAATCAGGATAACATAAGATCTAGCAGCTTTTACATTAAGGGATTGAAGGGCATGGAATAAGGGTATTCCAGAAGTCAAAGGAATTAGGACTAAAACCAAGAATCACCTACCCAGCAAAACTGAGTATAATACTTCAGAGGAAAAATTGGTCTTTCAATAAAATAGAGGACTTTCAAGCATTCTTGATGAAAAGACCAGAGCTGAAAAGAAAATTTGACTTTCAAATACAAGAATGAAGAGAAGCATGAAAAGGTAAACAGCAAAGAGAAGTCATAAGAGACTTACAAAAGATGAACTGTTTACATTGCTACATGGAAAGACAATATTTGTAACTCTTGAAACTTTTCAGTATCTGGGTACTGGGTGGGATTACACACACACACATGCACACAGACACACACACATAGACAGAATGCACAGAGTGAATTGAAGAGGATGGGATCATATCTTAAAAAATTGAAATCAATCAGTGAGAGAGAAATATATTGGGAGGAGAAAGGGAGAAATGGAATGGGGCAAATTATCTCTCATAAAAGAGGCAAGCAAAAGACTTATGAGTGGAGGGATAAAGAGAGGAGGTGAGAGAAAAATATGAAGTTTACTCTCATCACATTCCACTAAAGGAAAGAATAAAATACACCCTCATTTTGGTATGAAAACCTATCTTGCAATACAGGAAAGTGGGGAATGAGGGGATAAGCAGGGTAGGGGGGATGATGGAAGGGAGGGCATGGGGAGGAGGGAGCAATCTGAGGTCGATACTCATTGGGCAGGACAGGATCAAAAGAGAGAATAGAAGTAATGGGGGACAGGATAGGATGGATGGAAATATAGTTAGTCTTATACAATATGACTCTTATGGAAGTCATTTGCAAAACTACACAGATTTGGCCTATATTGAATTGCTTGCCTTGTAAAGGGAAGGGGTGGGGAAGGAGGGAGGAAAAGAAGTTGAAACTCAAACTTTTAGGAACAACTGTTGGGTATTGTTCTTGCCACTTGGAAATAAGAAATACAGGTAAAGGGGTATAGAAAGTTATCTGGCCCTACAGAACAAAAGAGAAGATGGAGACAAGGGCAGAGAGGAATGATAGAAGAGAGAGCAGATTGGTGATAGGGGCAATTAGAATGCTCTGTGTTTTGGGGTGGAGGGAGAAAATGTGGAACCCAAAATTTTGTGAAAATGAATGTTAAAAGTAAAACAAATAAATAATTAAATATAAAAATTAAAAAATTGAAAAAAAAAAGCCCATTACTTCTAATCTCATCACCATGTTGCTCTTGTTTTTTCATTGTTCTGGAAGAGGACCTTGCTATAAGAAAAGTGATGTCATGACATGCACATGAATTATATTTAAGTGAGGGAAGACTGTGAAAAATTTCCATATTTTCATATTTCATGTTTCAAAATATTTCACATTTTCCTCTGGTCCAGTGGTAAGGTATGGATGAAGAAGTCTTTAGATGGCCCTGAATGCAGTGGGAGATTTACGCTTTTTTAAGCTAAAGTTTTCAACAGGTCTCATTTTGACTTAAGCAGAGACCATGAAATGATGCAGCAAATGATCTCCTTACCTAGTCAACAGTTAAAAACACAAAAAAGAAAGGAGCTGTGTTCTTTCTACTCCGAAGTTGTTGTTTGTTCTTTGTTCTCAGAGAGGACCACGGCATCAGGGAGGTGATGCCATGAAATATGTGTTTGAATTTAAGTGAAGAAGGGCCATGCAAATTCAGAATTAAGTCAATCATTAACATTACCTCTCTCAGTCTCCTCTTCCCCCTGCAAATTCCTCCTAATATTTTTCTTTGTAGAAAGCAGAAATTGGACTTTCATATCACTCCACTTTGCACCAGCTGGTTCTAACTCTTTGGAACAAGATGTCTCCTGCATCCAATGTCCCCATTCACAATCAGCTTTCCTGCCTCTCTTCATGTGTTGCCTCCTCCCGTTATACTGTAAGCTTCTTGAAGGCAGGGACCTTCTTTCTTTTGATTAATTGTATCCGTAGTGCTTAACATAGTATCTGACACATAAGATTATTCAGTCATTTTCAATTATATACAACTACTTGTGACACCATTTAACATTTTCTTGACAGAGATGCCAAAGTTGTTTGCCCTTTTCTTAATCATCTCATTTTACAGATGAGGCAACCGAGGCAAACAGGGTTAAAGAATTTACCCAGGTTCCCTCAGCAAGTGTCTGAGATTTGACCTGAAGAAGACGAGTCTTAGTGACAGTAGGCCTTACCTATCCATTAGATTGGACCAGATTAAGGTAAATATTTCAGAAATGCAGAGGAAAAGCTCATCTTCAACAGGTTTGTAAAGTAGTTTCTGAGGGGTATAGAGGAATGAAAACATATGTCTATGATCATGAAACTAGCACATGATAGAGCCAGGATTTGAACTCAGTTCTTGACAAGGCAAACGAACTGAATAGATGTCTTCAATGATGAAGTGTCAATAGAATACAATAAACACAGGAGGAGCATCTTTTATAACTTTAAAATGTACTCATTCTTGTAAAATTTATTTTATGAAAATTCAAACAATTTGCATTTTAAAATGCAGTTTTGTTCCATGAGTTTTTGAGATAATTGAATATTGCAGAAATATTACAGAAGAAATATTATTCCCTATCAGATTGAAAAAATATAAGAACTATACCTGTTCATTTCCCCCAGATTATCATTCAAGTCTTTCTGTAGGTCGATCATATCTGTTCTCGAGAATCAGTCTCCACATCATGAAGAAAAAGTTCTAAAACATGGCACAATTGCTAGACTTTACTGGGATCTCAGACTGCTTCCAGGGTATGGATATATCTTATCCAGGGTGCAGGGTGCGTTCAGGGAGGATCAACACCTTTGGTGTGATGACTGCTGAGCCCTTTTGGGGGATATTTCCACCTTTGGTGTCCACCTGTTCCACCTAATTTTCACCTGTGGCTCCAAGGAGCTGAATTATGCTGCAGTATGCACAGTGGCCGCAGACCTATAAACCGTTTTGGCAGAGGGGCCAAATCAGGTTGAGAGTAAACCAAGGGTTCTCAAACCAATTGATGAGCATGTGCAGACTTCCTCTGGTGGTATGGGAGGATGAGAACAATTTGTTCCAAAGACCATGAAGGCAGATGAAGCAGGTGATGTGGAGCACTTAGAATTTGGTCAGACACTGAAGACACCAAGGTCGTCCACTACATCCTGAGACATTACCAGCCATCTTGACACTGTCCTGCCACTTGACTATGATGACTCTGGAAGAGAGAGTAAGATTGATGACTTCATATAAATCTGCCTCACTTATATCCAATTTCTGCATGAATCAAAAGACATCACCCATACCATTTCACTATCATGCCTCAAAGTCCTGTGGCTATAGGCAAGTGATGAAGAAGCAGGTACAAATACAATGGGAGCTGTAGTCACAATCCTGTACACAGGCCACCCAGTCAATAGGATCATTTCTCACTGGAAGCAGCAGTGGGACTCAGCAGCTCCCTGCTCACCTCTTGGTGTGAGTAATGGGACTAGAAAGGGTACCCTAAACTTTGTCTGCTTACCCCACCCTTTCCTGATTACCATGGCATGGGGGGAATCCCACAATGTGGTCAGAACACAAAAAATATTCAAAATTTATGAAAACATCTGCAAAGATGATTCCACTCACCATTGGCATATGGTATGTATGCTAACTAATAGACAACACAAAATCCAGACCATCTGAAAGAAGAATGGCTATTTTGGAAGAGAATGCGACAGGTATTACATCTAAATACCAGGCCTGAGTGAAAAAAGGTTGACAAATGAAGTACAGCTAACTGAAGACAGAGGTGGTTACATCTTTTTCTGGAGTGGTTGCAGCGAAGGGGAGCTCCTTGAAGCTGGTATGCATTTTGCAATCAAAACTAATCTAATAAGTAAGCTGGTATGCCTGCCAAAAGCAGTGAATGACAGGCTCATGACAATGAGATTCCCACTCGCAGAAAAACCTCATGCCACCATCATCAGTGCCTATTCTCCCACCATGACAAACCCTGATGAAACCAAAGAAAAATTTTATGAAGATCCAGAGACCCTTAAGGTCAATGTGCCAAAAGAAAACAAGCTTATAATTCTGAGTGACTTTTATGCTGGAGTAGGCTTAGATTATCTGACTTGGCAGGAAGTCCTAGGGAGGAATGGAGCTGGAAACAGTAACAGTAATAGTCATTTACTGCTGAAGACTTGTGCACTGGACGACCTTCTCATCACTAACACTGTCTTCCATTTACTTAAATGCAATAAGTCATGTATGCACCCTAGCAGCAAACATTGCCATCTAATAGAATATGTGATTGTAAGGAGAAGAGAAAGACAAAATGTGAGAGCAACAAAGGCAATATGTGGCAAAGAGTGTTGGACTGATCATTGACTTATCCTCTCCAAGCTAAATGTTCACATTCATCAAAGGCTCTGCCTCCAAAGAAAAATGACTACCAGAAGAATAAATGTAAACAAATAATAGCTTTTCTGTGAGCATGAACAGTTTGTTGGTAACTTGGAAGGAAAGTTGAGTCAACACACAGCTGGCAACAGTGGAGCAGAAAAGGAGTGGGCAGTTTCAAAGATTTGGTGCGCAGCACTGCATTTGCTCATCTGGGTCAGATTACTCGCAAACACCAAGACTGATTTGATGAAAATGATGGGGAAATTCAGAAGTTGCTAAATGAAAAACAAGAACTCCACAGCATTTACCAGCAGGATAGTTCATCCACCTCTAAGAAGACAGCATTTAATTCCATCAAAAGCAAAGTACAAACAAAATTTAGAGAGATGAAGGATTCCTGGCTCAGTAAAAAGGCAGATGAAATTAAGTTCTAAGATGATAGTAACAATCCAAAGACATTTATGATTCCCTGAATGCTATTTATGGACCAAAAACCCATGGTGAATCACAACTACTCAGTGCTGATGGAGTCACACTAATTAGTGATAAGGATGTGGTCCTAGAAAGATGGGCTGAACACTTCCATAGTGTTCTCAACAGACGATCATCAATCAATGCTGCGGTCATTGACTGTTTACCTCAGGTTGAAGTTAATCTCTCCTTAGCTGAACTTCCAACTGAAGAAGAGGTTTTGAGGGCCATTAGGCTCCTTTCATGTGGCAAAGCACCAGGTGCTGATTCTATTTCATCTGGGATTTACAAGGTAGCGGGGCCGTTGTTCATAGAAAAGCTGACTGAAATTTTCCAGATTATAGGGCAAGAGGAGATTATCCCCCAAGAGTTCAAGGATACCTCCACTGTCCATTCCTATAAAGGCAAAGGGAATAGATTGTCCTGCTACAATCACAGAAGGATCTCTTTCTTAGTCATTGCTGGAAAAATTCTTGCTAGAGTCTTCCTTAATAGTCTGATTCTTGACCTGGAAAATGGTTATATACCTGAGAGATTGTTTGACTTCAGAAAAGGCTGAGGAACAGTTGAAATGGTATTTGCTACCAGAAAACTCTAGGAGAAATGCCAGGAGAAGAACAGAGGTCAAGACACAACTTTTACAGATCTGGCTAACGTCTTTAACACTGTTAGTCATGAGGGTTTATGGAAAATTATGCCAAAATTTTGTTGCCTGGAGAAGTTCATCAATATTGTACATCAATTTCATTATGGCATATTTACCTGGGTTCTGGATAATGGACACTGCTCTCCTGCCTTCCTAGTCACCAGTGGAGTGAAACAAGTCTGTGAGCCTGCTACCATGTTCTTTAGCATGGTGTTTTCAGACATGTTGACAAATGCTTTCAATGAAGATGAACACGGCATCTAGGTCAACTACCATACTGATAGTAAGTTCTTCAAATTGAAAAGGCTACAAACCAAGACTGAAGTGGAGGGAGTGTTGGTGCATAATTTTCTGTTTGCAGATGATTGTGCACTCAGTGTAGCCTCTGCAGCTGAGATGTAACAAAGTATGGATAAATATTCCACTGCCTGTGCTAATTTTGGCCTAATAATTAACACCAAGGAAAACACAGGTGTTCCATCACCCACCACCAGACCATCCACACATGGAACCCTCAGTTACAAAAAATGGAGATGTTTGAAATGTTGTGGATATGTTCATTTACCTTGGTAGTGTACTTTCCTGGAATGTATACATTGACAATGAGGTTGATGCATGCATTGCCAGAGCTAGTTCAGTGTTTGGGAGGCTCCAAAGAAAACTGGAACTTTTCAAGATAGAATGTGAAAGTTGGAAATATGTAATTAATGAATGCACAAGATTGGCAAAGTTTCTCTAGCACTATCTCTGAATCTTGTTACATTATGACGTCTAAAAATTTATTATAGGGCTCTGCGATTGGAGATTCAATTCTTCCCATTGTCATACAAGAAATGAGAATTCTTCCCATTGTCATGCAAGATCTTGAATAATAGCATTGCAAAATGGAGGGAAGAAATTGAAACCTAATTAGAGAAACTGAGAGTTTGTTTACAAGTACCATTACACAAGAAGTCAAGTAGGTGAGTCATCATTTCCTGCTTTGAAGTCTTCCCATTCATCATTTCTTTTAGCACAATAGTATTCTTTTACATTCATATACCACAATTTATGCGCCCATTCCCCAACTGATGGACATCCTCTTGATTTTCTGTTTTGGTCAGCACAAAGAGACCTGCTATAAATATTTTTTGTACATGCTGGATCTTTTCCCATTTTTATGATATCTTGGAGATACAGTCCTAGAAATGGCATTGCTGGGTCAAAGGGTATGAACATATTGTAACCCTTAGGGCATAGTTCCCAATTGCTCTCTGGAGCGGTTGGATCAGCTCACAGCTCCACCAGCAATGAATTATGTTCCAACTGTCCCACGTCTTCTCCAAAATTTATAATCATCCTATTTTGTCATGTTAACCAATCTAATAGGTATGATGTGCTATCTCAGAATTGTTTCGACTTGCATCTCTCTAATCAATGGTGATTTAGAGTACTTTTTCATATGACTGTAGATATCTTTAATTTCTTCTTTTGTAAACTGCCTGTTCATATCCTTTGGCCATTTATCAACTGGGGAATGAGTTGTATTCTTGTACATTTGACTCAGTTCTCTATATATTCTAGAAATAAGTCCTTTATCATAGACACTAATTCTTTCCCAGTTTTCTGCTTCCTTCCTGTTAAGTTCCCAAAGATCTCATGCCTGCATGAGATCTTTCTTCTAGGCTTGAATGAATGAGGTGGGAGAAAGAATGGTATGTATTCCGTTTATTCTCAGCTAGATCAGAGTATATATAGGCATTCTACTTCCATTGTACTTCAATTCAAGCAAGAAGTTTGTAAATACTGTCTGCTATGCTTACGTGCTTGGCTGTTGTTATTCTTGCTCAAAATAATTGTGAAGGTTGGTAATTGCATAGGGGTGGTCCATCACGTAAATCATGCAAGGACTTGGAGTCTCAAAGAGATTTCTCCTGAGGGCATCATGACCCTGATAATCTGAGAGTTCCAGACCCCTTACAATTCCCCCTTTTTGTTTTCATGATGAGCTTTCCAGAGAACTTGTGTGTTAAGATCTACCCACTTAACCACACCTATTAAGACCAAGCATGCAAGCTTAAAAGTAAATGGTAGGATACATAAAAGAACTAATAAGTACGTAATAAAAGCAATTCCAGCATGAGCAATACAATTGAAAATAGATGGAATGGACAAATGTGTAAAGAAATCAATAATATCTTGAGCTGTCTTATTAGGCATCAAATCGATTTTTGCGGCACCATTAATTTCATAAGCTAGATGAAACAAATCCTCAATAGTTAGAGTAAGGTTTGAGGAGAGGGTTCAAATGGTTTCCGATCTTCTTCCAATCCCATTGTGTGGAGTTACACTCTTTCTTAGTAACGCCAACGATTCCACCATTGTGGACCATCAATAGTCACATTGCAAGCTCATCCAAAACTGTGTCACCTCAGCCTTCTCTCCACTGAGCCAATAAATCAGGGGATCGGGATGCTTAAATAGTAAAAAAAAACAAACAAAAAAAAAAAAACAAAAAAAAAAACCCTAAGGGTAGCAATTGAGGCATGAAACAGAACAGACTGTGATAAGTAGAAAGGGAGGCCTCAAGGCCTCTTTATCAGAATGTTGTCCTGTATAGCAGAGGCCATGATTCCTGGAACTTCAACACCCAAATTCAGGGACGTGCGCCTGAGAACAATATATCACTTAACTTCTTAAGTCAGCTGCTCTTCAAGTTTCTCTACATCTCCCCCTTTTTGTTTTACAAAGACTCTTTCCTATTCATCCGAATGTTGAATGCCAGGTTATGTATAGTATTCATGATCAAGGACAGCTTTGTGCAAGGTCACTTAAAAAACCCCTGTGCTCTATTTATCGCATCTGCAATCTGTTGTGCAGCCTCGGGTGGATCCAAGTCGCTATGACTTCTGGCTTCATCAATAATCTGAGCAATTTGTTCCAAATCATCCATATCCATAGTTACATTATTAAGATTCCATAATCCCCTTAAGTGATTGGCAATTTTGGTAAAATTATAATGGGTATCATTATAATTCACATTTTACGAACAAAAATAGGTAAACCTATAATCACATTATAAGGTGAGTATCTCAACTTGGTCATTAATTTCTATTACATACCTTCACAATTCATCAATGGCTTGATAAAAATCCTTATTAATTTTTTCTTGTACTTGAAATGCGCTTGTAATATTTCTGGACAATTGATCTAAATATTTGTCTTGTTTAACTTCTGTTTGTACACTCATTATACCTTCTATTAAAGCTACACTACTAGCAACAATGGCTACAAATGCAATAATTCCAAAAATAATACGGGAAATAACTTTTTTTTTTTTTTTTACGAGAAAGGAATTTTCTGTGAAGCAAATCGATAGTCTGATCTCCTGGAGCTTCATACCATTTCGTCTCCTCAGCTGGAAGGAGAGCGAATGGACTCCATCTAATAACAAACACCTTTTGGACTCCTACTTTTTCATTTTTGCAAGCATTCACAGAGCAATTCAAACAAGTGACATTAAAAGTGTTGTCCCTTTGTGCTGTCACAGTCCCATTTTTGTCAGCCTTAACCAAGTTAAGGGAATTCAGTAAAAAGAGGAGCCCCATGAGAATCTGTTTGGTATCTCCTTTAGCCTTTCCTTTTCTTCTGTGCCCCAGCGGGTCTTTTTGTGCAGGCACAGCTTCTGTATCACTTGGACACATCTTGTATCTCTTTCTCGCACCCAGATGACCCTTCCATCTGTGGAGACAGAAATAAATCCTCTCCCTCTAGTTAACACCCTGTCAGGTCCTCTCCACACCTCATTGACATCCTTCCACAACACCTGTTGTTGCTGGGGTGCAATCTGCTTTTTACTAGTAATTCTGATATCATTATGGCCAAAAAATGAAAAGGATATTTGTGAAGGAGTAAAGTTATCATAATCTGAAATTAAGTTGTTAATAGTATCTACGGCCTGTGCCAATTGTTCCCGAAGGGACCTGCCAAGCATTCCCTCTTTTTGTTTTTGAAGGAACAGGTTGAGAGTTTTATTCTTCCTTTCTACTGTTGCCTGACCCATAGGGTTATATGGTATTCCTGAAATATGAAGGATTTGTAAAGAGAACTGTAATATTAGAAGTGGGGCCCAAGTACATGTACTCAAACACCCCACCCTGTCCCGTTTAAACAGTTGGAATCCAATATATTTTGGGATAAGGGATGAAGGTCTCGGCTTCTGAAAGTGCTTCCTGCTGAGGTTGGACGTAGAGCTGACCCTGCTTCACAGGGTCCCAACATTGGAGGGGTTGGGTCTTTAACCAATATGAGGAACTTGACGATTCAGAGAGTGATAGGTGATGGTCTTGGACAAAGAAACCTTGAAGACATAAATCTGGCACAGAGATAAAACAAACAAGTACCAAGAAGGAGTAAGAATAAAATAACTAGAAGTGAGGTGGCTGTGAGAATACTGTCAGACTTCCTCACACTCTCTTGACATACTTAGTAACTATTTAGGGATAGGAGGGGCTTGGATGATTCCCATTTGTCCCCAACCTCCTTATCTGCTTTCTATATTTTTTGATCAAATTTGCATTTAGCTTTCCAGAACTTTAGAACTGATCATTCAGACTGCTTCACTTTCCTTTATATTTCTATGATAAAAAAAGATAGCTCAAAAGTTATTAATTTTCACTAGCATAGTTGTATTGTCTTAAAGAAAAGAGATTTCTAACTTGACTCTCACAACTAAATAGATTTTTATTGATGTTTCACAGACTTGTTTATCTTTTTCTGGATAATATTCATCCTGGAAGAAAAACTTTTAGAAATTAAGTTATCAACAAGTTCAAACACTAATTTTAACTTTTTCTTAGGCCATGGAATGACCACAAATTCAGTTGAAAACAGCAAGGTCTTTTCTGCTTTACATATTACATATTTACATAGTTATTATTTATTACATATAATTTATTATATTATTACTTATTATTTATTACATATTTACATATTACATATTAATTTATCAATACATTATCTTGAAAAAGAAAATTTAGTAGGCTTTATCCCCCTTTTCTCTGAAAAGCATTTCATCTAAAAATATTTCTTTTTCTTATAAAACAGTTGAACATTTATCCTGATGTTGAGTCACTAAACTTTTATAAAGAAAAGTAGTTGAAACCTTTTAAAATGATAGTTCTCTTTTCACTTTGAAGCAAAAATAAATCTTTTAGAATTAAAATTCATTAAAACTTAGTTGGTATAAAAATGTCCTTAGGTAACATGAATTCCTAAAATATTAGAAAAAAACAAGTTCTTAATTATTACAGAATTCCTAGATATTACAAAATGCTTTAGTCAAAAATGTGCAATGCATTCTCACATTGGTAACAGTAAGAGACTGATTACAGGAAAATACTAATGCTTTTAAAAACCTTTTAAACAAGGAGGGCATCTTAAGGTAAGTCTTAAGTAGTTTACACAAATTTATTAACATGTTCTAATTTCAAATAAAAATAATATTAGTTTTCCAAATAATATTACACAAAAGGGCTCACATATTTTACTGGTCATTTGCTATTGATCATAGAAACTTGCTATAGAAGAAAAAAGTAGGGACATGTGATATAGCAAATATGACAGGATAAAACATCTATGATTCTGTTAGTGAATTCAGATAGGAGTGAAATTTTCCAGTCATGCAGCTATCTATTTTATAGCCAGACTCAGGAATAATCAGGTGGGAAACATTTCTCTTTAAAAGAACACAATGGGGAAACTGACCAGGAGGATCCCATCCTAGATTGAGTCCAGAACTGTCCCCTCGGTATTTCCTTTCCAGGTACAAACTTCACATGTCAACATTGGAGGGTCACATTCCCCCTGAATAACTTATGGTAGTTTTCTCAGATACTGATTTAATGCAAGCAATTATACCCAAATTCAAACTTAAAAATATTTATGATCCCAAATGCTTTTACCTTAAGCAGCAAATTTGTATTCCCATGGATTTCCAATAAGTAATAAAGATTTACCAGGACTCACATACACAAGGGATTCCATTAAAGATCCTTCCTTCTCAAATTTAAAACTTGTCCTGATATAAAAGTCAATTGTTAAAAATCTTTTCTATCAATTACAACTCTTAAGTAAGTCCCAATCATTTTTTTTTATGAATTGTATAAGCCAAACAATTTTTTTTTTTTTTTTAGGACTGATGATCTTGTTCACATGAAAGGGGCCTTCACAATTTTACAAAATAAAAGGAATTGGCATGGATCCCATGCCTGCCAACCCCCAAACATACAGGAGGACTGTCCTGAATGGGCAGAACCAGTCTAAATAAAATTTTTACTCAATTTCTTTCTTTCCACACACAATGAGCCATTGACAATGTTAGGTTTTAGCATTAAAGCAGTAACTCCAAAAATTTAGTTAACAATCTTACTTACAACTTTTATAAATGGTAGCCAAATTGTTTTAGCTGTAACTTCTTTAACAGGCAAAGGTGAAAATACCTGGTTTTCTAAATGGCAAGTACAAAACATAAGATAAGGTTAGTAGGACTGACAAAATTTTAAATAACATAACTGACTTTACACAGTTTTTCCAACATCTTTAAGCTTCAACAAAATTCAGATTACAGATTGCTTTCTCTAACACCATTTCTGAATTACAGAATAAAATAAAACTCTTAATGATTCTAACTTTTACTCAAGAAAATTTCACATCTGTGTCCACTCCTTAAAAACATTTTTGAAAGAACAAGTTGTGAAACTGAAAGTGGAAGTGAGAGAGAGTCTGGAAGAAAGTCCAGTGGCACCTAGTCCCCTCCTTTCCACTTGGCAGTTCAAAACTTTATGTCAGCATTCTCTTTTTTCATTTTCAGATTTAGGCATTTTCCCAATTTGCCTTAGTGTCAAATAATACAACAAATTCCGACCTGTCTTAAACATCCAATTAGAAGTGACATGTTTCACTTAATATATGACCAGAATAACTACCTCTCAGTTGTATCCCATTATACAAAATCTTTTCTCTTTTAGGGGAGACATGAGATAATTAAAGTGCTAGTCAATTTGCCTTTCTGATACGAGGGGAAAAATTTCCCCGATTTCTTTTTGTCTTTCTCTCCACCTTCACAACCTGACCAGGGTTAGAAGGTAGAAAGAGAGAGAGAATTTTATCAACAACTTTCCAGTAATTTCCAAAACTTTTGTGCTTCCCTAAAACTTCATACCCATGTTTTTCTTCTAGTGGACTTTGAATAAAGCCCCTTTAAAGCTTCACGTATTATTTCCTTGTATTTCTTATGTAAAACTGCATTTAGCAGTCATATAAACTAAATAATATAAAATTAGTTTCTCTCTTTCTCTCTCCCATTCTCCTCCCTGATGCTGCAGCCATCAGAGAGAAGGGAGGAGGTGGAGGAAAGGAGATAACATTCCAAATTCCAGCTATTATGGAGCTGTCCGTAATAACTCACAAACACACACACAGAACATGTAAAGAGAGAACACATATACAGACAATAAAAAAAAAAGGAATCCAAAAACTCAAAAAAAATTGTCAGAAATTCTCTGCACAAATTATAACTTTGACCTACTTTCTATTACAGTGTCCCAAACGTCTTTCATACAGTTCAGATTTCCAACTAAGTAATCTCATCCTTCAAGAGTGGTTTAGCTATATTGCACCAATCAGTGGGGTATAGGGCTGTCTGAAAAATGCTTTCCAGAAGTGACTGAATGTAAAGACTCTCTGGTCCATAATTGAGCAATTTCTTTGATAATTTAAAATCCAGAGGGGTATGTTCCCTTTTAGCTACTTCTGGGTAATAGGGATGTGGGGTTTCTATTAATACCAATGTTAGCCTCATTTCCAAAAGTATTCCTTCTCCTCTTTCTGTGGCTTGCCGAAGGACTTTTTGTACAATCCCTTCAGGCTCATGGATTTTTTTACAAACTTGTGATCTAGACTTGTATAAAGGAGGATCAGACTCTATTTTAAATTTTTGTGTGACACACCCCATCAGGTCTTCCTTCTCTTTTGTACTAGAGGTTGCATCTACCTTTATTGTTATTGTGGCAAACAGTACTTGTTTGGGTTTCTGTAGACATATTTTAAATACATTCCAAATTGAAAATATTGTAACAGGAAAAGTACTTGGTCTGACTTCTCTATAATACACACTCATTTGATTGCCTATTGTTTCCCACTTTTCAAGAATTATAGTCCCTGTCCTCTGGCTCCTTTGTGCCTTTCACCACATGAATTACTTTACCTGTCTCTTTAAAATGCCTAGGCTCCTAGCCTATTGCTAAAGTGAAACTAATTTTGCCCAGCTCAAAGCAAAAGTGACTGCGTCAAAGAAGCGGCCCCTTTGGCTCCAGGGGTCCTCCTCTGGTCTTTCTCTATGAAGTTCCGAAAGTTGCTCCCCTACCACCTTCCATGACACTGCGTCACAGAAGGATTATTAAGTAGCCATGGGGAGGCTTTCCCTTTGTGAAGTGGCTAGGTGTTGTCCCATGATAAGCTGTATTAAAACAATATTTACACAACTTACCCCAAGGGTTTTGTTCCAAAAAACCGTTTCTCTCCAGGTGCTTCCCGCTGCCTTTGGTCGTCCTGAAAAATGAAACTATGGGTGTTGGCAGTTCCTGCCATTGCTAGATCCGGGTGTGCACTTCCCCGAGCTGTCTGCTCCCCTTACTCTGGAACCAAGTATTCTTTAGAGGAGCCCCACGTTAGACTCCAAAATGTTAAGTTCCCAAAGATCTCATGCCTGCTTGGCTGTTGTTATTCTTGCTCAAGATAATTCTGAAGGTTGGTAATTGGGTAGGGGTGGTCCATCACGTAAATCATGCAAGGACATGGCCTCTCAAAGAGATTTTTCCTGAGGGCATCATGACCCTGATAATCTGAGAATTCCAGACCCCTTACACTTTCCTAATCTTAGTTGTATTGGGTTTGATTGTGCAAAAACTTTTCAGTTTACTGTAATAAAAATTATCCATTTTGCACTGCACAATGCTTTCTATCTCTTTTTTACTCCAAAATTCTTCCCTTCTTCATGAATCTGATAAATACACTATTCCTTGCTCCACTAATTTGTTCATAATATCAATCTTTATACCTAGATCATGTAGCTATTTGGAATTTATTCTTGTGTACGGGATCAGGCATTGGTCTATGCCTAGTTTCCACCACACTGTTATCCAGTATTCACAGGAATTTTTCTCAAATAGTGAGTT
Source organism: Notamacropus eugenii (assembly GCF_028372415.1). Classification (NCBI taxonomy): domain Eukaryota; kingdom Metazoa; phylum Chordata; class Mammalia; order Diprotodontia; family Macropodidae; genus Notamacropus; species Notamacropus eugenii. The sequence goes on from NC_092877.1 coordinate 243,958,526, forward strand.
CTTTTACCAGAAAGTGTGATCCTTGTATTTATCAAACAGTGGATTGCTATATTCATTGTATACTGTGTTTTGAGTACCTATCACATTCCACTGATCTACCTTTCTGTTTCTTAACCAATATCAAGTGGTTTGGATAATTGCTTCTTTACAATACAATTTGAGATCTGGTAGAGCTAAGACACCTTCCCTAGCATTTCTTTTCATTAGTTCCATTATATTCTGGACCTTAATTTCTCCCAGAGAAATGTTGATGTTATTTTTTTCTAGCTCTACAAAATAATTGTCTGATAGTTTGATTGGTATGGCTCTGAATAAATTAATTAATTTAGGTGGAATCATCAGTTTTATTATATTAACTCTGACCTAACCATGAGCAACTGATGTTGTTCCACTTATATACATCTGGCTTAATTTGTGAAAAATATCTTGTAAATGTGTGAATATAGTCCGTGGATTTGTTTTGGCAGATAGACTCTCAAATATTTTATAGTGACTAACCTAGATTTAAATGGGATTGTTCTTTCTATCTCTTGCTGTTGGGCTTTGTTAGTAATAAATAGAAATGCAGAAGATTTGTGTGGGTTTATTTTGTGACCTGAAATTTTGCCAAAGTGTTTTACTATTTCAAGTAGTTTTTACTTGAATCTCTGGGATTCTCTATGTATATCATCATATCATCTGCAAAGAGTGATAACTTAGTTTCTTCTTTGCCTAGTCTAATTCATTCAATTCCCCTTCTTCTATTATTTCTACAGCCAACATTTCTAGGACCATAATGAATAACAGTTGGGATAATGGGCATCCATGTTTCACCCCTGATCTTATTGGAAATGCATCTAGCTTACCTCCATTGCGTATAATGCTTTCTGAAGGTTTTAGTTAGATCCTCGTTATTAATTAATGGAAAGTTTGATTTATTCCTGTGCTCTCCAGTGTTTTCAATAGGAATGGGTGTTGTGTTTTTGCCAAAACTTTTTCTGCTTGTTTTCAGATAATCGTGTGGTTCCTGTTAGTTTTGTTGTTGATATGATCAGTAATGGTAATAGTTGTCTTGATATTGATCCAGCCCTGCATTCCCGGTATAAATCTTAGCTGATCAGCATGTACTATTCTCGTGATAAGTTGCTCTAGTCTTCTTGTTAAAATCTTATTTAAAATTTTTGCATCTGTCTTCTTTACAGGATTTGGTCAATAATTTTCTTTCTATGTTTCGGCTCTTCCTGGTTTAGGTATCAAAACCATATTTGTGTCATAAAAAGTTTCTTTTTTTTTTTTCTGAGTCAACAAGCTTTATTAATTGGGAAGCCAGACAGCAGGAGGCATGTGTTAGGATTTAGGGAATGGGATACAGAAGGAAGGTTAGGGAGGGAGACACAAAAGTAGGGTGTCAAAGGAGGTCACTAAAAAGCAACTTTCCTCTTGCTTCTCACTTAGGCCACTGGGCCTCCCTTAGTTGATAGACTGGTGGACATGCTCCCGGGAAGATATGACCTTGCCTTCTGTCACCTCCTCCACAATGGTGCAAACTTGGAAAGTGATCACAGATTCTTTGGGTTTGTACTGAGACAGGTGGATTTCCTCTCCCTCCAGCAGAACGTGGTAGGTGGCAATCTCCTGCTGATTTTTCTCCACCATCTTCTCATACTGGTCATGTATTTCAGCCAGGGTTCAGCTCAGGTACCCACCAGGCGCTGCACACATCTCCACATTGATCTTTCCACTCACTTGGCCTCTAAGGGAATTCATCTCCTAATGATTCTTCCTAAGGTAAGCCATCTCCTCCTTGAGGTTCTCAGTCTGTATCTCCATGTCAGCCTGGACAGGGTCAACTCATCCAATACCCTGTGCAGGCCATTGATGTCAGCCTCCACACTGGTGGGCAGGACCAGCTCTTTTTCCTATTTGGTTCAGAAATCATCAGCAGCCAGGTGAGCTTTGTCAGTCCACAGAAGGATGTTGGCATTGTCCACAGTGGAACTGAGGATTTTATTCTCCATGCCCTCGATAGTGTGATGGTAGCTACTGTTGTCCTTGGCAGGGCCCGGTGCCTGCTTCTGCCTCTGTTCCCAGATCTTCAGCTCCAAATCAGTGTTGGCCTCTTCCAGGGCACCTTGTCCAGGTAGGAGGTAAGGCAGTCGTTGAGGTTCTGCATGGTGGCCTTCTCCCCACTGGCCAGGAAGTCACCCACACCACAAAAGCCGCTCCCATAACTGTCCCCATCCCACTACCAAATCTGTAATTGCCAGAATAGCAGCTGCCTCCATAACGTCCTCCTAGACTTCCTCCTGAGACCAGCCTGGAGGACGAGATAGAACAAAAGCTTCTGCCTGGGGCCTGACAAGACCCTCTGGAGGAGCTCCCACCGAGGCAGGAAGAGTCGTTGATGGAGCTGGAGGGGGTGTACTGGCAAATGGTAGTGGTGGCCATCGTAAGGGAAAGAGAGAAAGCCAACTATGTTTTCAGGCACACAAGGAGGAACTGGGATGCAAAGGTGTGTGCTCATAAAAAGATTTTGAGCGTACTTCTTGTCCAATTTTCCCAAGTAGTCTATATAGCATTGAAATAAACTGTTGTTTAAATGTTTGACAGAATTCACTTGTGAATCCATCTGGCCCTGTAGATTTTTCCTAGGGAGTTCCTTGATGGCATGTTCAATTCCTTTTTCTGAGAGGGGGTAATTTAAGTATTAAACTTCCTCTTCTGTTAATTTGGGCAACATATATCTTTTAAAATAATGATCCGCCTCATTTAGATTATACAATTTATGGACATAGAGTTGGGCAAATAATTTTCTTATTATTGTTTTAATTTTCTCCTCACTGGATGTGAGTTCACCCTATTCATTTTTGATACTAGTAGTCTCATTTTCTTCTTTTTTTAAATCAAATTGGTGAAAACTTTTTCAATTTTATTGGTTTTTTCAATAAAACCAGCTCCCAGTTTTGTTGATTTTAATTTTCTTAATCTCTTCTTCGGTTTTCAGTGTTTCTAATTTGGTATTTACTTGGGGATTTTCAATTTCATTGTTTTTGAGATTTTTCAGCTTCATGCCAAATTCATTAATCTTCATTTTCTTTACATTATTCACGTAGGCCTTCAAAGATATAAAACTTCCCCTAAGAACAAATTTTGAAGTATCCCTTAAAATTTGGAAGGTTGTCTCATTATTGTTATATTCTTACATGAAGTTGTTGATTGTTTCTACAATTTGTTGTTTAACCCACTCATTCTTTAGAATAGATTGTTTAGTTTCCAATTAGTTTTTGGTTTATGTTTCCATGGGCTTTGATTGCATGTAAGTTTTATTGCATTGTGATCTGAGAAGGATGCATTGACTATCTGTGCGTTTCTGCCCTGGATTGTGAGGTTTTTATGCCCTAGTAGGTGGTCAGTTTTTGTATATGTGCCATGTACTGCTGAGAAAAAAGTATATTCCTCTCTATCTCCATTCCATTTGCTCCAGAGATCTATCATATCTACCTTATCCAGAATTAAATTCACCTCCTTAACTTCTTTCTTGTTTATTTTGAGCGTAGATTTATCAAGTTCAGAGAGGGGGAGGTTGAGGTCTCCCACTAGTATAGTCTTTCTGTCTATTTCTTCCTGTAACTCCTTTTATTTCTTCTCTAAGAATTTGAATGCTATACCACTTGGAGCATATATGTTTAGTAATGAAATTGCTTCGTTGTCTATGGTGCCTTTTATCAGGATATAGATTCCTTCCTTACCTCTTTTGATTACATCTATTTCTGCTTTTGCTATGTCTGAGATTGGGATTGTTACCCCTGCTTTTTTTACATTAACTGGAGCACAAAATATTTTGCACCAACCTTTTACCTTTACCCTGTATGTACCCGCATTTTAAATATGTTTTCTTGTGAACAATGCATTGTTGGAATATAGTTTTTAATCCATTCTGCTTTTCCTCTCCCTTTAATGGGTGACTTCATCCCATTAACATTCACATTTATGATTACCATTTGTTTTTTCCCCTCCATTACTTTTCCCTTCGTTTATGCTTTTATTCTCCTTTCTCCCTTCCCATCCCCATTTGAATATGAATTTTTGATGCTTCCCTCAGTGTTCCCTCCCTTCTTTCAAGCCCCCCTCTTTTAATCGCCCTTTCCCTTATTGCTTCTTCTCTCCCTTTTAGTCTCCCCTCCCTTTTATTCCCCACTTCCCCTCCTACAGCCTATAGAGCTAATTGTCTTTATATACTTAACTGAGTTTGTTGTACCCTCCTTGAATCCAGTCAGATGACAATACCTGTCAAACAATGCTCATCTCTCTTTCCTCTTTCCCTCTACTGTAACATATTTTTCTGCCTCTTTCTGTGATGGGATTTATTTATTTTTTCTGCCTCCTCCTTTTCACATCACCTACTACAATTCCTTCCCACCTTTTAATCAAATTTTTTAACATCATATCATTTAATTTATACCCGTTCTCTCTATGTGTATCCCTTTTACACTTCATAATAAATATATAGTTCTCAAGATTAACAAGTATCATCTTCCCTTATAGAAATGTAAGCAGTTTGGCAATGCTGTGTACCAAAGTTTTTTTTTTTTCTTTTTTCCCCTGTTTACCTTTTTATGCTTCTCTTGAGACCTGGTTCTGCAGATCAAATTTTCTGTGACTTCTGCCCTTTACATCACGAAGGTCTGGAAATTCCTTATTTCATTGAATGTCCATCTCCTTGCCTGAAATATTATGCTCAACTGTGCTGGGAAATTGATCCTTAATTGTAGTCCCAGCTCTGTTGCCTTACAGAATATCATATTCAAATTACTTCAGTCTTTTAATGTAGAAGGTGCAAGGTCCTGTTTGATCCTGACTATAGCTTCTTTGTATTTGAATTGTGTCTTTAAGGTTGCCTGCAGTATTTTCGCCTTCATTGTTTGTTCTGGAAATTGACAAAGATATTTCTTGGTGATTTTAGTTTGGGGTCTCTTTCACCTGGTGAGCAGTTGATTCTTTCAATGACTTTTTTTACCCTCTGGATCTAAGACTTCTCGGCAATTTTCCTTGATCACTTCTTGTGTGATATTGTCCATGTTCTTTTTTTATCATGACTTTATAGTAGACCAATAATCCTTAGATTTTCTGTCCTGGATCTTTTTGCCACGTCAATTGTTTTTCCAATTAGAGATTTTACATTTCCTTCTATCTTTTCACTCTTTAGATTGTTTGACTGATATTTGATGTCTCATAGATTTATTAGCTTCTACTTCCCTGATTCTATTTTTTATCAAATAGTTTTCTTCGGTTAACTTTTGCATCTCCTTTTCCATTTGCCCAGTTGTTCCTTTTAAGGACCTATTTTCACCAGCTAGGTTTTGTACTTCCTTTTCCATTTGTCCAATTTTGCTTTTTAATGAGCTGTTCTCTTCTGTGAATTCTCTTTCCATACTTTAAAAATCATTGGTCAATTTTTTCTTCTGTTTCTCTAATTCGGGTTTTAAAATCCTTCATATACTCTTCTGAGAAGGCTCTTTGTGCTTCAAATCAGTTCATATTGCCTTATGAAATTTCAGGTGAGACTCTATTCTCAATGTTCACCTCTTTGGTATTTGTGTTTTGTTCCTTGTCCCCATAGAAAGATTCTATTGCCTTTTATTTCTTGCTTTGCTTTTTACTCGTGATAATAACTCTTTTCCCAGCTTTTAAAGCAGATCTTTGCATCTGTGGCACAGAGAGCTCTGTTTCAAAGTTCTTGTGACTAAAACTTTAGACTTTATGTGTTGTGGCCTCTGTTTCTTTCAGCTAAAAGCTAAAATTCTGCAGTTTATCTGCTGTTGAGCTGGCTGGTGATTTAAAGCAGAGGTCAAGTGAGATCTTTTTGGATGTCCCTGTAGTTATCTTGGACCTAACTCGTTAAGTGTGGAGGAGAGATGGTCTTGATACTGTAGGTCTCCTCTGCTGAGCTAGAGCATAGGCAAACTCAGCTTTGTGCACTAGTGTCTTCCCAATACCCCTGGGGTACTGAGGCACTCCTGGGGTCCTGGTGTTAACAGTTGTTGCCTTCACCCCCTGGGGCTCAGGATTTTCTGCTAGTTTGTTGAGATGGGGCTCTCTGGGACAGCTCTGATTGAGCACTACTCGCATTCATCCACAGCAAGAGGGACCCACCCACCCTTAGTGATCTTTGTAGCCTCATTAGTTGAGGGTCTGTTTACCCCTTCTACTGTTTCCACTGTTCCAGAGTTTTTCCTGGGAAGATGTTCTCTTGACTCATCAAGGTCAACAAGGTGAGGGAAACAGCAATTACTGATCACTCCACCATCTTGACTCCCAGAACCAGAACTGAGGTATGCACTTTTTTACAGCCCTTTGGACATAGTTCCAAATTGATTTCCAGAATGGTTGGATCAGCTAATAGCTCTAGCATAAATGAATTAGTGTTCCATCTCTCCTACATCTCCAAATTTTACCATTTTCATGTTTTGTCATGTGAGCCAATCTGATAACTGTGATGTGGTACTTCAGAGTTGTTTTGACTTGCATCTCTCTAATTAATAGTAATTTAGATCATTTTATTCATATATGTGTAGATTGATTTAATTTCTTCCTCTGAAATTAGCCTGTTCTTATCCCTTGACCCTTTGTCAATTGGGGAATGAGTTGTATTCTTCTAAATTTGACTCAGTTTTCTATTCATTTTAGAAAAGAGGCCTTTATCACAGACATTAGTTGTAAAAAATCTTCCCCAGTTTTATGCTAATCTTGGTTGTATTGGCTTTGTTTGTGGAAAACTTTTTCAATTTAATGCTGTCAAAATTATGCATTTTATAATGTTCATTATCTCTTGTTTAGTCATAGGTTCCTCCATTTTCAATAAATCTGACAAATAACTATTCCTTACTCTCTAATTTGTTTATAATGTCAACATTTATACATAGATTGTGTAATCATTTGGCATTTTTTTCTGGTATACACTATCAGGCATTGGTCTATGCTCAGTTTCTATTAGATTACTTTCCAGGTTTCCGAGCAGTTGTCAAACAGTACGTTCTTATCCCAGAAACTGGGGTCCTTGAGTTTCTCATACAATAGTCTACTGGAGTCATTGACTATTGTGTCATCTCTACTCAATCTATTCTATTGATCTACCCCTCTCTCTTTTAGCCAGTACCAAGAGCTTTTTTATGATTGCTGCATTACAGCACTGCTATGATCTGATATGGCTAGGTCACTTTCCCTAGCATTTTTTTTTTCATTAATTCTTTTGATTTTCTGGACATTCTGTTGTTCCAGATAAATTTTCATGTTGCTTTTATTTCTATATCTCTAAAGTAGGTTTTTTAGTAATTTGGTTGGTATGGCACTGAATAAGTAAATTAATTTAGGTATAATTATAATTTTAATTATATTACCTAAGCCTACAAATGAGAAACTGATGTTTTTCCAATTATTTATATCAAACTTTATTTGTGTGAAAAGCATGTTGTAATTATGTTTATAAAGACCCTGTGTTTGTGTTGGCAGGTAGACTCCCAAATATTTCAGTGTCTATAGTAACTTTAAATAGGATTTCTCTTTATTTCTCTTGCTGTTGAGTTTTGTTAGTCATACAGAGAAATGCAGATGATTTAACGTGGCTTTATTTTGGATCCTGCTACTTTCTCAGTTATTTATTATTTCAAGTGGATTTTATTTGATTCTCTACATATGCCATCATGTCCTCTGTTTGTTCTTTGCCTGTTCTTGGTGCTTCTATTTCTTTTTCTCCTCTTACTGCTAAAGCTAACATTTCTAGCACCACATTGTGTAATAGTGGTGATAATGGATATCTTTTTCCCCCTGATCTTATAATATCTTCATTACATACAATGCTTATGGTTTTAGATAGATGCTACTAATTATTTTAAAGATTTAAAGATAAACTATTTTTTTTTAAAGAAGTCTCCATTCATTCCTATGCTCTCCAGTGTTTTCACTACGGATAGATCTTGTATTTCGTTAAAAGCTTTTTCTGCATCTGTTGAGATTATCATGTGGTTTCTGTTATTTTGTTTTTGATATGATCAATTGTATTGATAGTTGCCCTAATATTGAGCCAGCCTTGAATAACTGGTATAAATCCTACCTGATCAAATTATATTACTCTTTTGATAAGTTGCTGTAATGTTTTTGCTAATATCTTATTTATTTTTTGCATCTATATTCATTAGGGAAATTGGGCTGTAATTTTCTTCCTTTGTTTTGTCTCTCCACAGTTTAGGTATTAGCATTATATTTTATCATAAAAAAATGAGTTAGACACATTCTTCTTCGCTAGTTTTCCCATATAGTCTATATAATATTGGAATTAACTGCTCTTTGAATGTTTGATGGAATTCACTTGTGAATTGCTCTGATCATGGAGATTTTTTCCTAGGGAGTTTATTTTGTTCAACTTTGTTGAATTGTTTAATAGTTTGTTCAATTTCTTTTTCTGAAATGGGCTTATTTATTGCACTTACTCTCTTCTGATCTGGGCAATTTATGTTTTTGTAAATATTCATCTATTTCAGTAAGATTGTCAAATTTATGGACATAAAGTTGTGCAAAATAATTTCTAAATATTGTTTTAATTTCCTCCTCATTAGAGGCACCTTCACCTTTTTCATTATTGATACTGGTAATATGGTTTTCTTCTCTCATATTTTTAAATCAGATTTGCCAAAAGTTTATCAATTTTATTTTTTTCATTTAACCAGCTCTTAGTTCTATTTATTACTTTAATAGTTTTCTTAATAGCAATTGAACTAATCGTTTCTTTGATTTTCAATATTTCTAATTCGGTGTGTATTTTGGGAATTTTTAACATGTTTCTTTTTCTAGCAGTTGCATTTACATTTCATTGATCTCTTTCTCTATTTTATTCCTCTAAGCATTCAGAGACATAAACCTTCCCTTAAGAACTACCTTTGCTGCATCCCATATGTTTCCATAGGTTATCCCATTATTGTCATTTTCTTGAATGAAGTTACTGATTGTTTCTGTCATTTGCTGTTTGACCCAATCCTTCTTTAGGGATAGATTATTTAATTTCCAATTAATTTTTGTTTTTCTTTCCATAGCTTGTAATTACAACATAATTTTATTCCATCATGATCTGAAAAGGATGGTTGAATATTTTTGCCTTTCTTTCCGGGATTGTGAGGAATTTATGCCCTAGCACATGGTCAATTTCTGGGTATGTGTCATGTGCTACTGAGAAAAAAACGCATTTTTGTTTCTACTCTCATTCAGTTTTCTCCAGAGATTTATCATATCTTTCTCTTCCAGAATTCTATTCCCCTCCTTAACTTCTTTCTTGTTTATTTAAGGATAGATTATCAAGTTCAGAAAGGGAAAGGATGAGGTGCCCCCACTAATATGGTTGTGCTGTCTACTTCTTCCTGTAAGTCCCTTAACTTTTCCTCTAAGAAGCTGAACGCTACACAACTTGATGCACATGTGTTTAACAATGATATTACTTCATTGTCTATGGTGCCTTTCAGTAGGGTATAGTTTCCTTCCTCTCTTTTGATTAAATTTATTTCTGCTTTTTGCTTTGTCTGAGGTTAGGATTACTATTCCTGCTTTTTTAACCTCCTCTGAAGCATAATATATTCTGCTCCACCCTTTTGACCTTATCCTGCAGATATCCACCAGTTTCAAGTGTGTCTTAAATACAACATATTTCAGAAATATGGTTTTTAATTAATTCTACTACCCACCTCCATTTTAAAGGAGATTTCATCCCATTTACATTCACAGATATAATTATTATCTGTTACTTTCTGTCCATCCTATTTCCCCATCCTGTTTATGCCTTTATTTCTCCTTTATACCTTCCTCTCCTCAAAAGTTTTACTCTTTGCCACTGTCTTTCTCAGTCTCTCCTCCTTTCTGTCAGCACCACAATTCCTTTCCTTTCTCTTTTCCCTTTCTATTACCTGTGGGGCAAGTTAGATTTCTGTACTTAAGTGAGGAAGCTATTCACTCCTTGAGTTACCTCCAATGGGAGTAAACCTCAAACAATGCTCATCTCCTAAGCATAATAGCTTAATTTTAGACTTAACCTCTGATGTTTCCCTTCCAACATTCTGTAATTTAATAGTTCTGGTATTAAGCTTATAAATCTTTTGACTACAGGAAATTGCCACTAGGAGTAGGGACATTGCCAAGAAACAATATCTCCACAGTTTCATGTCAATTCCAGGCAGGAGTAGACTGTCAACTTGCATTGAGTCAGGCTTGAAATCTTCAAGGTGTCAGTGGGGAAATTGAGTCAGGAAAATCCTACCTCCAGCCCAGGCTGAACAGCTGCTCTCCCACCTTTCCGATGAGATCATCTTTTGCAGTTTATTCCAGCATTTCACAGGCTTACTGGTATCATGGATTAGAGGTTCAGAGTGCCTTTCTTGCTTTCCATACAGTGAGTTAGACACAGAAGTACAGTCACTTAATAGTCCCATAGCATCTTAAAATAGCAAGTTCCAACAACGAGGTTTCAAATATGACTATAATTTCACTTTGGCTAAGGAACATCTTTTGAGGCAAGACTTAAGTAGATTACATGCCTTTCTATACATGTTCTAGTTTCTGATCAAATGGCAATTATAAAATCAAATTTACCAATAAAACTTTAACTTTTCTATCAATGCCAAATTTTACCCGAGGTTACCTTCCTCTAGGAAATTGAGACTAAAATTCTTTTCCTCAGACTAAAGATGTCATTGATTTATTCTCAGTAATTAACTCAGTCAGTTGTTTTAATGCTAATTGCTTTTGTATTGCTTTGTAACATGTCCAATTTTTCTCCCCATCCATCTCCCACCTCCACTTCCTAATACCTTGCATTCTGATTACTCTTTCTCTCAATATACCCTCCCTTCTATCATACCCCACCCTTCCCTTATCCCCATCTTCTCTCTTTTCTTGTAGAGAAAGATAAATTTCTATATCTCATTCTCTGTATTTCTTATTTCCTGGTTATATGCACTAAAAATTCTCAGCATTCGTTGCTAATGCTTTGAATTCCAACTTCTCTCCCTCCGTCCCTCCCTACACAACCCCACTCAGAAGGGAAGCAATTGCATACATACTAAATACGTGTCGTTTTTCAAAATACTTCCATAATAATCATGCTGTGTAATACTAACTATATTGCCCTCTATCGTCCTCAATTCCCTCTTATTTTTTCCCTCATTTGACCTTGTCCCTTCCCAAAAGTGTTTATATCTAGTGACTCCCTTATCCCATTAGCCTTCCCTTCTATCATTCCCTTCACCCCACTTGTCGTCTTCCCCCACTTTCCTGTGGTGTAAGATAGATTTTCATATCAAATTTAGTGATCATGTCATTCCCTCCTTCAGCCATATATGGAGAGAGTAGCTTCACTCTTCTCCTCTCCCCTTCTCCCTTTTCTTTTCCATTGAACAAGATTTTTCTTATCTCTTTAATTGGTTATAGCCTGCCCAATTTCATTTCTCCCTTTCTCCTCCCAGTATTTTCCTCCCTCAGCCATTAATTTTTATTTTATTTTATTTTTCATTTTTGTGTGTGGATCTCTTCTGGTTGAATACAACCTGTATTCTCTGTCTATATATGTGTATGTATATGTGTATGCACAAACCCTCCACCTACCCAAATGCTGAGAAAAGATTCAAGAGTTATAAATATTTTCTTTCCATGTAGTAATGTAAACAGTTCAGCATTACAAAGTCGTTTATGATTTTTGTTTCCTGCTTACCTTTTCATGCTTCTCTTGATTCTTGTAATGGAAAGTCTAATTTTCTATACAGTTTTGTTCTTCTCCTCAATATGAGTGCTTCAAAGTCCACTATATCATTGAATGACCATTTTGTCCCTTGAAGTATTATACTCAGTTTTGCTGAGTAGGTGATTCTTGGTTTTAATCCCAGTTCCTTTGCCTTTTGGAGTATCCTATTCCAAGCCCTTTGATCCTTTAATGTTGAAGCTGCCCGATCCTCTGTTATCCTGATTGTGTTTCCACAATATTCAAATTGTTTCTTTCTAGCTGCTTGCAGTATTTTCTCGTTGATCTGGGAACTCTGAAATTTGTCTACAGTATTCCTAGGAGTTTTTCTGTTCGAATTTCTTTCAGGAGGTGATTGATGGATTCTTTCAATATTTATTTTGACCTCTGGTTCTAGATATCAGGGCAATTTTCCTGGATAATTTCATGGAACATAATGTTTAGGCTCTATTTTTGATCATGGCTTTCAGGTAGTCCCATAACTTTTAAATTGTTTCTCTCGGATCTATTTTCCAGTTTAGTTGTTTTTTCCAATGAGATATTTTACGTTATCTTCTACTTTTTCAAACTTTTGGTTTTGTTTTTTAACTGCTTGGTTTATCTCATAGTCGTTCATTTCCCTGAACTCATTCTCTCTTTCAAAGAATTCTTTTGTTCATTGAGCTTTTGAAACTTCTCTTCCATTTGGCTAATTCTGCTTTTTAATACCTCCTTCTCCTCATTGGGTTTTTGGACCTCTTTTTCCAATTGAGTTAGTCTCTTTTTGAAGGTGTTATTTTCCTCAGCATTTTTTTAAACTCTCCTTTAGTAAGCTGCTAACTCTTTTTTCAAGCTCTTCTATTGTGTGAGCCCAATTTAAGTACCCTTTGGAGGCCCTGGAGGCAGGAGCCTTGACTTCCTCTGGCAGTAAGCCTTGTTCTTCCTCATCCAAAAGGATGGGAGGAGACACCTGTTCACCAAGAAAGGAACTTTTTATGGTCTTATTTTTTCCCCTTTTTTGGGCATTTTCCGAGGCAGTTACTTGACCTCTGACTTTCCTTTCCACAACCACCTCACCTCTAGTTCTGCCAAGCCAGAACTGGGGCTGAGATTCAGATGAGCTGCTCCAATCCCTCAGCGGCTTTAGTCAGAGTCAGGGATGTTATTCAGTGTGAGATTAAGATCAGCTGCTCAGGTGGGGCAGGGCCACCACGCAGGATTCAGTTCTCTCAGGGGTTTTATAGTGAGGCCTTCAAAGATGGATGCTGACTTCTGCCTGCAGTGGTAGCCCATGTCTGCTGCTGCCTCCACTGCTGCCACCTGAGGAGGACTGAGTTATGGGACACTGTGCTCCCTTTTTGGCCAACTGAAAACACCCTCGCACTGATGTTTAGCACCTGTGGGCTGAGAGATCTGTGCTGCAACTGGAGATTCTGTCCCTGGAGCCTGCTCATTTCTGCTCCTCCCAGTGCTACTTGGCCAAGGCTGGGCTGTGTTTTGCTTTGTTTTCAGTGTGACACACCTTTTGCCTTGATCTTTCAGGTCACTCTGGGCTAGAAATCTCCTCCAATCCATTGTTCTGTGGCTTATGCTGCTCTAGAATTTGTTGAGAGTCCTTCTTTACAGATATATTATGTTCTGTGGGGGAAGAGCTAGTGTAGCTAGTGTCTTACTACTCCATCATCTTGGCTCCACCCCTTGATAATTTCTTGAAAGATGTTGGGTATGCTCTTTCTTTGATCATGGCTTTCAGGTAGTTCAATAATTTTTAATTAACTCCCATGGATCTATTTTCCAAGTTAGTCGTTTTCCCAATGAGATGTATCTCATTTCCTGCTATTTTTTTCTTTCCTTTGGCTTTGTTTTTAGTTTCTTGATTTTTCATACATCATTAACTTCCATCTGCTCCATTCTAATCTTTATGGAATTATTTTCTTCAGTGAGCTTTTCGACCTCTTTTTCATCTGGCCAATTCTGCCTTTTGGGGCATTCTCCTCCTCATTGGCTTTTGGGATCTATTTTGTAATTTGGGCTAGTCTATTTGTAGTGTGTTATTTTCTTAAGCATTTTTGGGGTCTCCTTTAGCAAGCAATTAACTCGCTTTTCATGATTTTCTTGCGTCACTCATATTTCTCTTCTCAATTTTTCTTCTACTTATCTTACTTGATTTTCAAAATATTTTTGAGGTCTTCCATTGTCTGAGACCAATTAATATTTTTCTTGGAGGTTTTGAAAGGAGAAGTTTTGCCTCTGTTTCCTTCTTTGTATACTTTCATCTTCCTTATCATCAAAGTAAGGTTCTATAGTCAGATTCTTTTTGTTTTTTGAGGTTTTTTTTTTTTTTTTTTGGCTCATGTTCCCAGTTATTTTCTTGACTTTCGAACTCTTTGATAAGGTAGTTCTCTGCTTCCAGTGGGGTTCGGGGATGTACTCTCAGTTGTTTGATCCCCTCACAATTTACCAGCCTAGAGCTCCAGTAACAGTCACTCCTGCTGTGGCTGCCCCTGTCACTGCTGCCAGAGCTTCCTCCTCTGTGTGCCCCTTCACCCACTCCACTTCCCTGGGACTGGGGCCCACTCACTCTACTCTCTCACACAGGCCCTACTGTTTATTCCACTGACCTTCCAATTTGTCCTTGTGGTTTTGGGATCTTGAAATCGGGAAGTCCCCACGAGTGCCTCAGATTCAGTCTCCCAAGGCCAACTTAGGTGCCATCTGTGCCAGCATGACCAACCCTGAACTGTGCTCTGCTCTCAGTTTCATGTAATAGACACTTCTCAGTGACCTTCCAGGCTGTCTTGGTCTGGATATTGGTTTCACTCTGTCATTCTGTAGTTTCTGTAGCTCCACAATTTGTTTAGAGTCATTTTTACAGGTATTTGTCTGGGCTTGGGGGCGCACCCTAGAAAGTCCCTCCTGCTACTCCACCATCTTGATTCAGTCCCCTTCTACCTCTTTTTCTAAAGGCTTATTTTCTCCAGTTAGGTTTTGTATCTCCTTATATTTTTGACCACTTTCACTTTTTAGAGAGCTGAATGTACTTTTAAAATCATTGGTCAAATTTTCTTCTGCCTTTTTAATGTTGCTTTTCAAATCCTTCTTGACCTCTTCCAATATTCGTTTTCATCTTGAGACAAGTTCATATTCCCTTTTGTGGTTTCAGATATGAGTATAGTCTCAGTGCTTTCCACTTGTGAATTCATATTTTGTTCCTCCCTCTCCTATGATAAGATTCTACAGTCTTTGGTTTTTTTAATTTGTTTCTTGATCATGGTGATTGCCTTTATGCTGGGTTGTAAAGTATATCTTTCCTTCTGAGGCACATAGGCTCTGTCACAAGTTTCTTGTGCTGGGAGCTAGGGTCCTCCTTAATGTCTTTGTTTTCTGGGGTCTCTGGTTCTTTCAACTAGGAGCTACATAATCCTGCAGCTTCTCTGGTTCTGAGCTGACTCTTGTGCACTGAGGCAGAGGCTAGGTGAAGTCTGAGTTTCCTAGGAGTTACACTTAAGTTCACGGTGTGAGGATGAGTGGGGTAGTCTGGCCACTGTATGTTTCCTCCTCCCATAAGGTTGCACTAACTAAATCTGCACTGGTGTCTGCCTAATTCCCCTGATGATGCTTATGCACACCTGGGTTCTTGTTGCTGGCACGTATCAGTTTCATCCCCCAACGATGACAATGACATCATTGTCATACAAGACAATGTATCCCTTTCTCTGGCTCCACTATTCCTGGATTTTTTCTGGGGCGATATTCTCTGAGCTTTTCAAGTTTAGTCAGGGAGAGTGAGAGCACTTACAGTTTACTCCATCATCTTGGCTCCTGGAAGTTCAAGTCTCCTTATTTTTTTTTTTTTATGTGAGGAACCTGAGATCTAGGAAAGTCATTTCACTTGGTGAATATTACACAGAGAACAAATATCAAAAGCTTATATTCTAACTCTGAAATTAATGCTTTTTCAAATGCAGTAAAAGCAAAGCAAAAGCCATTTCTTCCACTAAAATATTAAAATTTGAGCCCTACAAGATCTTAGTTACTTGATCTTAGACAAGACAGTATCCTTTCTTATGGGGAAACGATAGTATTTCAACATAGGACTTCAGCTCAGACTATAATTTCTAAGCTGAGAGAATCTCCACTGTAACATGTTTGGCAGATCAATGTCTCAGAGGAAAAAATACCAATGGAGGAGTAGCAGCTCCCACATGGTGTAGTATATGATGTAAAAGACGATCAAAGAAAAAACCTAGTGGAAGCAGTGCAAATCAATTTTTGGAAGCCTATATTAGTAACTGTCTAAGAATATAAGTTAAAGAAAGGGCTCAACTACATCGATAAAGAATATTCTAAGTCAGTAGAACATTAAGAAACTAAGAATAGAAGCCAAAGGGAAGGTATTTGCCTATATGCTTAGAAAAATTTTCTAACCAAGGAATTTCAATACAAATGAAATCTAAGCTTCAGTCCCTATTCTTTTTGTGAGAAACTATAATGCCATGGTGATTGAATCAAATCTCAGGTAACTACAATCCTTTCTCATTGAAATTAAAACCAGTATTAAAGAGATTAAAGTAATCACTCAATAATACATAAAACGAATAAGGAATATAAAATTTCCAGACAATACCAGTGGTTCACTAAGCACATATTCAACAAGTTATATAGAAGGAAAATTATATGGGACAACAATTCATTTAAAGGAAAAGGCTGAGCTGAAATACTTTTAGGGAAATTGTACAGTGCATTAAATGATTCAAAATGTTTAAATCCAATTTATTTTGATAACATTATTTCCCCAAAGATGATATATAGATGTAAATCACGAAATACAAATGTACATGAATCAAAAATTAAAGTCATACAAAACATAATGTAAACACGCCTCCTAGATATATGGAAACATCACATTGTTGCCAATAACACACCTCACATGCTTTATTTGAATGGTGTTAAAAGGAGTTGAACCAGATATGGAGCAAAAATTATAAACATTGAATATTCATTCTTAAATTGTCAAATGAAATAATGTACCAAAGCATATATTAAAACAATTTGAAGGGAACTGACCCTAATGAAATTACCTCTCTGCTGACAATTATTGGAAACCTGTGTGCATGAACCAAATAAGAACAGAAACAACAGAGACGTTGTGTCACTAACTGATAGAAGAAAAGTCCAAAATTATTCAATCACAACTGCTAAGTACCAAAGAATAATCAATTGGAACAACAGTATTATGGATCGTGAAGTCATAGCATTTTTAAGTTAACAGGAATTTTTTCAATGACTTCTAAGAAAGAAAAAAAAAAAGATTGTTTTCCTTTATCTACTTTATTTAACAACTGCCACTTAGAATTCTCCTTGACCATACATCAAGGAGAGATTACTATTAATGAGGATAAGTAATAGGCAAAAATGCTAATTTGACATTCTAATTTCAATTAACCTTTTTTTAAACTTTATTTTTGTTACTTCCTCATTAAGTTCAAGTTTTATTAGGCTGTGATAACATTGTTTGTAAAAAGTGACTTTCTTTTGCCACTACTGACTTTTAAAAATGAAGGTTAACCTAGCAGAGATAATTATTTATCAAATAGTATATTCATCAAGTTTGGAATCTTTTATTTATAAACTGAGGAAAATAATTTGCTAGATTTCATTTTTTTTCCTTAACATAAGTCCATTGCAATAAGAAATTTGATTTTTCCCTTTACAATATGTTTTCTTTTATTCCAGTTACATGGAGAGATAGTTTTCAGTACTCACTTGTATAAGATTTTGAGTTCAGGACTTCTAGGAGCCAAGATGATTTAGTAAATAAGAGATTGCTTGTTTTTTGAAACCCATTTTTACCCCTCAACATCCATAAAATAGCAACCTAGAAGAGATCTTGAAACATGGGAGCCAGTGGAAAGATGAGATGGAGCAGTCTTTTAATCTAGGAGTCTTGGAGGAAAAGCAAAAATAAACAAAACAAACAAACAAAAACAAAAGCGTCCATATCAGTGTAGTAAAAAGGGAGTGCAGTCCAGGAGGGAGGCATCCCAGCAAGCCAGTGGCAAGCTACACTTCAGAAAACAGGAGGAGATACTGAGGCTCAGGGTGATGGATCAAGCAAGCACCAACACCAGGACTCCCCATTTACCTTGGCACTGCCAGGAGAACCTGCAAATTCCAACTCAGAGAACTACCACATGCTTTGGTGTAACCCCAGGCTGACATTTGTCTTCCAGCAAGAGGAACTCCCTGTGCTTTGGTGTATCCCTGGACAGTCAGACATTTTCCTACTACTGCACCTCCAGGCACTTCAAGGCAGCCCATGACAACCAGGCCTCCTCTAAGGGCCAGACCTCCATGTGTTTCAGTGTAGTACTGGGAAACCACACTAGCTCTCAGGTAAATGACCATTTTTTCCAGGTGAAGGATCAGCCAATTAAGGAGGACTCTAGCAAGAATTTTGCCACCAATCACTAAGAGAGAGACCCCTCCACCATGATTATCACAGGAAAATATGTTCCCTTTGTCTTTATAGAGATATACAATGGAGGCATCCTTGAAATCCTAGGTGATAACCTCCTCTTGCCGTATAACCTGGAAAATTTCAGTCCTTTTCTATGAGCAATGGTCCCCCTGCCTTGTAAATCTCAGCTGGATTGGAATCAGCACCAGGTGCTTTGCCACATAAAAGGAGTCTAATGGCATTCAAAACCTCTTTTTCAGTAGGAACAGTCGATACTGTTTACTGCCTGACAATGCCAGGAGAAACGCCAGAGGCAGAACAGAGTTCTGTACACAACCTTTGTATGTATGACCAAGGTCTTTGGCATTATAAGTAGTGAGTGTTTATAGAAAATTACATCAAAATTTGGTTGCCCAGAGAAGCTCATCAGTATTATGCATCAGTTTCATATGGGAATGTTTGCCCAGGTTCTGGATATTGGACAATGCTCTCTTGCCTTCTCAGTCACCAATGGAGTGAAGCAGGATTGTGTGCTTGCTCTCATGTTTTTATCATGATATTTTCAGCCATCTTGTCAAATGCTTTCAATGAGAATGAACACTGCCTCAAGGTCAACTACTATACTGATGATGGTAAGTTCTTCAAATTGAAAAGGCTACAAACCAAGACCAAAGTGGAGGGAGTGTTGGTCCATTATTTTATATTTGCAGATGACTGTGCACTCATTACAGCCCATGAAACTGAGATGCAGCAAAGCATGAATCAATTCTCTGCTGCCTGTGCTAATTTTGGTCTAATCATAACACCAAGAAAACACAGGCCCTCCATCAGCCACCACATCATTCATACTTGAAAACATTAGTTACAACAAATGGAGAAGTTTTAAATGATGTGGATGAGTTTATTTACCTTAGAAGTGTACTTTCCAGGGATGTACACATTGATAGTGAGGTGGATGCATGCATTGCCAGAGCTAGCTCAGTGTTTGGGAGGCCCCAAAGAAAAGACTGGGAGAGAAGAGGTATTAGGCTCACTACCAAACTGAAAGTTTACAGAGTTTTTGAGCTAACCTCATTTTTGTATACCTGTGAAACATGGTCAGTCTACCAATGCCATGCCAAGAAAAATAATTGTTTCCATTTGAACTGTCATAGGAAGATTCTGAAGATTACCTGGAAGGATAAGGTACCAGACACTGAAGTCCTGGTTTGAACTAAACTGTCAAGCATTCAAACTATGCTTCAGCGAGAGCAACTCCAATTGGCAGGCCACATTGTTCCAATGCAAAATATATGCTTGCAAAAACCACTATTTTATGGAGGCCTCACATGGGGCAGTTGATTACATGGTGGCCAGAAGAAGTGATACAAGGACACTCTCAAGGTTTCTCTCAAGAACTTTGGATTTGACTGTGCAACATGGGAGACACTGGCACAGGCCTGCTCAGCATGAGAAAGGGTACTGTGTTTTTTGAGCAAATCAGAATTGAGACAAAACAAAGTAAGCATAGGATTTGAAAATTTTTAGTATCCACCCCAACCATTCACATGGACTGTCTGTGCCCAACTTCTGAGCTGCTATTGGTTTGATCAGTCACAAACTGATATTTTTATTTTATCATGGTGATGTTGTTTTGGTTATTTTCATCCTCTTCGGGAACAAAAGACAACAACCAAACAACCAACCAACCAGGCCTGGGAAAACAGAGAAAATCTGCTCCTGGCCACAGCTCATGTAAGATGCCACCATTAGGACCCCAATGTAGCACCAGGTAAATTGTCAGAACCTTACAGGGTCCAGCAACCAAAACAGTGTACAAAGCTAGTGACTAGACTCCTGGTTCTCAGTATGAGAAGCTTGTGACAGTGACCCTTTGCTCCAGCAGAAGAGCTCAACTTTAAAAGTCAGGAAAGAGGCAAACAACATGAGAAAAAAAGGAAAAAAAAAGAACTTTGGCCAAAGAGAACTTTTAAGGCAACAAGGAAGATCAAACAAAATGAAAAGAGGACAAGAATGCCATTGCACCTGAATCTGAAACCCCATAGGTGAAAATGGATTGGTCTCAAGCCCAAAAAGTGTTTTTGCAGAAACTCAAAAAAGATTTTACAAGTAAATAAGAGAGGTAGAAGAAAAGTGGAGGAAAGAAGTGAGAGGAAAGTAAGAAAGAATCAATACCTTGGAAAAGGAAGGACAAAAACTGATTGAAGCATACAACTCCTTAAAAAGTACAACTGGCCAAATGGAAATTCAGGTAAAAAAAAGTAATTTAGGAAAAAAAAATTCATTAAAAATTAGAATTGACCATGTGGACGGATGTTTATGACACATCAAGAATTAGTTCAAAGAAATCAAAAGAATGAAAAAAATAGAAGAAATGTAAAATATCCTATCGGAAAAAAACAACTGACATGGAAAGCTAGTGAAGTCGAGAGAGACACATAGTAAAGGTGAGAAGCTGGAGCACCATACATTATTTTAAGATAAATAATTTCAGATTAAAAAATAATAATTCAAGAATTACTGAACTCCGTGAAAATCATTGTAGAAAAAAAGAGCCTGTTGATTTTCTTTCAAGAAATTATGAAGGAAAACTGCTCTGATAGGCTGAATGAAAAATTGCGATTGAAAGAATCCACCAATAACCTCCTTAAAGGGATCCCCGAAGGATGACTCCAAGGAACATTGTAGCCCAACTCCAGAACTATCAGATCAAGGAGAAAACATTGCAAACTCCAGAAGGAAGTAATTTAAATATTGTGGAACCACAATCAGGATTACCCAAAAACTTGCAGGTTCTACATTAAAATGTCAGAGGTCTTGGAATACGATATTTTGGAATTTTGGACTACAATAAAGAATCAAGTATCCTGCAAAATGGAGCATAATCTTTCAGGGAGGTAGATGCATCCTCAATGAAATAGGTGACTTTTAATCATTTCTGATTTAAAAATCCACAGATTTGTACAGAAAATTAGACCTTGAGGGCAGAGCCAAGATGCCCGAATAGAAAGATGCACATACACATAGCTCCAAACCCACAGCCCATAGAACATTTGCAAAAAAGAACTCCCGGTGAATTCTGGAGCAGCAGTGGCCACAGAAGGGTGGAGAGGAGGAGATTTCTGTACCAGAGAGCCCTGCAAACCTCTTGCAAAAGGTCCATCTCGCTGCGGACTTGGAGCCCAACCCAGACCTGCTTCAGCCGCGACACCAAGAGAAGCGGATCCGAGCGGGCTTTGGTAATGGAATTTCCAGCAGCCGCATGGGTCCCTCCACCCACAGGTGATGGGGGTCGGTGAGAGGGTCTCTTTGGTGGGTCGAGAGGGGAGTGGGATGCCCCCATAACTCAGGCCCCCTCGGGAGGCAGCAGCACAGGCAGGAACAGACCAGGGCTCCCAGAGCAGACTGAATCCTGAATCCATTGCTGAAGGTCTCTGCATAAACCCCCTGAGGGAACTGAGCCTATGAGGCGGCCCTGCACCCACCTGAGCACCTGAACTTGATCTCACAGTGAATAGCATCCCTGCCCCCACCCAAAGCCCTGAGGCTGGGAAGCAGCATTTGAATCTCAGACCCCAAGCACTGGCTGGGAGGATCTGGAGGCCAAGTGGGTGTGAAGAGAATATTCAGAAGTCAAGTCACTGGCTGGGAAAATGCCCAGAAAAGGGAAAATAAAGAAGACTATAGAAGGTTACTTTCTTGGTGAACAGGCATTTCCTCCATTCCTTTCTGATGAGGAAGAACAATGCTTACCATCAGGGAAAGACACAGAAGTCAAGGCTTCTGTATCCCAGCCCACTCAATGGGCTCAGGCCATGGAAGAGCTCAAAAAGAATTTTGAAAATCAAGTTAGAGAGGTGGTAGAAAAGCTGGGAAGAGAAATGAGAGACATGCAGGTAAAGCATGAACAGCATGTCAGCACCCTGCTAAAGGAGACCCAAAATAATGCTGAAGAAAATAACACCTTGAAAAATAGGCTAACTCAGTTGGCAAAAGAGGTTCAAAAAGCCAATGAGGAGAAGAATGCTTTCAAAAGCAGAATTAGCCAAATGGAAAACGAGGTTCAAAAGCTCACTGAAGAAAATAGTTCTTTCAAAATTAGAATGGAACATATGGAGGCCAATGACTTTATAAGAAACCAAGAAAACACAAAACAAAATCACAAGAATGAAAAAATGGAAGATAATGTGAAATATCTCATTGGAAAAAACAACTGACCTGGAAAATCGATCCAGGAGAGACAATTTAAAAATTATGGGACTACCTGAAAGCCTTGATCAAAAAAAGAGCCTAGACATCATCTTTCATGAAATTATCAAGGAAAACTGCCCTGAGATTCTAGAACCAGGGGACAAAATGAATACTGAAAGAATCCACTGATCACCTCCTGAAAGAGATCTAAAAAGAGACACTCCTAGGAATATTGTAGCCAAATTCCAGAGTTCCCTGGTCAAGGAGAAAATATTTCAAGCAGCTAGAAAGAAACATTTCAAGTATTGTGGAAATACAATCAGGATAACACAAGATCCAGCAGCTTCTACATTAAGGGATCAAAGGGCATGGAATAGGATATTCCAGAAGTCAAAGGATCTAGGATTAAAACCAAGAATCACCTACCCAGCAAAACTGAGTATAATACTTCAGGGGAAAAATTGGTCTTTCAATGAAATAGAGGACTTTCAAGCATTCTTGATGAAAAGACCAGAGCTGAAAAGAAAATTCAACTTTCAAACACAAGAATGAAGAGAAGCATGAAAAGGTGAACAGCAAAGTGAAGTCAATAAGGGACTTACTAAAGTTGAACTGTTTACATTCCTACGTGGAAAGACAATATTTGTAACTCTTGAAACTTTTCGGTATCTGGGTACTGGGTGGGATTATACACACTCACATGTACACTCACTTGCATACATACATAGAGACTGAGTGCACAGAGTGAATTGAAGAGGATGGAGTCATGTCTTAAAAAAATGAAATCAATCAGTGAGAGAGAAATATATTGGGAGGAGAAAGGGAGAAATGGAATGGGGCAAATTATCTCTCATAAAAGAGGCAAGCAAAAGACTTATTAGTGGAGGGATAAAGAGGGGAGGTGAGGAAAAAACATGAAGTTTGCTCTCATCACATTCCACTAAAGGAAGGAATAAATGCACAATCATTTTGGTATGAAAACCTATCTTACAATACAGGAAAGTGAGGGATAAGGGGATAAGCAGGGTGGGGGGGATGATGGAAGGGAGGGCACGGGGAGGAGGGAGCAATTTGAGGTCGACACTCACGGGGAGGGACAGGATCAAAAGAAAGAATAGAAGTAATGGGGGACAGGATAGGATGGAGGGAAATATAGTTAGTCTTATGCAACACAAGTATTATGGAAGTCATTTGCAAAACTGCACAGATCTGGCCTATATTGAATTGCTTGCCTTCCAAAGGGAAGGGATGGGGAGGAAGGGAGGTAAAGAAGTTTGAACTCAAAGTTTTAGGAACAACTGTCGAGTACTGTTCTTGCCACTAAGAAATAAGAAATACAGGTAAAGGGGTATAGAAAGTTATCTGGCCCTCCAGGACAAAAGACAAGATGGAGACAAGGGTAGAGAGGGATGATAGAAGAGAGATCAAATTGGTGATAGGGGCAATTAGAATGCTCGGTGTTTTGGGGGGGAAGGGGACAAAAGGGGAGAAAATTTGGAACCCAAAATTTTGTTAAAATTAATGTTAAAAATTAAATAAATAAATAAAATGAAAAAAACAAACAACCAAAAAAAAAATAAAGAAAATTAGACCTTTATAGACAAGACTCAGGAGAAGCATAAAAGGGTAAACAGGAAAGAGAAAACAGCAAGGTGGTATTTAATATGGCTAAATAGTCTACATCCCTACAGGGGAAGAGGATATTGGTAACTCTTGAGAACCTCTATCTTTATCACGACATTTAGAAGATGCCTACGTAAAGAGAGTATTTGCACAGAAGTAAATGTGACGGTAAAAATAATTAATTAAGTGGTGGACAAAAAGGATCGTATTGGGAGAAATGAAAAGGGGGAGGCAGAAAAGGACAAATGACATCACTGAAGAGGCGCAAAGATCTATTACAGTTGAAAGAAAGAAGAGAAGAAGTAAGGGTTGTTTGAACCTTATTGTCTTTGCATTTGCCTCAAAGAAGGAGCAACATACACATTCAGTTTGTTATAGGAATCTATCTTATTCTATGAGGAAGTAGGAAGAGCAAGAGGAAAGAAAAATGAGAGATTAGGTAGAAGGTATGAAAGATGGGAGGGAAGAAGTAGTAGGAAAAGAAAAGGGGAAAGGGAGAGGGGATGATAGAAGAGGGAAAAAAATTAAAGGAAGTGGTGATCAGAGGTCATATATTGGTGGGGAGGAAAAAGGTGAAAAAAGGGAGAAAAGTATAAACCAAGGCATGGGGCGGTATAAGATGGAAAGACACAGTTAGTAATGGTAACTGTGAATCTGAATAGGATGAACTCTCCCATAAAACAGAAGTGGAGAGCAGAGTAAATCAAAAAACATAATCCTATGAAATGCTCTTTAGAAGAAACAGATTGAAAGTGGAGAGATGGACATGGAGTAAAGGTGAGAGGCTGGAGCACCATATATTATGAAAAAATAAAATAAAAATGCACCTCATTAAAAGGTATAGTGAAGGAAAGTACATGTTGCTAAAAGGTGCCATAGACAATAAATCATTTTTACTAGTAAACTTACATGAAGCAAATGGTAGAGTATCCAAATTCTTAGAGGAGAAGTTAAGTGAGTCATAAGAAGAAACTGACAGCAAGACTACATTAGTGGGGGAACTCAACGTCCTCCTCTCAGAACTAGGTAATTCTTTTAAAAAAAATGAAAGAAGTTAAGGAAGCAAATAGTACTTTACAAAAGTTGGATATGATATACCTGGGGAAAGCTGAATGGGAATATAAAGGAATATACCTCTTCCTCAGTGGTACACAGCACCTAAACAAAATTTAATTATGAATTAGAGCATACAAACCTCTCAATTCAATGAATAAAACCAAAAATATTAAATATATAATAGTGATGCAATAAAAGTTGTATGTAATAAAGATTGATGTAAAGATAAAAAATGACTGATTTGGAAACTAAATAATCTAACCCTAGACAACCAGTGGGTTAGTTAATTTGCAGGATGCAAAAAGCCCCACTTAAATCATAGGCATTTCTATTTATTGCTAATAAAGTTCAGCAAAAAAGAGACAAAAGATAAATTCCATTTAAAAATAATTTTATTTAGGAGTCTGTCTGGGAAGGAAATCTCAAGAACTAAGAGAACATAATTGCAAATCATTTTTCACACTAATAAAGTCACATCTAAATAACTGGAAATATATCACTTGCTCATCGGTTGGTTGAACTAATATAATAAAAATTACAATTCAGCCTAAATCAATTTACATATTCAGTGCATGCCAATAAACTACCGAAACTAGTTTATAGTACTAGTATAAATAATAACAAAATTCAACTGGAAGAACATAAGGTCAAGAATATCAAGGGAATTTATGAAAAACATACATGGGAAGGTGGCCCAACCATACCCAATTTAAAAATATATTATAAAGCAGCAGTCATCACAAGCACTTGTTAATGACTAAGACATGGAGTGATGAATAGGTGGAAACAGGCTAGATACAAATGACACAATTTTAAGTGACTACAGTAATCTACTGTTTGATAAACCCAAAGACTCCAGATTTGTCTGAGATCGGGATTGCTACACCTGCATTTTTTTATCTTGTATATATTTTGCTCTCTCCTTTCACACTTTGTTTCTCCACCACTGTTTTACCTCTGACTACAGACTTCCCAATTTTGCCCTCTATTCTCTCAACCTCCATTCCTTTTCTTTCCCCTTTCCCTTTCTATTTCCCTATAGGGTAAGATTCATTTTTGTACTCAAGTGAGTGTGAATGTTATTTGCTCTTTGAACGAGATGTAATGAGAGTAAGATTCGCACTCACAATGCTCCCTTCTTTCCATCTACTGTAATAGGTCTTTTGTGCTTCTTCATCTGATGTAATATATCCCATTCTGCCTCTCCCTTTCTTCTCCCTGTACAATTATTTTTTCTCCCCTTGTTTTTTATATGATTACATCACTAATATTCACACTCTTTGCCTATGCATACCCTTTCAAACTGTCCTAATAGAGATACAGTTCTCAAGATTTAAAAGTATCATCTTCCCATGTAGTCATCTAAACAGTTTAGCCTTATTGAGTAACATTTTTCTTCTTTCTTTCCTGTTTATCCTTTCAGGGTTCTCTTGAATCTTGTTTTTGAAGAATGAGTTTTCTGTTCAGTTCTGGTCTTCCAATCTGGAAAGTTTGAAAGCTCACCATTTCATTAATATCAATCATTTCCCCCTGAAAGTTTAGGTTCCATTTTTTCAAGTAGTTGATTCTTGATATGCAATCCAAAGTCCTTTACCTTACAGAGTATTATATGCCAAGCCCCCAATCCTTTAATGTAGAAGCAGCTAAATCTTTGCTTTTCCTGACTGTAGCTTCATAGTACTTGAATTGTTTCTTTCTGGATGGTGGTGGTATTTTTTCCTTGACCTAGTAGCTCTGGAAGTTGACTAAAATTTTCGTTTTGGGATTGTTTTCAGGAGGTGATTAGTGGATTCTTTGAATTTCTATTTTGCACACGGTTTCTAAAATATCAGGGTAATTTTCCTTAATAATTTGGCAAAAGATGATGTCTGTGCTTCTTTTTTATCACAGCATTCAGGTAGCCCAATAATTCTTACATTTTCTCTGCTAAATATATTGTCCAAGTCAATTCTTCTTCCAAAGAGATTTTTTGGATTCTCTTGTATTTTTTCATTCTTTTAATTTTTTTAGACTGATTCTAATACAGATATTAGCTTCCCTTGCTGTATTCTGATTTTTACGTGATTATTTTTGTCAGATAACATGTGCATCGCTTTTTCTATTTGGCCAATTATATTTTTTAAAGTAGTTGTGTTCTTCAGTCAATCTTTGTCCTTCCTTTTCCAAGTTATTGACTCTGTCTTGAGTACCTCTCATTTCTTTTCCTAATTTTTCTTCATCTTTTTGATCTTTAATTTCTTCCCTGAGCTCTTTCAAGAAGGATTTTTGGCCTTGAGATCAATTTATATTTTTCTTTGAGATTTCACATGTAGGCATTTTGATATTGTTGTCCTCTTCTGAGTTTGTGTTTTGATATTACCTTTCAGCATAGTAGCTTTCTATGATCAAGACACTTTTTGATTACTTGCTCATTTTATAGCTTCTTTTATGGTTGATAAAGTTAAGCTAAGATGCTAGGGTGCATAGGTGTTACTTTCCCCAGCTTGTGGTGTTGGGATTCAGGTCACTAACTTTCTGCTCTTGGACCTCAGATGCTGGAAGTTTACCTGGTGCTCTGGGGTGACCTAACTTAGTCAAGCCTACTGAACTGAGGCTGGACCTCAAAGCTGGCCTTCTGTGTTACTGGTTTGTACCAGGGATCTCAGTTACTTATCTCTGATGTGGCTAAGAACCTCCAACTGACTTGGCAGGTTACAACTTCTGCTGTACTGTGCTCTCCTGCTACCCAAGTGAAACAGACAATTTATGAAGTCTCTTTAAGTGATTTTAAGCTGGAAAACTGTTTTACTCTATGTCTTTGTAGGTTTTCTTGCTTCAGAATTGATTTAAATGTTTGATTTAATGTTGTTTCTAAAGGAAACTGGGGGCAAGTGAAAGTAATTACGTGATTTTTCTTAACCATCTTGACTCTGACTCCCTCCGATATTTATTCAAAAGAGATAGAAAAAATATCTATAATCAAAAATCCTTCAAGATTTTGAAAATAGTAAGCATTTTTTTAAAAAATGTTGCTTTTTTGTACTGTTTTTATGGTTTGTCAAAGACATAATTACTCACCATTATCATTTGAAGAAACTGAAATTCACAAAAAAATTATGACTTGCTAATACTAGAACTGGAAATCAAAGATTGGTCTGTGACATGGTGAAAACGCTTTTAACATCTATATTCAGAGAAAATGCTGTGCTTTTTTCCACTATGTACTGTCATTAAATCTGTTCAATACGATTAAAACGTCCAACTATATCAATCTTATATTACAGTCTAATAAATGCATGATTTCATCAGTGGGAATTCTCCCAAAAGTAGTGTAGTTAGTAAACCATTTCTCACAAATAAGAACATTATATACCCTATGTTAAAGAAACTAAAATTACAAATTTTACTTTTTGAGAATATAGAATCATGTCGTTAAAATATATATTTGTAGCTTTCAAAATTTTAAAATAACAAAATATGCATTTGCACTATATATATTTTAAAAAGTCACAAAGTTTAACTTTTAATGATTCTCAATATTATGTATTGAATGAGGCACTAGATTTCAATTTTTTAAAAATATTGGATCAGGATCAAAGAGGTCTAAAAAATGACTCTAAATAATTAGTAAATCTTTGTGGCAGATGGGTAGATTATTTATTGACCTCATTGTTGTATGCCTGTGAAACTTTGCAAATTATCCCACACTGTCCCCAGGAACTGAATTGCTTCCATTTGAATTGTCTTAGGAAATTTCTTAAGAACACCTGGGAAGATAAGATACTGAACAATGAGGTCCTTTCTTTAGCTGAAATGCCAAGCATTCAAACTCTACTGCAGAGAACATAACTTATGGATTGACCACATTGTTCAAATGCCAAACATACATTTTCTTAAAAGACTGTTTTTCCTAGAATTCACACAAGGCTAACATTCACGTGGAGGTAAGAAGGAGCTATACAAGAAAATGTCTGAAGAACTTTGGAATCTATTTTGACACCTGGGAGACACTGGTCCAGGGCCACCTAGCATGATGTGCCCACATCAGAGAAGGTGCTATACTCTAAATGAAGCAGAATTGCAATAGCTCAAAAGGAATGTGAGATGCACAAATTCAGGGACAAATTCACTTTAC
This sequence comes from Notamacropus eugenii, assembly GCF_028372415.1. NCBI lineage: Eukaryota > Metazoa > Chordata > Mammalia > Diprotodontia > Macropodidae > Notamacropus > Notamacropus eugenii. The sequence continues at coordinate 243,987,701 of NC_092877.1, forward strand.
AGATTTCTAGGGACTATTTGTGCTTGACCTGTGGTAGAATTTTCTGAGCTTGTATTTCTCTGATCAGCCACAGTTAGACCTGTTTCAACCCTACATAGAGATGTCATTTTGCTTCTATTTAAAAATTAAAGATAGCAACTATCCAACCAGTATATGTGTGTATGTAAATATATATATATATATATATATAAATATATAATATATAAAATTTATTAATTTTTATATATTATAATAAATATTAATATGTAACCTATTCATCACCCTGAACATGCATATATATGGGTATGCATATATGTACATGTATATGTATTAACATTAAAATGCAGAGAAGATAGTTTAATTGGTGCTGAAACACTGAGAATAACATACATGCTGCCAGCCCAGTTTACCAATTCTAGCACGTGATGAGGGGGAATGGAAAACTAAAAAAGATGGCACAATTATTGCATTTGTGAATAACATCTCCAAGAGAGAAAGTCAATATTTTGGATAGCAACAAATTTCAGAAAAATAAAATGATGTGCCAAAAAAAGAAAGAAATATCTTAAAAGAATTGGTAAATTTCTTCTGACCCACTGCAGAAAAAATATTAGCTTTACAAGGATAGGATGAGAAAGATATTATATAATAGTTTTTATCAACATACAGTTGCAAATTTGACATGATATACAATAAGATTACTATAATTTAAGGTGCATTAATAGTGCAATAGCTTTTTGAATATGAAATACAATCACCTCATTGTAGTCTGTATTAGTCACACCACCTCACAAGCATTGCATTCTGCCTTGGATGATATGTTTCTACAAGAACACAGACAAGACCCAGTATGGCCATAAGAGGGAGGACAATAAGTGATGAAACACTCAAAATGTTAGTACATGGTATCAATTAAAGTAATTAGGATTTTCATCCTTGGGAAGATGATTTTAAAAAGTGAAAGAAATGATTAGACCCTAATGACTAGGGGGAATGGTTCTGGAACTGAATTTATCCAGTGATGAAAGATACATTACTAAAATATAAATTATGGAAATTCTAGAAGGAAGAAACCACTCCATCATAAATATATGATAAATGAGAGAAAAACCAAGCATTGTTTAACATGTAGCTTAGTTTGCCTTTTTTTTTTTCTGAGCAAATTGCAAAGGATTTCAAGAAAAAAATAAATAGGATCCACATGCTAAAAATTACTTGAGTGAAATTAGCATAAGATTAATGGGAAACTTTCGAGAAGCAATTCATAACACAAAAGGAAAAATTATTCTTATCATGAGGGGAAGAATACACCTTGAGACAATGTTCTCAAGAGTTTAATATGGAAGCAAAAATAGCTTAATTTTTGGGAACATTGAGAAACAAGGAACTCAGAGATTTTTGTTTGTAAAGGAATTATAGACAGCAAAATCAAGGGCAGGTGGTGGATGATGAATGTTCCTTGAATTAGTCTTGTGGACAAACCTACTGATGGTTAGATTTTAAATGATCAGTTCCAGGAAATTGACTCCAGGAAACAGTTTCATAAAGAAATTTTATATTAAAAGACTACACAGAGGAGGTTATTATTTAGTAGCCTCTTGCTCTAGCAGACACAATCGCATCAAGCTCTGAATTTCTTCAGGCAGTCAGTCATTTATCATACTAGAATATCCATTCCTAATTATTGGAGATATGCTTAGTCCCTTGTGATGATGAGCAAAGTGGGATCCTTTGCTGTTTTTGTTTTAGTATAATGAAATGCCTCTGATTGAATCTTGCCTTTATCATCCAACAATCTTTACTAGCAGTAAAGTACAGAAACAAGAGTTTCTTTAACTAGAAACAGTATATGAATCTGCATTGTTAATGTGATTAAAGATCTTTCCCACCTATCAATGCGCCTGTTCATTAAAGGAAGTTTCATTAGGGAAGATTTGTAGGAAGTCCCACTTTTGTTATTGAGGCACTGATTGTCCAGGGTTGGGATGCCCTCTTGTTCTACAAAAGGTATAAATACTCTGAGAGTGACGTTTTACTTTGTGGCTTAATAGTAGTGTTTGTTTGGCCAGATGAGGACTCTGGGAAGTCACTAAGGATCCCCCAGCTTGGAAAACCCTGATGTCAGTGCTTGCCTCTCTGGAAAGTATAGTCAGACAGTTGGACTTGTCTGTTGATGGTCAGGCAGAGGAAGCCTGATCTTTGATTTTTCTATATGTTCTTTGAAGTTCAGGGTGCTAACTCCCCTGAATTAGGTGAATAATATATGTACTTGGTTAAAGGAATGATGCATGTGCTTGATTTAAGTGATTGTTAACCCCTCAAAAGATACCTTTTCTTTTATGCATGCAGATCTAAGAATCTGTGGTGGCAGAACCCCCTATATATTGTGGGGTGCTTACTGATGCATACGTTTAGTAAAAACAAACAAATACTTGATAATGCTTAAGCTAAAAACAATTCTCCCAGTATGATATTTATATAAAAAATGAATAAAAAAAGAAGAGGGAAATATGGGCAGTACCATATGACATTACCTGAGATAGTCCATTCAAGTTACCTCAAGAAGAACAGAAGTATAATGACAATAATTTCTGATAGTATAGATTTGACATCTTTTCTCTATGAGGGAGTTGCTATAGTCAAGGGAAAAAAATTCTTGGAAGTTATTATTTAGTAGAAAAGTAGAATCACAGAAAATGACTTCCATTACTTTCAATTACATAAACAATAGATTTACCCTAATAATAAAACATTTGTGTTACACCTACAGACTTCAATAACCAGGACATAACAGTAAATATTGGTTGATCAACCTTTCCATACTTAACACAGGTGGCTGACTGAAAACAGATAGTGTCATCAGGGTGTAAAGGTACACAACATTAATGTGTATTTCTTTTAAAGCAGATATTAAGAGATATTTCCTATAAAGTTGTCCAAGTGACATGTAATTTGTTTTTATGATGTACGCAAAATGCAAGTAAGTTGTCTCAAATGCATTATTTTGCAGAAACTTAAACCAATCAGGATTTTCTTACATGCGTTGTGTGGGTTAATCACTAAAGACACACACACACACACACACACACACACACACATTGAAACAATCCTCACCCTCATGGATCTTACAATCTCTCAGGGAAATAAAGGTGTAGATACAGAAGTATGTGCTAAATAAATACAAGATAATTTGAGGGAAGAAGGCACTGATATTAAGCGATCAGGAAAGGGCTCTTGGGGAGGGTGACTGTGTTGAGCTTTGAAGAAACATAAGTATTCTATGACGTCAAAGCAAGAGGAGGATTCATTCCAATGTTTTATGTGAAGAATGTTAAGAAGACCATTTTGTATAATACAATGCATGGAAAGATCACTCTCTAAGTGTGTTACATTTGAAAATTTGGTTCTCAGTGGTGAGGGACATTAAACCAGATGAAAAAGGCAGAGATAGGGAAGAGACACAAAAAGTTATAAAAATAGAGAGACAGAGAAGAAGAGTAGCAAAAAGACACGGTATGGACAAGAGATACAGGGAGAGAATAAATGCAACATAATTTAAGCATTATAGTTGGATTTTGATTTAGTAGGGAGCTAATGGAGTTCATTAAGCTATTAAATGAGCTATTAAGCTAAATAGAGTTGGTTAGACCTATGCTTTAGGGATATCATTTTTGACTACTTTAAGGAAAATGGATTTGAGATGGGAGAGGCTTAAATCAGGGAGACCATCAGAGGGCTATTACAATAGTGCAAGGCAGAGGTGAAATGGGCTACAACTAGTTTGTTGATCATGCATATGAAGAGAAGAAAAGAACTGTGACATAAGATAAGTTTTATAAGTAGAAAACAAAAGATTTGAAAACCGCCTTAATACGTAAGGTAATCAAGAGTAAGAAGGTGAATATAGCATGAAGCTTGCAGGTTCAGAAAAATGGTGGCTCCTTGGAAAGAAAGAAAGTTCATAAGAGTAGTCAGTTTGGGGGAAGTATGGGTAGAGATAGTGAGTTTTATTTTACAGTTTATGAATTCAAGATAACTAAGGAATACAAGTTTGGAATGTCTAGTAGGTAGCAGAAGATATGAGATGAACTCAGAAGGAAAACTAAACCTAGGTATATAGAGCTAAGAGTCATGTGCATAAAGATAATACAGAAAAATTTAAAAAGTCAATTTTGTCATCATTGAAAGAGAGTGACATAAGAGAAAAACTTACATACATTTGAAGAAATCTCTAGTGGGATATGGTAACAAAGAATCGTGATGAGTGGTCAGAGAGGTAAGAGCAGAATAAAAAGAAGGGGCAGTGCAATGGAATTCCAGAGGAGATACTATTTAGGAGAAAGAGTTGGTCAATATTGTCAAGTTTTACACAGATATAAAAACAAAAACAAAAACAAAAACAAGGAATGAGAATTAAAATGTAGAACAATTTGTTTCTGAATCTAAATAAAGAATTGAAAAACGTTTCATCACTCTTTTCCATTTCAACATAGTTAATTCTCTTTTATATTTCTTGCTTTTTTAAGGTTTAATTTGAAAAAAATTTGCTATTTGTGTTCTATTATATATTTGAAAATGTGGTTACATATACAATTGATTGTATAAGTTTTATACCTTTACAAGGACATTAACAATACACTACAATACATTAACAACGACAACAACAATGCACGTGTATAATTTATAAGGACCTTCAGAATTATTTGGAAGATATACTTTGTAACGATTTTGTCACATTAATATGCATATTTTAATGATTTTTTTTATCTAGAGAATAAGGTAAATTAAATCATTCACATAGTTGAGGATATGTTTTACTCTTCTATAAAATGCTGTATTTTATCACTTTCAAATATGAAGAAACTATTAATATGATTTATAAATTCTATTATTTTTTGTATTTTTTATTTCCACTTTAAATTGTATCCACATTTGCTAAGACTATTGATAAATTGAATTAAAGTGAATTAATTTTAATATTTAGTTCAAAATTTAAAACTTTATTTCATTTATTTCCATAGTCTATGCATGTGTCTCTATACTACTCTTGTGCAGTATGTTCCATGTCCTACCCCCATAATTCTGTTCTGTACCAATATGGAAATTATTGCTAAGATCTATCCATAACATCAAAATATGTTTATTGACTATACTTTATATACAAATTTTTCATTTATTCAAACACATTTTAAGTTTATACATGTATAAAACACTATTCCAGCCATTGAAGCATTTGCAAAAATAAATGCGTACATGAATAGATGAAGGAATGGATAAATGAATGATTACTGGATTCTATAAACAAGTACACTACAATTCAGTAAGGGATATGATCTTTACAAATACGTGATATATGTGTAAGAAGGACAAAAGCGAACTTTGCAAGAGTGTCAAGAGCGTGAAAAAATGTATTCGTGAGTAATGCCAAATACATTTTCACTGTCATCATAAAATTAGCAATAAAATCTGTCTATGGATATATAATTGAATAGTTTATTTATGTAATAAGCATGTTGCTAACTTAGGCATTAGCTGAAAATTCTTGGCATAACTGAGACTTCAGAGGAAAGATTATTGTTATAGGAAAAAAGATACATGAAATAATAGAAAAATTACTATGACTATTGAATTTACTATATTGATTCAATTCTATTTTGTTTGTTTGGTGAATAATTTGTTCAATACATACAGTTAATTTTATTCATTTTCTTACAGGAGGCTAAAGTGATGATGTTTTGTACCAATTACTCTCATATAGAGTATGTTGCAAGCTTTTAAAAATTGCTGATTGGCCACAGTCAAGTCAATAGCTCACGGACTAAAGAAAAAATGGGATCCCTTTAGGAGTACTACCTTGACTTAATCATCAATACTTTTGGACATATTCAACTGCTGGGAATTTGGCAATACTTTAGGGTATGGAGAAAACTGGTATTATAGAAGAAAGTCATTTTGATGCACTTTTTAACAATTTCACCCCTTAATGCAGTATGCAAGCTTCTTTTTTCATCCCATTCTTGAAGGAAAGCTTTAAGCAATCAACTCAAAATATATTTCTTAATTACCTCCCCTGGCTCAGGTATTTTATTCAAAATAAGATGGAATATTTGTATTATGAAGACCTGAATCCCAAATTTTTAAATTATTAAATCACATAGAGCAAGGAAGTAATGTTGAAAAAACAAACCTAAAGCATCCTTTGTGTACTAGGAGAGCTTTAAAAATTTTATCACATTTCATCCTCTTAGGAACCTTGGAAAGTTGATGTTGTTATTATCTCAATTTTGCAAATGTTTATTATCAGTTTACTAACTGAGCAAACAGATTAAGTTACTTGCCCAGAGTTATGCAATTATTTAAATGTCTAGGTCAGATTTGAACTCAAAATACTCTTGACTCTGGGGTTAAATTTCTATTCACTGTGCCACTAAACTTCATTTTGGTCTTCACTCTGATTGCACATACATTTATAAAGTTTTGAGTAGGAAGAAACCTTACATTACCTCATTGAACAGATTTTGTCTCATTTTACAGATGGCCAAACTTTGCCATGATGAGGTGATGTGTTTATTTTTCCAAAGTCACATCATCAATAAATACCATTTGAATCCAACTTTTTAGACTTCAAACACAGTAGCATATTTTGTGTCAATCGGTCTTTCTTTTGCATATATTACACTATTGCATTGCTTTTATCAGGAACAAGAAGGTAGAAATCTGGATTGGGAAAGTGCTAATTTTTTTAGTATTTAATGACAAAAGGATAATTATTCAGACCATATTCTTAGAATGCCATGTAAACTTTTACTAGAACTTTAAACTTGTATTGCTGTATTACCAGGATTTATGACATTGATGTTAGAGAAATGATTCCCATAAGGAATTTTTATTTGAATTTCTTTATATATAATTTCTAATTATGCTATGAATGTTATTGTTGGTGATTATATTGTATGGCATAGTGGCAACTCCCTATTCAGGAATGCAGAAACAGTTGTCAACCTGTCTATTTCTCCTTCTGATTATAGTAAGTTTCATGAGGAATATAAGAGAAGAAAAGAAATAGTTCAAGAAGCTCGCAATTAATTTGGGGACTCAAAGCACACATCAAAATGATTAACAGATATGACAATGCTCTACCAGTTCAAAACAAGATAGGAAAGCAATTATAGGGAAATAGATTAGTATGAGTCTTGAGAAGTAGAAAAGATACATGGAAAAGATAAACTATCAGACTTTTCAGCAATGACAAAATATGGAATAACAGAGATGAGAGAGTTAGAATATCTGATATGGTTAACCATGTTATCAACTGAGAAGCGGTTGGTATGAGGTTGTGGATGTGATGGTAATAGTAAGAAAAGTGGTAGAATAACAAGTTGACTAGATAATAAGCAACTGGAAATCATGTAGAGCTTGACAGATGAGTCAGACTTCAGCGAGACTTTCAAGAATGTGCAAAATATGGATAGAGAAAGATAAAGTAGAGTGCACTTCAGATATGTGTAGCCCTACTATAAAAAGATATGGAGATTGGGATTAGTATGTAAACAGGAAGAAGATAGTAAAAAAATAATTGACTATAATAGCTATATTTCAAAGCAGCGAGAGAAAAGTGTAAGTAGGTGATCTAACACTAGGTTCTGAAACTACATATTTTTATATTCATTTGTATTAGAGCAGGATGAAACCTTAGAAATCGTCATCAGAAACCCTCTTAAAAAAAAAACAAAAACATGAAATAGAGACTTGGAGAAATGGGGTGTTTTCTTGGTTTGTTAATTAATGTTGCCAACAATGTCTCACAGGTACTTAATTGTAGGGTAGGGACTTAAATTTAAGTTTCATTGTACCTCTTTGTGTAATCTCTTCAGTACAGTAGTAAAATGCCCCGGGATAGGTGCTATATTAATGGAGAGATATGATGAACATGGTACTTTGGGAAAGTTAACCAATCAGAAGTATGGGAGATGAATTGGAGAAAGAAAATGATGAATTTTGGCATGACAAATGGACAAACAGTGAAGTGGGCTACTGTTTTGCTTGGGCATACATCAAGGGTGTGACAGATAACCTGGTAAAACTTGTCAAACCTGAAGATGGTGGGTAGCTTCCGCTAATTCACAGGGGTACACATGACACTGTCAAGAGGAAGCTGGGAAGTATTGGTAATATTACGAACTGTTGGGCAAGAAACTAATGAACATAAGGTCAAAGGTGGTGTTGTGATCACTGTTATTCTGTGACGATAAAGGCTTAAGATGAAAAATACTGTCAAATGAACAGTCAATTAAAAGATGGTTTCAGAGACGTCTGCATAACTCCCTTCCACATCAGCTTTACTTTGCAGAGAAGACAGAAATATTAAATTATGTCCAGGTGTGGAGCAGACCTCACAGGGGCCAGAAATATCTATAAAATAGCACATTTATCTGGATTCTAGAAAAATCTAGTGAAAAAAAGTTAAATTGACAGATTTTGGGGACTTAGAAAAAGGCATATGTGCTTTATCATGCAGGGTACAATAACAATTAAATTTATAATAAAAGATAACATTCTCTTTGCCCAGGAAATATCAAATCTATTTATCCAACCATGGCCTCGCTCAGGTGACCCAATCTCACATCTAAAACTGCCTACTTGACATATCAAACTGTATAAAAAAACTTCTATTGGCTTTATAAGATAGTCATACCCTGCCTCTTTCCTAAGTTTTCAGTCTCTTAATACCTTACTTTCACCTCTATATGCTAAGAATCATTGAGGATCAAATGAGCAATATTTATAAAATGCTTTGCGTAGTTTATTGCAATATTTTCTTTTTATCAGCTATCTCTCAGAATAGTTCATATATATGTATATTAGTAAATGATATATAAATGATAATTAAAAGTTGAAAGATCTAGCCTCATTGATATTCCTCATTCAAGACACTCCATCTTTTGATTCCTGATTATTGTCGGTAGCTGTCCTCCAGGCCTGAAATTCTTCTTCTCCCCATCTCTACCTACTGAATACCCTAGCTTTCTAGTCCCAGTTGAAATCTCAAATTATAAAAGATGTCTTTCCTAACACTTTAAGAAAGTAGTACATTTAGTAGTACATTTCCTCTGTTAATTAGCTCCAATATTGCCCACATATATCTTGCATATAGCTTGCATGTTGTTTCCCCCATTCTATTGTGAGGTCCTTGAGATCACAGAAAGTCTTTTGCCTTTCTTTGTATCAAAAGAAATTAGCACAATATCTGGCACATATTAAGTATTTAATAAATGCTATTGATTGAGCATTAAAAAATTATGACATTGGATGTCTATAATTCATAAATTACATGTAATTAATTATGTATAGACACCTCAATTAAAGGAAACTGTTTTTACCCAATAAATATACTTGAGTTCTCATGTGATAAGCCTCATGCCTGAAAATGGCTCTAGTAGTATTAAATAATCAAATAACAAAATTTATAAAATTAATTGAAATAAAATTAGCATTGTGTATTAAACACATATACTAATATAAAAAAGGAGGCAATGTGAGGAAGACACATGATCTAAAATATTTAATAAAGATCTAGAGAGAGAGAAATATAAATTATATTGTCACTCAGGTCATCTGAGAATCACATGAATAAACAAAAGTGTGAAACCTATGAAAAGCTAAATAACGTATGCCTGGCAATTAGGCAAATAAGAAATGAGGAGAAACTTTAGATATCAGAGAGGTAATACATGTGTTGTCTATAGTAGACCATTACTTTGCGGAGAACATATGAAAAGGTAAAGCTAAGGTAGTATGAACTAAAATTTTTTGAGAGGAAGTGAGTCAAGAATAAATAGGAAACCTTCAAGAAGTTATTAAATTTTGTTTTTCAGTTAATAAGTAATTATTTTCTGTTACTCCCAGTTTGCCAATTTAAACAGATAACACTTGTAATCTGTGATTTGGGCCCACGTCTAAGTAGTGCTTTGATGTAGAAATTCTCTTATAGTCATATATATGTATATATATATATATATATATATATATATATATATATATATATATATATATATATATATACATACATATATATATATATATTTACACTTTATATAAGTACAACTCATTAACAATCATGAAAAATGATTTCTGATATTATAATATTTTTGAAGGCCTCAGCCCCAGTTTACGACCTTGCTATCTCTTTTATTCATTCAGAAGGTGAATAATCTCAAAAAACGTGAATTAAATAAATCACCTGTGACATGTAGCTATGTCAAATCTTTAGCTTTCTTTCTCACTTATAATACTGTGTATTAAGGCATCACTGCAGAAGGTATGGGTTGCTCTTTCAGGTCTCTAATGAAAAGAGAGTGGTAGTTCCTTAGGCAATTAAAATAATGTTTAATATTAATAGATATTTAGGGAATTTATATCACCTTCATTTTAAAGAAATGTGACTAACTTAATTAAACAATTTCTCATAGATCAAAGAGATTATCTTATTGAAGCAACATTTAGAGTCAATAGGAAGATTTAGAGATAGGATAGTAATAGAAGAAATGATTGACAAATGAACCAAACTGGAGATTAATAGGAAACAGAACACTGTAGGACATGGTGATTGACAGCTGCTCTGTAAGAATTAACTTCTTCCTATATTCTGTTTCATTTAGGATACTACATGACATGTTTGACAATATATTACATCAGTTTTCAAAAAAATATGGAGGATGAAATTTTAAAAAACATGATGCACTAATCTTAGAATAATTTTAGCTGTACTCAAGCTCAAAATAAGTTAAGATGCTAAGGGCACCGTAGTGCTCCTTTACCTCTCGGTATTTTTCTATATTGGGGAAAATAACAGATCAAAGAAATACTGGAACTATTTTTCATCTTGGATGAGATGATGATAATGAATGGTGATTAGAAGGCAAAATGTGTATCTCTTATTTTATGCTATTTACTCTTTCAAGGAAACTAAGCTTTGTCTTGGAAAAAGTAGAAAAATATAGCAAATTGGGAGCTGAAATCATCTAGTTGCCTTTGATGCATTTAAGCTTCAGGTTAATTGCACAAGAGAACTGAAACATCTAGGAAATGTGATTTTTGAGTTGTTGCTCATCTTGGGGAATTGGACCATAGGGAATAAAAGAGACAATGAAGAACTGAGGTTGGAAAAATGCTAGCAGTTTTAAATAAAATCTAGTGTTAAGAAGAAGAATTCAATGGTTTCAGTTCTGGGAGCAAAGATGGAGGAGTGATTGGTAATTGCTCTCTCCCTCTCCTTGTTGCCTTTCACGAGCAGAGAGAATATTTCCTTGGGAAAACCGTGTAAGAGTAGGAGCAGCAGAAGGGATAAATAGACTCTCATTTCATGAGGTTAAAAAGATAGATAAGAAGGGTCCCTCTTCTGGTGGCTGAAGGCAACCAGTGCAGGATCAGAGATGTCCCAGACAGCCCCAACTCCACAAACCAGGAGAAGATCCTAAGCCCCAGGAGAGTGAAGCCAGAAACTGCCAACACCAGCAGCCCATGCCTGCCTCAGCTCCCCAGGGGAATCAGGAAGACACTACCAAAGACAGCAGAGTCTGCCTATGCTCTAGTTTAGCAGAGGAGACCTGTTGGGGCTAGACCACCCCTCCACTACATTTAATGAGCTAGCTCCATGATAACTGAGGGGAAACCCAAAAAGACCTCACTTGGCTTCTGCTTTCAAACATCAGCCAGCTCAGCACCAGGTAAACTGTAGCATTTTTCCTTCTACCTGAAAGAACCGGAGGCCAAAATGCAGAAAGTCTCAAGTTTTAGGCAAATAACTTGTACAGAGCTTCCTGTGCCATAGACACAGAGCTCTACTATAAAAGCCAGGAAAAGGGTTGTTATCATGAGTAAGAAGCAAAGCAGAAAAGAAAAGACCAAGGAATCGTTCTATGGGGATAAGGACCAAAACACAAATACCAAAGAAGTCAACATTGAGGCTCTACTTCCATCTGAAAATTCAGAAGGGAATATGAGCTGGGCTAATGCACAAAGAGCCTGCTTGGAAGAGCTCAGGAAGGATTTCAAAACTCAAATTAGAGAAATAGAAGAAAAACTGAAAAATGGCTTTAAAAATATGGAAAAAGAAATCACAGAAAAATTTAAAATCACAATTGGACAAATGGAAAAGGAAATAGAAAACCTAACTGCTGAAAATTACTCCTCTTAATGAACAATTGGACACATGGAAAAGGAGATGCAAAAGTTAACTGAAGAAAACAATTTAATAAAAAAAAGAATTGGGCAAGTATAAGCTAATGAGTCTATGAGACGTCATGAATCAGTCCAACAGAATCTAAAGAATGAAAAGATAGAAAAAAACATGTAAAATGTCTAATTGGAAAAACAACTGACCTGGAAAATAGATGCAGGAGAGAAAAATCTAAGGATTGTTGGTCTACCAGAAAGCCATGATGAAAAAAAAGAGCCTGGACAATGCTATCCAAGACATCATCAAGGAAAATTGCTAAGAGGTCTTAGGCCTAGAGAGCAAAATAGTCATGGAAAGAATGCACTATTCACCTCCTGAAAGGAACCTAAAACTAAAAACACCAAGGAATATCGTTGGCAAATTCAAGAACTATGAAATGAAAGAGACAATACTGCAGGAAGCCAGAAAGAAACCATTCAAATATCTAGGATCTACAGCCAGGATTGCACAGTTCCTGGCAGTTTCTACATTAAGAGATCAAAAGGAAATGGAATATGATATTTTGTAAGGCAAAGGAGATGGTACTACAACCAAGGATCAATTGTCCAGCAAAGTTGAGCATAATATCTCAGGCAAGGAGATGGATATTCAATGAAATAAGACATTTCCACACTTTCCTGATGAAAAGACCAGAACTCAATAGAAATTTTATCTTCAAATGCAGATCTGAAAAGAGGAATGAAAAGGTAAACAGGGAAAGAAAACTTGGTACACAATTTGGGCAAACTGTTCATATCCTTATAAGGGAAGATGATACATGGTAATCTTGAGAACTGTATACTTATTAAGAAATGTAAAAGGGATATAAATAGATAGAGGGAGTGGGTATAAATTAAATGATGTTATGATAGCAAATGTGATTTGAGGGTGTGGAGGAATTGTAATGGGAGTTGTGAAAAGGAGAAGGCAGAAAAAAATAAATTCCACCACAGGAAGAAGTAAAAGTGTATTACAGTAGAGTGAAAGAGGAGAGGGAGATGAGCATTGTTTGAGAGGTACTCTCACCTTAATGGATTCAAGGAGGGTACAACAAACTCACTTAAGTACAGAAAGACAACTAGCTCTATAGACAGTAGGAGAGGAAAGGGGAAAGAAAAGGGAGGGAAGGCTAGAAGGGAGGGAAGAAATAGTAAGGGATAGGGAGATTAAAATAGAGGGGGACTGAAATAAGAAAGAGAAGACTGAGGGAGGCTGTGGTCAAAAATCAAAACTCTATTGTGGAGGAGAAGGGAAAACTAAAAGCCTAAACAAGGGGAAAGGGGATGGAGTGAAACACAGAAAGCAATCATAACTGTGGATATGAATGGGATGATCTCTCCCATAAAATTGAGTCTAATAGGAGAATAGATTAAAAACCATAATCCAACAATGTGTTGTTTACAAGAAGCACATTTGAAACGCAGGCATACAGTCAGACTAAAGGTACAAGATTGGAGCCGAATATTTTGTGCTTCAACTGATGTAAAAAAAAAAAAAAAGTAAAAACAAAAATAGATGTAATCAAAAGAGATAAGGAAGGAAACCATATTCTGCTAAAAGGCACCATAGGTATCAAAGCAATTTCATTACTAAACTTACATGCTCCAAGTGGTATACCACCCAAATTCTTAGAAGAGAAATTAAGGGAGTTACAAGAAGAAATAGACAGAAAAACTATACTAGTGGGGGACCTCAACCTCCCACTCTTTGAACTTAATAAATCTAACCTCAAAATAAACAAGAAAGAAGTTAAGGAGGTGAATAGAACTCTTGATAAGGTATATATGATGGATTTCTGGGGATAGAAAGGAATATACTTTTTTCTCATAGGTACATGGCACATATACAAAACCTAACCATGTACTAGGCCATAAAAACTTCACAATCCAGTGCAGAAAGGCTGAGATAGTCAATGCATCCTTCTCAGATCATAATGCAATAAAACTTATACATAATCCAAGGCCATGGAAATATAAACCAAAAATTAAATGGAAATTAAACAATGTAATACTAAAGAATGAGTGAGTTAAACAATAAATTACAGAAACAATGAACAACTTCATTCAAGAGAATGACAGTTATGAGACAACTTAACAAATCCTATGGCATACTACAAAAGCAGTTCTTAGAAGAATTTTTGCATCTTGTAAGGACCACATGAATAAAATAGAGGAAGAGGAGATCATTGATTTGGGCATGCAGCTGAAAAAGCTTGAAAAAGAACAAATTGAAAATCATCATGTAAATACCAAATTAGAAATACTGAAAACCATGGGAGAGATTAATAAAATTGCAATTAAGAAAACCATTGAACTAATAAATAATAAAAAGAAGACTTTTTTGGAAAAAAACAACAAAATTGATAGACCTTTGATCAATTTGATTTAGAAAAAGAAGAAAACCAAATTACCAATATCAAAAATGAAGAGGGGGAACTCACCTCCAATGAGGAGGAAATTAAAACAACAATTAGCAGTTACTTTGCCCAACTGCATGCCCATAAATTCCATAATCTAAATGAGATGCATGATTACTTTACTTTTTTTAATTTTTAAAATATTTTTTATTTATTTTCAGTGTTACACAATCACTGCTATACAACCTAGATTCTTTTTCTTTCCCTCCCTCCTCTCTACCTACCCCCTCCTTCCATGAGACAGCATAAAATTTTATATAGGTTCCACACTTACTTTCTTATTAAATACATTTTCAACAAAGTCATGTTGTATAGAGGAATTAAAATGAATGGGAAAAATCATATAACAAACCAAAACGTAATACAAAAGTAAATGATCTGCCACAATCAGCTATAAAATTCAATAGTTCTTTCTGTGAATGTGGATGGCATTTTGCCTTAAAAGATCATCGGGAATTTTTTTTCTCTTTTTTCTTTTCCAGGTAGTCACTGTATTTTACAGGAAAACATTGATCTGTATTTTTCTTCACAGCTTGAACTGAACACAATATTGCCCAGTTTAAAAAATAGAACAAAACAAAATAAGACCACTCCCCAAACAACCACAGGCTCATCACACCTTGCTTGCCTAATATGGTCCTCAGCTGGGTTCGTAGCTCCCCTTATCTTGAGAGGAAGGCACCAGGGGGTGGTTCAGGAGAGTGAAATCTCTTGCGTCAGATGGCCTTCCTCCTTGCCAGACCTGAGAAGGGTCAGTTTGATCCACCTGGGCACTGGGGTTAGCGGGGGATGTGAGAGTGAGAGAGAAAGGGAAAGAAGAAAGAATCTGTTATCTGGCGCTCAGTGGCTCTCACTGACTCGGCTTTGCTGGTCTCCCACTCTCAGCCACTGCTCCTCTGGTTTCGCCTGCTGCTCTCAGGTTTCGCAGGGCCCTTCAGCTATGCTGAGCTGGCTGTGCTGCTGCTGTGGGCTGTGGGCTCATCCCCACTGAACAGATCCTTCCAATGGACCTTCCAGTCTGTCCTGGGCTCTGAATCTGCCACAGTCTGTCTCCCACTGGATTCTGCACCTCCAAAATTTGGTCAGATTCTCCTTTCAATGGTATCCGAAGGAGTTTGTCCAAGAGCTTAGGTGAGTTGTTGCTCTCACTCTGCCATTTTGGCTCCGCCCCCCAAGAAGAAAGAATCTAAAGAGGAAAAAAGACCAGTCTGCCCATGGCTCCTTCCTCATTTCAAATATTAAGGTAAGAGCAAAACGACTGTTGTAAAGGAGAGTTTGCTGTTCATGCTCTCTGGCAGAGAGATGGGATGACTAGCAGAGACCTAGCACAGACCTTGAGAGCCATAGACCTACAGCCACAGCAAATCACTACAGAGACAAGAGCGGGGCAGAGGAGAGGAGCACAGACGGGCCTCAAAGGGTCTTCTACATTACTCTTATTGCAACTATGATCAATAATGTTAGTTGGGTAACCCCTCCCCCCCAAGCTATACATGGATTTTTTCCTGAAAAAGAAAAAAAATCAAAGAATTGGGCACATTGCCACGAGACCATGGACACATTCACTTAAACTGCAGGGCTGGAGCAGAGTAAGTGGCTGGCGTGGGGAAAGAGGCGGGGGTATTAGCACCAAATATTTACAGAACAGTTCAAGAGATTGCTTTAGGAGTATGGACATTTACAATTTATGCAAAGTACCAAGGGAGCAGGGACACCTCTCTCCTCCTCTCCCACAGGCCAAACCTTGGTCGAGCCAGTCGCTAATGATTTGAGAATAAAAGCCAATGGGTTTTGTAATGTTGTCCATCCCTATCTCATTTTCTTCACTTATCCTACCCCTAAACAGTGTCCAGAATTTCCTTCTCCTCAATTTCAAGGGCCATGTGAGGTGGCACCCCATTTTCCTCATGCCAACCCACCACCCACCCTAACATCTCATGTTGGAGCTCCTCTAGACCTTTCACCATGGTCCCCCAAATGTTTCGAAGACAGAACCACAGTGCCAGACACATGCAAACATTTAAGGAGTTTGGCTTTCTTGCCCAGGTAGGAAAGGACAGTCTTCCCACTCTGCTGCAGTTCTGGGTATGCGGCCAGCACCGGCCACCGAAAACAGGGTAAGAAATCCAAGGGAGAGGAGGAAACTTGCAGGGAACCACGGAGGCATAGATTCGCTGTTTAGCTTGGTGGGGGTGAGGGAGGGTGTGTATGAGGGGCTGGGATGTCTGAGGGCAGAGAGGGAAGAAGGAAGGGGGGAGATCAAAGAGCAGTCATGCAGCTTGGGACAAATCTTGTGTTGCTGTATGTCTGATTCTCAGTCGTCAGTCAGGGTTGGCTTAGAACCAGGTTATGCGAGTAAGAGTGTCACAGAGAAAGAGTGTGCAAGAGAGAAGAGAGAGATCAAAGGAGAACGGGCACTGCCAGCTGCCCGGGGCCTTCACTTTGTGTTCATCATCTGTACAAACTCTTCATAGTTAACTTTGTCATCATCATCTATGTCCTACTCTCGGATCATCTCATCCACCTCCTCGTCAGTCAGTTTCTCCCTGAAATTGGTCACCACATGACGAAGTTCAGTGGCGCTGATGTAGCCATTCCCATCCTTGTCAAAGACACAGAATGCCTCTCGCATTTCTTCCTCGCTGTCTGTGTCCTTCATCTTTCTTGCCATCACGGTCAGAAATTCAAGAAAGTCAATGGTCCCATTTCCATCTGCATCCGCCTTATTGATCATATCTTGAAGTTCAGCCTCATTGGGGTTCTGACCCAGGGACCGCATCACTGTATCCAACTCCTTGGTAGTGATGGTCCTATCTCCATCCTTATCAAACAGGGAAAAGACCTCCTTGAACTCTGCGATCTGCTCCTCAGTCAGCTGGTCAGCCATGGCCTTGCATTGCAATGAAGTTCTAAGTCTACCAGAAAAAGTCCTCGCACATTGTTGTTGTTGCTCTGTAGAAAGTTCTCCTGATTCTGCTCCTTTCACTCAGCATCAGATCATATAAGTCTTTCCAGGCCTTTCTGACATCTTTCTGTTCATCATTTCTTATAACACAATAGGATTCCTTAACATTCATATGTCACAGTTTATTCAGCCATTCCGCAGCTAATGGGCATCCCCTTGATTTCCAGTTTTTTTTCCAGTAACTTTCTGCTTAGCATTTCATGCAAGGAGATGGACATTCAATGAAATAAGTGATTTCCAAACCTTCCTGAAAAAAGACCAGAGCTCAAAAGAAAATTCGATCTTCAAATGGATGATTATTTTAAAAGATATCAGTTTTCCAGATTAACAGAAGAGGAAGCTGAATACTTAAATAACCTCATCTCATAAAAAGAAATTGAACAAACCATCAACACGGTCCCTAGGAAAAAATTCTCCAGGGCCAGATAGATTCACAAGTGAATTCTATCAAACGTTTAAAGACCAGTTAATTACAATACTATATAGACTATTTGGGAAAAGTCAGGAAGAAGAAGTCCTCCCAATTTTTTTTTAATAGTTACCAGTTCTTTTATTTTAAACCTTTATTTAGCATTTTATTTCCTCCATTAACATGTAAAAACAATTTTTAAGATTAATTTCTAAAATTTTGAATTCCACATTCTCTCCCTTCCTCCCACCCCACCTCCACCCTCTCATTTGAGAAGGCAAGCAATTTGATATAGGTTATACATAAATATAGTCATGTAAAACATATGCATAATAGACATGTAAACGAAAATATAGATCAGATATAAAAACTCAAGTAAAACAAAATTTAAAAAAGTACTTTTCAGCAACCTCTCCTGAGGAGGCTTGGCCCTGCTACCATAGCTCCTCATTACGCTTGTCTCAAGCCCCTCCCAAATGGCTGGTGAACTGTTCTCACTCTCGAGCTCCAAGACCACAGGCGATAAGATGTTTTCCCTCAAGAAGTGGAACGTGTTGGCTATGTGGAGCTGGATGTGGAGTGCCCATTGTGCCAACTGCCAGGTCCAGGTGATGGATGCTTGTCTTAGATGCCAAGCTCAAAGCAAACAAGAAGATTGTGTTGTGGTCCAGGGAGAGTGTAACACACTTCCATAATTTCTGCATGTCCCTGTGGGTGAAACAAAACAATCGCTGCTCTCTGTGCCACCAGGACTGGATGGTGCAGAGAATACGTAAATGAAAGCCCAGGACATCATCGAGTGCCGTGATCTGAGGCCCTGGGTGTGTCACATAAGGGGTAAAGCCCTCCAAAGATGGCATCAATTCACTTGATTTGCCTTGGCAAAAGAAAGGAGTTGGACACTCACAGAAGTTAGGGTGCGGCATTTGGTCCACTTTCTTTTTAGAACTTCTCTACAAGTAAGAACAGTGTGTTGTAGATGACATTCTTTTCTCTTTCTTTGTTCTGAATTGTAGATACTGCGTAGAAATGCCATGTTAGAGAAAATAGCTTCAATATCAATGATTTTCCTAGTCTAACTAAAGTCTAGGATAAAGAAATCAGGAGAGTAAGTTCTATTCAGACAAGAGCGTTTTACAGGATTATACTTAACCATTAGAAGTTATTGACATGAAAGAAAAAGCATTCTAACCTAATCCATGTGAGGTATGTTTTGTTCTAATAGTATTTTTTTCCCTGAAAATAACTAGTTTATTCAATGCTCATGTCACTAAGTTAGGGTTCTGGCTTCCATTTCAAGGTTTTGTTAACCAAGATAAAATTTGTATAGTTAACTTATTAGTGATCAGGGCAACCAAAAATCATACTTCTCCACTTCATGGAAAAAGAATCCTGGTAGTCTTATAAGGTTTTATCTTTTATTCTTTTTTAAAATGATCTTACCTTTTTTTATTTTAAATGCTTATTTATTAATTTTTAGCTTTCAACATTCATTTGCACAAAATATTGAGTTCCAAATTTCCTCCCCATCTCTCTCCTCCTCCCACATAGCATCATCCACTCTGATTACCGCTTACCCTCTTATGCTCTTCCTTCTATCACACGCCTCCCTCCTCTTATACCCATCTTCTCTCTTTTCTTGTAAGGAAAGATATATTTCTATATCCCATTACCTTTATTTCTTATTTCCCAGTTGTACACAAAAACAATTCTCAACATTCGTTCCTAAAACTTTGAGTTACACTTTCTTTCCCTGCCTCCCTCCTCACCCATCTCCACTGAGAAGGCAAGCAATTTAAAATCGTCTATATATGTGTAGTTTTGCACAAGACTTCCATAATAGTCATGCTTTATATGACAAATTTCCTACTCCCAAAAAAGTCAAATAACTGGCTGGGGAAATGTCCTGAAAACGGAAAAAGAAAAGACAGTAGAAGGTTATTTTCCTGCCCCCCATTTATTCTGTCCTCTCTTTTGACCTTGCTCCTCCCCATAAGTTTTTACTTCTAATTACTCTCTTCTCCCATTTGCTATCCCTTCCATCATCCCCCTCACTCCACTTTTCCCCTTCTCCCCTACTTTTCTGTAGTATAATAAAGATTTTTATACCAAATTTAGTGAGCACGTTATTCTCTCCTTAAGAAAAATGGGAAGAGAGTAAGCTTCCCTTTTTCCCCGCCCACCTCCTCCCTTTTGTCCTCCATTGAATAGCTTATTCTTGCCTCTTTTGTGTGAGATGATTTGCCCCATTCCATTTCTCCCTTTCTCCTCCCAATACATTACCCTCTCACCCCAAAATTTTTATTTTTTCTAGACATCATCCCTTCTTGATCACCTCACTCTATGCTCTCTGTCTATATACACACATACATACATAGATATACACACACACATATATGTGTGTATATATATGTGTGTACATATACCTTTATATGTATATATGTACATATATGTATATGTGCATGTGTATATATATATGTATAGAGAGAGAGAGAGAGAGACATACACGTGTGTGTGTGTGCATGTGTGTAAAATCCCTCCAAATACCTAAACACTGAGAAAAGTATCAATAGCTACAAATACTGTCTTTCCATGTAGGAATGAAAACAGTTCAAATTTGGCAAGCACTTTATGATTTTCATTTCCTGTTTTCCTTTTCATGCTTCTCTTGATTCTTGTGTTTGAAAGTCAAATTATCTTTTCAGGTCTGATCTTTTCATCAAGAAGTCTTGAAAGTCCTCTATATCACTGAATGACTGTATTTTCCCCTGAGTTATTATATTCAGTGTTGCTGGGTAGGTAATTCTTGGTTTTAATCCTAATTCCTTTGATTTCTGGAATATCATATTCCAAGTCCTTCAATCCCTTATGTAGAAGCTGCAAGATCTTGTGTTATCCTGATTGCATTTCCACAGTACTTGAATTGTTTCTTTCTAGTTGCTTGAAATATTTTTTCCTTGAACTGGGAATTCTGAAATTTGACTACAATATTCCTGGGAGTTTCTCTTTCTGAATCTCTTTCAGGAGGTGATCAGTGGGTTATTTCAATATTTATTCCCTCCTCTGGTTCTAGAATATCAGGACAGTTTTCATTCACAATTTCCTAAAAAATGATGTCTAAACTCTTTTTTGATTATGGCTTTCAGGTAGTCCCATAATTTTTTTTAATTTTCTCTCCTGGATCTATTTTCTAGGTCAGTTGTTTTTCCAATGAGATTTTCCACATTATTTTCTATTTTTTTCATACTTTTGGTTTTGTTTTGGAATTTCTTGGTTTCTCATAAAGTCATTAGCTTCCATTTGTTCCATTCTAATTTTTACAGAACTATTTTCTCCAATAACATTTTGAACCTCGTATTCCATTTGGCTAATTCTTCTCTTTAAGGCATTCTTCCCCTCACTGGCTTTGTGGGCTTCTTTTGTCATTTGACTAAGTATATTTTTAAAGTGTTAATTTCTTCAGTATTTTTTGTGTCTCCTTTAGCAAGCTGTTGACTTGCATTTCATGGCTTTTTTGTATTGCTCTCATTTCTCTTCCCACTTTTTCCTTTACCTTTCTTACTTGGTTTTCAAAATCCTTTTTGAGTTCTTCCATGGCATGAGACCATTGCATATTTATTTTTCATGCTTTGCATGCAGAAGCCTTGACTTTAGATCCTCCTCTGAAGACCTAAATTGTCTTTGTCATCTGAAAGGGTGGAAGAAACTATCTACTCACCAAGAATGTAACCTTCTATTGTCTTTTCCTTTTCCTTTTTAAAGCATTTTCCAAGCCAGGTACTTGACTTTTGAGTTCTTCATCAGAACTGAGCTCAGGGAGGAGATTCATATCAGTGCCCCAATTCTCCCAGGGGCTTTAAGTGGCGATCTCCCAGGGATGCCACTCAGAACTGATATCCAGATCAGCCGTTCACTTTCTCCAGGGGCTTTAGGTGGTGCTATCCCAGGGCTGCCACTACAGACTATGCTCCCCTCTCCCACTGACCTTTAAAGCTGTTTGTGGTTGAACAGTCTGGTAACTAGTGCTGCTGAGTGCTTCCCTGATGTCTGTTCCAGGTCCTGTTCTTGAAATGTCGACCTGCTCTCCATGCTTCCTGGGCTGCACTGTGTCTGCTCCATGCTTCCTGGATGGCACAGCTTGTACTCTGTGCTTCCTGGGTTGTGCTGTCTGTATCTTTTATTCTTTAATGAATTCTATACTCAGAACTCTAAAAAGCTCTGTGTATTTATTGAGTTATGCACACATAAACATTTCTAGGCCACATTTTGATTTTTGCCATGATATATTTCTTAAATGGTGATTTGTACTGAATATCTACAAGGAAAAGTTGTTGAATTCACTTCTTAAACCTTTAATGAAAAAATTATAATCACATAATACTATTTGATAAAGATTAAAGATTATATTAAATTGTTCAATTATTTAAACTGTGAGAGTACATATTAATCTAATTTTTAAAAATGCATGCTTCAATCTGTTCTTTCTTTGGAGATGGATTGAGTTTTTCACCCTAAGTCCTTCAGAGTTGCTTTGGATTGTTATGTAGCTGAGAATAGTTAAGTCACTCACAGTTGATCATCTTATAATATTGCTCTTACTTTCTCCTCAGTACAATTCTTTTTTGTTGCTCTGATATTTTTTTTACTATTTTGCTTGTTTTCAGTGTTTTTCTATCACTTTCATATGTCTTTTCCCCCTCCTTCCCATCCTCTCCCCCACCTCCCCACTCACTCCCTGATATAGCATACACTTTTATATAAGCTCTACACATACATTCCTGTTAAATACATTCTCACCTTAGCCATGCTCCATAGAAGAATTAAAAAGAATAGTAGAAATCATACAACAAAGCACAACATAATTCAAATGAAAATTAATTGCTTCATTCACTGACCAAATTCCATAGTGTTTTCCCAGGATGTGGAAGACATTTTATCTTAAGAGACCATTGGGAATTTTTTAAGTTCTTGCATGGCAGTGAAGTACTAAGTCTACCAGAAAAGTTTCTCCCATACTGTGGTTGTTATTGTGTACAATTTTATCCTGATTCTGCTCCTTTCACTCATCATCAGGTGTTTCCATGCCTATCTGAAGTATTCCTGTTCATCATTTCTCCTAGAAAATAGGAATTCGCTCCACTCATATACCAAAAATTTATTCAGCCATTCCCCAATTGCTGGACATCCCCTTGATTTCCAGCTTGTGACCAACAGAAAGGGAGCTTCAATAAATATTTTTGTACATATGAAACCCTTTCTCATTTTTATGATCTTTTGGGAATAGAGCTATAGAAGCAGTATTGCTAGATCAAAGGGTATATACATTTTTGTAGCCCTTGGAGCATATTTCCAAGTTGTTTTCCAGAATGGTTTGATCAGATCACAGCTTCACCAACAATGAATTGGTATTCCAACTTTCCCACATCTTCTCCAATATTTACCATCTTCTTGCTTTTTCATGTTAGCCAATTTGATAGGTGTGATGTGGTGTCTCAGAGTTGTTTTGATTTGCATCTCTCTAATCAATAGGGATTTAGAGCATTTTTTCATATGCCTAGAGATAGCTTTAATTTCTTCGTCTAAAAACTACCTATTCATATACTTTGATCATTTATCAATTGGGGACTGACTTGTATTCTCGTACATTTAACTCAGTTCTCTATATATTTTAAAAATGAGGCCCTTATCAAAGACATTAGTTGCAAAAACTCTTTCCCAGTGTTCTTCATCCCTCCTAATCTTGGTTACATTGTGTTTGATTGGGAAAAAACTTTTCATTCTAATATAATCAAAATTATCCATTATGTATTTCATAATGTTTTCTATCTCTTGTTTAGTCAAAAATTCTTCCCTTCTCCATAAATCTGATAAATACACTATTCTTTGTTTCAATACTTTGTTTATCTTATCAGTCTTTATACTTAGATCATGTACCTATTTGAACTTTACTCCTGAGTTCCATGTCAAGTAGTGGACTATGCCTAATTTCCACCACATAGTTATCCAGTTTTCCCAGTAATTTTTGTCAAAGAGTGAGTTCTTATCCCAGAGGCTGAGGTCCTTCAGTTTATCAAACAGTAGATTGCTATATTCACTGTCCATTTGTCTTGAGTACCTAACATATTCCACCGATCTACCATCCTGCTTCTTAGTTAGTAACAAGTGGTTTTGATAATTGCTGGTTTATAACACAATTTGAGATCTGGTAGAGCTAGTCCACCTTCCCTAACATTTCTTTTGATTACTTCCCTTTATATTCTGGACCTTTTGTTCTTCCAGATGAATTTTGAAAATATTTTTTCTAGCACTACAAAATAACTCTCTGATAGTTTGTTTGCTATGACACTGAAGAAGTAAATTAATGTAGGTAGAATTGTCATTTTTATTATATTGGCTTGGCCTACCCAAGAACAACTGATGTTTTTCCACTTACTTAGATCTGAACTTATTTCTGTGAAAAGTATTTGATAGTTGTGGTCATAGCCTGGTTGGCTTGGCAGGTAGACTCCCAGATATTTTACAGGGTCTAACCTAGCTTTAAATGGGATTTCTCTTTCTGTCTCTTGGTGTTGGACTTTGTTAGCAATAAATAGAAATCCAGGAGATTAGTGTGGGTTTATTTTATAAAGTGCAACTTTGCCAAATCTGTTCATTATTTCAATTACTTTTTTACTTGAATCTCTGGGATACTCTAATTATATCATCATATCATCTGCAAAGAGTGATAATTTAGTTTCATCTGTGCCTGTTCTAATTCCTTCAATATATTTTTCTTCTCTTATTGCTACAGCTAAAATTTCCAGTACCGTATGGAATAACATGGGTGATACTGGACATCCTTGTTTCACCCCTGATCTTATTGGAAATGCATCTAGCTTATGTCCATTGCATATAATGTTTGCTGAATGTTTTATGTGACACTGTGTTTTTATGTCAAGTTCCATTTATTCCTATGCTCTCCAGTGTTTTCAATAGGAATGAGTGGTTTCTGTTAGACTTGCTGACTTTCTTGTTGATATGATCAATAATGCTAATAGTTTTCCTAATATTGAACCAGCTCTGCATTCCTGGTATAAATCCTACCTGATGGTATTGTATTATTCTCATGATAAGATGCTGTATTCTTTTTGCTAAAATATTCTTTAAAATTTTTGCACCTATATTCATTAGAGAAATTGGTCTAATTTTTTTCTCTCATGTCAACAATAAAACTAACAGAAATCATATGATTATCGCAATCATTACAGAAAAAAAGTCTTTCATTAATACCACACCCATTCTTATTGAAAACACTGGAGAACAAAGGAATGAATGGAAATTTCCATAAATTAACAAGCAGTATTCACCTAAAACTTTCAGCAAGCATTATTTGTAATGAGAATAAGTTTGATGCACTTCCAATAAGATCAGGGGTGAAACATGAATGTCCATTATCATCACCATTATCCAGTATGGTACTAGAAATGTTAACTGTAGCAAAAAGAGAAGATAAAAAATTGAAGGAATCGGAATAGGCATAGAAGAAACTAAGTTATCACTCTCTGCAGATGATGTTATGATATCCTTATAGAATCCCAGAGAATCAAGTAAAAAAACTAAATTAAGTAATAAACAACTTTGACAAATTCCTAGGAAAAGGGGATAGCAGTGTGGGAAAAACTGGGCAGAAACCAATGCCTGACAGTGTACAGAAGGATAAAGTGCAAATGGGTACATGATATAGGTAAAAATATTGATAGTATACACAAATTAATGGAGCAAGGAATAATGTATTTATCAGCTTTATGGAAAAGGGAAAAATTTTTGACTAAAGAAGAGATAGAAAACATTATAAAGTGCAAAATAGATCATTCTGATTATGTTAAATTAAAAAGATTTTGCACAAACAAACCCGATTCAATTAAGACTAGGAGGGAAGCAGAAAAGTGGAAAAGAATTTTTGCAACTAGTGTCTGTGATAAAGGTCTCATTTCTAAAATATATAGAGAAATGACTCAAATGTACAAGAATATAAGTCATTCTCCAAGTGATAAATGATCAAAGGATATAAACAGGCAGTTTACAGAGGAAGAAATTAAAGCTATCTACAGAGATATGAAAAAATGTTCTAAATCACTATTGATTGGGGAAATGCAAATCAAAACAACTCTGAGATACCACATAACACCTATCAGATTGACTAACTTGACAAAAGAGGAAGATGATAAATATTGGAAAAGATGTATAAGAATTGGAACACCAATTCATTGTTGATGGAACTGTGAGCTGATCCAACCATTCCAGTGAGCAAATTGCAACTATGCTCGAAGGGCTACAAAATTGTGCATACCTTTTGATCCAGCAATACCACGTCTAGGACTGTATACCCAACAGATCATAAAAATGGGAAAGAGTCCTGTATGTACAGAAATATTTATGGCAGCTCTCTTTGTGCTACTCAGAAACTGGAAATAAAGGGAATGCTAATGAATTAGATAATGGCTGAATTAATTTTTGGTATATGAGTGCAGTGAATTACTATTTTGCTCTAAGAAATGATGAACAGGAAGACTTCAGAGAGACTTGGAAATACTGTTATGAACTGATGCTGAGAGAAATGTGCAGAACCAGGAGCACTTTGTACACAGCAACAACCACAGTATGCGAGGAATTTTTCTGTTAAACTTAGTACTTCATTGCCATGCAAGAACTTAACAAATTCCCAGTGGTCTCTGATGGTAAAATGGCTTCCTCATCCAGAGAAAGAACTTAAGAATTCCATGGCAGTATATAGCAGATCATTTTCTTTTATATTATGTTAAGTTTTTTTCTTTATGATTTCTCCTATTCATTTTAATTCTTCCATGCAACTTTACTAAGGTTAAAATATATTTATTAGGAATTGATGTGTAGAGCCTTTATGAAATTGTATGTCATCTCAGGGAGAGAGTGGGGAGATCAGCAGGAAGCACAGGAAAGAGGGGAAAAAAGTCTAAGTTATATGGAAGTGATTGTAGAACACTGAAAACAAATAAAATAATATAATAGAAGATGAATTCAACTATCAGATTATCTTCTGGAAGAATTTTTTAAGCAACTTCTAATAAATTACTGACTTTCCTTGCTCTAGTAAGGACATAGAATGGGATAATAAGGAAGTTTTGGTTTAAATGAATGTTTTTATAGTGTAGGAGTGAAAGGACATCAGTTCAATATTCAATACTGAAGAAATTAACACTTCAAAAAACAGACTAAGTCAAATGACAAGAGAGTCCCACAAAGCCAATGAGGGGAAGAATGCTTTAAAGAGCAGAATTAGCCAAATGATGGAGTGACAGCTAAGCTCACCTAAGCTCTTAGACAAACTCCTTCAGATACCTCTAAGGAGAGAATCTGACCAAACTTTGGAGGTGCAGAATACAATAGAAGCCAGAATGTGGCAAATTCACAGCCTAGGATACACTGGAAGGTCAACGGGAAGGATCTGTTCCTCAGAGGTGAACCTACAGCCCATAGGGCAGGCTGTCTAGTGCAGCCAAGTTGGAGGGGTTTGTGGAGACCTGAGGCACCAGCAGGCAGAAAGATGTAGTGGCAGCCCAGGGAGAGAGACCAACAGAGCCGAGTATGTGACAGCTACTGAGCCCCAGATATCAGTCACGGCAGGTCCTGAGACTTAGAGCCTGCAGATAAAACCTCTGAAAGTCACAAACTGAACTTCTTGGAGCTAGCATAGCAGAGTGATCAGTAAATGCTCTCTCCTTCGGACTTGATGATCTCAAAAGAACCATAAAATATTTCCTAAGAAAAATCCTGATCAATGGGAACAGCCAAGGGGGCAAACAGTCTCATAACACCTGAGTCTAGGAAAATAGCTAAGGGGGATTCCTGCTACTGTGGCAGAGGTAAACCCGAAGTAGAGGGGCCCCAAGGTGGTGGAAACCTGCAGTAGGACCCAGGTGTACCTCAGCACTAGGAGAGGAACCCAAGGAGGGGTGGAAACTCACACTGGGATGTAGTCATGGAAACTCGCAGTGGGATGTAGTCATCCCTCAGCACTCCAGGGGAAATGGGAAGATAACAGGATAGCTGGGATCATCAACCCCTGAGCTTCCCTTTGCCTCAGCTCAGATGAAGAGATCTCCAATGACCAGACTACTCCTCCCTCACACTTAACAAGCTGGCCCCAGGGCAGATTGGTGAAATACAAAAATAAAGACAAAAAGACAACCTGCTCTTAGCTTTTCAACACCATCCAGCTCAATACCAAGTTCTGCAGCTTCTAACTGAAAGAACCAGGAGCCACAACACAAAATCACCATCATGAGCAAAAAAAAGCAAAACAAGGGACAAAAAACCATAGAATCCTTTTATGTGGACAAGGACCAAAAAACAAGTACCAAAGAGGCCAGTAGTAGACGTACAGATGATACACATACGGTAAAGGTCAAATGTTTTAGCTGAATGTATTGTGCTTCAGTTGATGTAAGAAAAGCAGGGTTAGCAATCCTTACCTCAGACAAAGCAAAAGCAGAAATATGTCTAATCAAAAGAGATAATGGAGGAAACTATATCCTGCTAAAAGGCACCATAGACAATGAAGCAATATCATAAAAATGTATGCCCAAGTGGCATAGCATCCAAACACTTAGAAGAGAGATTGGAGGAGTTGAAAGAAGAAATAGACAGCAAAATTATACTAGTGGGGGACCGCAACTTCTCCCTCTCGGAACTTGATAAGTCTAACCTCAACTTAAGGAAGAAGAGACTAAGGAGGTAAGCAAAACTCTGGATAAGGTAGATATGATAGATTTCTGGAGAAAATTGAATTGGAATAGAAAGGAATATACCTTTATCTCAGCAGTACATGGCACATACAAAAATTGACCACGTACTGGGACATAAAACCTCACATCCAGTGCAGAAAGTCAGACATAGTCAATGCATCCTTCTCAGAACATATTGCAATAAAAATTATATGTGATTAAAGGCCATGGAAAGACAAACCAAAAATCAATTGGAAACCAAATAATTTAATCCTAAAGAAGGAGTGGGATAAATAGCAAATCATAGAAACAATCAACAACTTCATTCAAGAGAATGACAATAATGAGACAACCTACAAATTCTTATTGGATACTGCAAAAGCAGTTCTTAGGGGAAGTTTTATATCTTTGAAAGTCTACATAAATAAAATAGAGAAAGAGCAGATCAACAACTTGGGCATGCAGCTGAAACAGGTAAAAAAAAACAAATTGAAAATCCCCAAGTAAATACCGAATTAGAAATACTGAAAACCAAAGGAGAGATTAATAAAATTGAAATTAAGAAAATTATTGAAAAATTTAACCAATAGCTGGTTTTTAGAAAAAAAATTAATAAAACTGATACAACTTTAGTCAATTTGAGTAACAAAAGAAAGAAGAAAATCAAATTACTAATATCAAAAATGGAAGGGGTGAACTCACCTCCAATAAGGAAGAAAGTAAAACAATAATCAGAAATATCTTTGCCCAAATTTATGCCCATAAATTCTACAATCCAAATGAGATTGATGAGTATTTTAAACAATATAGATTGCCCAGAATAACCATAGAGGAAGCTGGATACTTAAACAACCCCATCTCAGAAAAAGAAATTGAACAAGCTATCAATGAATTCCCTAGGAAAAAAATTTCCCTGGCCAAATGGATTTACAAGTGAATTCTATCAAACAGTTAAAGAACTCTTAATTCCAATAGTATATAAAATATTTTTGAAAATTGGGGAAGAAGAAGTCCTCCCAAATTCTTTTTATGATACAAATATGGTTTTAATATCTAAACTAGGAAGAGACAAAGCAGACAAAATATTATAGACCAATTTCTCTAATGAATATGGAGCATAAAATTTTTAAATAAGATTTTAGCAAAACGAATACAGCATGTGATCATGAGAATAATACATTACGATTAGGTAGGATTCATACCATAAATGCAGGGCTGGTTCCATATTAGGGAAACTATTAGCATTATCAATCATATCAACACTAAAACTAGCAAAAACCACATGATTATCTCAATAATGCAGAAAAATCTTTTGACACAATACAGTACCTATTACTATTAAAAATACTGGAGAATATAGGATTGAAGAGAACATTTCATGAAAGAATAAAACCTACAGCATGCAATATATTCCATGGAGATAAGCTAGATACATTTCCAAAAAGATCAGGGGTGAAACAAGGATGTGTATTATCACCACTCTTTTTCATCATGGTACTAGAAATGTTAGCTGTAGCAATTAGAGAAGATAAAGAAATTGAAGGAATCAGAAAAGGCAAAGAAGAAACTAAGTTATCACTCTTTGCAGATGATGTGATGATATACTTAGAGAATCCCAGAGATTCAAGTAAAAAGTTACTTGAAATAATGAACAACTTTGGCAAAGTTACAGGTAACAAAATAAATCCTCACAAATCTTCTGCATTCCTACATATAAGGAACAAAATCTAACAAGAGGTAGAAAGAGAAACCCCATTTAAAGCTAGGGTAGTCACTATTAAATATTTGGGAGTTTACCTGCCAAAACAAACCCAGGGACTACATGAACACACTTACAGGACGCTTTTTGCACAAATAAAGTCAGATCTAAGTAAGTGGATAACCATCAGTTACTCATGATTAGGCCAAGCCAATATAATAAAAATGACAATTCTACCTAAATTAATTTACTTATTTAGTGCCACACCAATCAAACTATCAGATAATTATTTTCTAAAGCTGGATAAAATAATATCAAAATTCATCTGGAGGAACAAAAGGTTCAGAGTATCAACGGAATAAGGAAAAGAAATGCTAGGGAAGTTGGCCTACTGCTAGCAGATTTCAAAAGTAGCAATTATCAAAACCACTTGGTACTGGCTAAGGAACAGAAGGGTAGACAAGTGGAATAAACTAGGTACTGAAGACACAGTATGCAATGAATATAGCAATCTCCTATTTGATATACCTAAGGACTCCACTTCTGGGATAAGAAGTCACTGTTGGACAAAAATTTCTGGGAAAATTGGATAACAGTGTGGTGGAAACTGGCCATAGACCAATGCCTGACATGTGCACAAGAATAATGTCCAAATGGGTACATGATCTAGGTATAAAGATTGATGCCATGGATAAACTGGAGGAGTACGAAAAAGTGCATTCATCAGATTTATGGACAAGGGAAGAATTTTTGACTAAAGAAGAGAGAGAAAGCATTATGAAGTGCAAGACGGATGATTTTGACTACATTAAACAGAAAATTTTTGCACAACCAAACCAAATGCAACCAAAATTGGGAAGGATGTAGTAAATCGGGAAAAAAATTTTACACCTAATCTTGGGGATAAAGGCCTCATTTCTAGAATATATAGAGAACTGAGTCTAATGTGCAACAATACAAATCATATCCCAATTGATAAATGGTCAAAGGACATGAACAGGCAGTTTTTAGAGGAAGAAATTAAAGATATCTATAGTCACATGAAAAAATGCTCTAAATCACTTTAGATTAGAGAGATACATATCAAAGCAACTCTGAGGTACCATGTTACACGTATAACACTGACAAACATGACAGAAGAGGAAAATGATAAATGAGGAGAGCTTGTGAGAGAGTTGGGACACTAATTCATTTTTGGTAGAGCTGTGAGCTCATCCAAGCATTCTGGAGAGCAGTTTGGAACAATGCCCAAGGGCTACAAATATGTGCATACCCTTTGACCCAGCAATATCACTTCTAGGACTGTATCCCCAAGAGATCATAAAAATGGGAAAAGGTCCCACATGTACAAAAATATTTTTAGCAGCACTCTTTGTAGTGGCCAAAAACGGGAAATCAAGGGGATACCCATCAATTGGGGAATGGCTGAAAATTATGGTGTATGAATGTAATGAAATGCTATTATACTACAAGAAATGATGAACAAGAAGACTTCAGAGAAGCCTGGAAACACTTATATGTTCTGATGCTGAGCGAAAGGAGCAGAACTAGGAAAGCTCTGGGCACAGCAACGACCACAGCGTGCGAGAGTTTTTTTGTTTGTTTGTTTGTTTGTTTTTTCTGGCAGACGTGGATCTTCATAGGAAGGCAAAGATTTAAAAAAAAAATTCCCTATCGTCTTCTAAGGCAAAATGACTTCCACATCCACAGAAAAAACTATGAAATTCAATCCCAGAATGTAGCAGATAATTTTTGCGTGTGTGTGTATTATGTTTTGGTTTGTTATATAATTTCTCCCAATATTTTTAGTTCTTCTACACAGCATGACTATAGAGAAAATGTATTCAATAGGAATGTACGTGTAGATCCTACGTAGAATTGTTTACCGTCTCGGGGAGGGACTGGGGTGTTGAGGCATAGGCAAGGGGAAAATAAATCTAAGTTTTATGGTAGTGATTGTAGAACAGTAAAAATAAATAAAATTTATATATAAATATAGATATATAGATATGGAAAATATATGTAGCGTTGCATGGACAGAAATGATAAAAGAACAAAAGTAAACATGACTCAAGATGTATTAACATCTCTAAAACTAAAATCCGATGATACAAACACAGATTAACCCAATGAAAAAGAAATGAGATTTATCTGAAGAAATCACCATGCCTGAGTCTGGAATACTTCAATAAACTCAGAGTAAAAAGACATTTAGCAAGGGTTCACATATTCAGAGACAAACACAACTAGAACATGAGCCTATGACACGAGTTTCAGAAAGGTAAAACAAAATGCGATGAAGTTTCTCAAGAACACTACAGATAAAAAAAAATGATGCCACCTTTGAAACAAGAAGATGAACAAGCAAATAGTAGCATCAGAGTTTATGGAATTCCCTGCATGATCAATATTAATAAAAGACAGATACAGAGAAAACACAGTCATTGAAAACATGCTTTTTTGTTTTCTGTCTTCTCCATCAAGGAGCATGATGCTTAAACAATAACGGTTAAACTATTAATCTTTATAAGTTAATCATAATTCAAATTTCGTAAGAAAGCTTTGAAAAATTTAGGACAATTGAAATTCAACTGGATTTCTTGTCGTAGAGAAATCACATTTTTGAGCCACTATGCAACTAAAGAACTTTTAGGAAATCATGAATAACTGAGAAATATAAGAAACCTGGGCAAAAGTGTTACTCTTAATTAAAAAAAAAAATTCATCAGGGTAATTTCTGGAAACAAAAAATGAATAATAATATAAAAATGAATAACAAATCCTGGAAAATCCTAGAAGATATAATTAAATTTACAGAATGATCATTTAGAAAAAATGTGATGACTGGGAACAATGTATGTTTAATGAAAAGAAATTAGAACAATGAGGCTAACCTTATTTGCATTTGTTGAATTTGAAAATCATAGAAATATCATAAATATAACATGAGCATATTTTATATACTGTGTACATCCATCATGTGATTTGTCTGTTAAATTAAATGCAATTTTATATATACACATGGGTGTATATGTATGTAAATGCATATATGTATGTATACGTATGTGTATCTATGTGTGTATATAGATATCCACACATTCATACAACATGTGTATGTGTGTATTTCCAAAAGGGACTTGATTGGCAATTAACATGGACTGAAATCTCCTCTTTGCTGCATCCCAGTAGGGTTACCATACTTATTCATTTCAAAATCTCTGAACCTATGACTCCATGAATATTTTAGTGTAAGTATTTATTTTTGCATTGCGTAAAAAATAGACAAGTTAGACAATGGGATAGATTAAATAAGGAACCAATATTAAGTATTCCAAGTATCACTGCATTATTTTTCAGTCATTCAGTTGTATCAGATTCTATATGATGGTATTTTCTTGACAAAGAAACTCAAATTGTGTACTTTTTTGTCCAGTGTATTCTCACTTTACAGTGAGAAATTTAGGCAAGGAGATAGGCATTAATACATACATACAACTAGTAATTGTCTGAGGTCATATTTGAATTCATCTCTTCCTGTTCCAAGGTCATGTGTTCTACCCACTGCACAACCTATATGTTAAAACTTTGGCTTCGTAAAGATGAATATTTTCTTACAGAGAATTTAGTTTCAGTGGATAATCCGAGGATCATGGTAAAGAAAGGAAAAAATAAATCCTTGAAGCTGTACTATACGGGATACAAAGACAGAAAAGAAAAAGTTCTTGCTCTCAAGGACCATACATTCTATAGGGGTTGACAACATGAACACAAATACATAAATATAATATAAAAATAAAGTAATTTGGGAAATGTAGAATGGCAGTTGGAGGAATTAGCAAAAACTCCATATAGATGTTACCATGCTAGCAGAATTTCAAAAGAAATAATAGGTTCTTAGAAGTAGAAGCAAGGTGGAAATAAGATCTAAAAAGTTACTAACAGAGAAATTATCTAGAAGGACTTCATGTCTGTTAATTTAGATAAATTATTCCTATGAGAGACACAAGAAATAGAAAGAACAAGCTGTGATATAGTGCTTGAATCTGAAAAGAAAATACAGGTGAGAGATTTCTTGTCCCTCTCTGTAAAAAAGAGGATAAGTAAAGAAAAGGAGAGAAATTGAAAGATTATAGCATTAAATACTGCGTTACAGATTTTAGGGAAAGGAATGATGGGAACATATTGAAATATTACAGTCCTAGGTCTGCAAAAATATCTAGATCAAGTTAGCAATCATCCTACTTTATGCTTCTCAGTGCACATTTGGTATATTTTATTTGAAAATTTCACAATCAAAGAGATATCAACAATTAAAATAGTGAAGGATGAGAGTGGAGTGTGGTAATGATAAAATGAGTATGATCTCTCTTAATTTCTTTTCTCAATCACCATGTCCCATCCACTAACATGGGGGTATTCCTTTCGGCCTTTTCTTGGGATTTCCCTTTTTTCCCTCTGTAATCTTTTCTCATAAGTAAGCCCTTGGAATATAAATATAAAGCTCTAAGCTAATGATTCCCTAATCTCAACTTCTACAATCCTTAGTCCTTGCCTTGGCTTCAGTCCCACTTCAACTACTTGCTGGAAAGCTCCACAGAGATGATCTATCATCATCACAAGCAAATTATGACCAAAATGAGATTGATCATTCTGTCCTCCTCCCATGTCAATCCTTTCTCCAAATTTCCCCAAGTCAGAAAGAATTTATGGTTGGCAATATGCATCATTGCATAGACTGGTTACATTAATGACACCTCAAATCCTATGAAACCTTAAAATATGATTGCTTCTTTGTCAGCAATAAAAAAAGAATAACTAATAAAAATTGTAGTTGAAAATATTATTATTTACCAAATCACCTGAAGGAACATCAGTATTTGTAATCCAAATGTATTTAATTTCCCTTTATCTTTTCTACAGTTTTCATAAGTAGAAAATCAAGGCACATGGTTTTGCAAACTCATTTAAATGAACATTTTTCACACTACCATCAAGATGCATCACCCAATCAAATTTTGTTTACAATGCCCACATAGTTCTTGAATATTTAAGTCTCAGTCTCTATGAATACTACAGTTATTTAGTGTAACTTTTCTATCAGACTGGCATTTGAAAAGTTTTTGTTTTTGTTTTTCAGAAAATTCGGACAAGTCATGAATTCTTGATAAAGATAATAAAGTCCCTTCAAATGTAGTTCTTTGCTTCTGTTGATCGGTGAAACAATGATTATTGTCCTCATGCTCAGTATAAGACATCAGATATGTAAATCATAATACTTTCAGATATATCAGACTTGAAATATGAACCTCCACAAAGAGAATTTTCCAGACTGAGCATAGTGTAAACTGAGTATATAATTCCGAAGGGAATTAAACGTTTGGGCAAATAATTTTTTAGCTTACTCACTAGATTTAATAGGCAAATAATAATGAATCATGGAAGATATGTTGAGGCAAATTTTGAAATAGGTTTTAGAGAAATCATGTGACCAAGTTATGAAGAGAAAACTTTAGAAGAAAAGTGGTTATTCAGAGATAGGCATAAATTGTCTGAGACAACTTGTGTATAATGCTTTCAAAATGCATGTGGAATAATTGATCCTTATATAGCAATTCATTTCTTGCAAGATGGTTTTTACTGTTGTAGTTTATAAAAAGTTTCCTTAATTAAAAAAGCCCCTAAACAATATAATATTACATAAGATATCAATTTACAGTGGAAAAAAGCAGCTTTCACAATGGAGATAAGTATCTACCTACTATGAAACCTAGGGAGTTGCTTGAGGCTTTGAAGTAAAGAGTGTCATAAACGGTGACAAGTGCAAAAAGGATAAGGTCAGGGTTTTAATCAATTGTTATTGATTTCTAAGCCTAGGATTGTACTGTGCCTAGCTTTATCTTGCAAATATTTTTAAGTTAAGCCCATGCTAAGGCAAAAAGGTAACAAAGATCATATAAATTATTCTTTTAGTGAAAATTTCAAGGAAAATATGTTCAGTTTATGAAAGCAAAGTGATAAGGCTATCTTCAAACATGCATATTTGTGTGTATTGTTATGTACATATGTATATAGAGATACACATAGAGATTGATATTTGATATAGACACAGTGATAGAAGACATTATGTCCAACTCAGAAGAGCCCAATGACTACTAAATTTTAGTGGGAGTCTGATGGTTTTAATTGGAGCTATGTGGTTGCACTGCCTAAGACTTGAGCATAAGTAAAGAAGAGAGAATCACTTGTGAAACGTGATTGCCATGAAAAATTTCAGATAACATGGTTTGAGAAGTTGACATCAAGGGTCAAATATCAGCACCTCTTATGTTGTAACATTTCTTTGGAAAGATAATTTCCTAAATATTAATTGCAATATCTAGCTGTAACTTTTATATTAGGAATCTTTCATCCTTTAACTACTTAAGTGTTTTATAAAATCTTCACCAAGAAAGATGCGCACATTTAGAGAAAGAAATCTGAGATAAGTCTTGTGTGTTCTCTAGATTTGAGGTGGTGGGAATTCTAAGAGTAAAGAGAAAGACTAAGAAATATTCAATTACCTAAAATATTATAAACAAATTCAGCCTATGGGGCTTTCAAAGCTTTGAAAAACAGAAAATTTAAGGTAAAAATGTTTGTGATGAAAAGAAAGAGAAAATACTATTAAAAATCATGTGGTTGCACAACTATCTTACCACATTACATCCTCAAAAATGACAGAGTAAGAGGGGGGCAGCAATGTCAGGTAAAGGAAGATAAATAGAGAAGTGTGATATAGTACTATAAGATTAATGTCAATTACCCTACAGCTCAGAAATAACAGGTTTATAGTGAATACAACCAAAAGGGATATTCTTAGCTAAATTTGAGGCAGAAGGAGGATTAAAAAATGGCTGGGGCCACTGCTAAGTGGAAATGGTATGATACTAGGCAAAAAAGAGAAGGGAAAACAAGTAAAGTTATTTTTCTTTTATTTCCTTTGTCAAAGAGATGTTTTTTTTTTAAATTGGAAGAAACAGAAAGAGTGGGATCAATAGAATGTTAAAAGCAAAAACAAGAGGGAAAAGTTAATTGAATTCCATTGAATCAGTAATCAATATGTGCCCGTTATGAACAAGATATTTTGAGAAACTTTAGTTACATCAAGGTACATCAAGGTACACCTTACAAAACGAAATGTAATAAAGACTGTTAACAAATTATACCCTTAGAATTAAAAAAGATAGAAATTATATATACTTGTATATATATATATATATATATATATATATATATATATTTGTGTATGTACATATAAACATACACACACAACGTGTGAGTATACTCACACGTTTTGTGCGTGTGTGTGTGTGTGTGTGTGTGTGTGAAGAATTAGGAATGAATAAAGAGCAATCCTTCGGAAGAAATATGCACCTATAATTTGATGGTAAATCAACCTTGTCTTGTGGATTCCCTCAAAAAATTTTAAGTGAGGAATAATATTCAAAATATAGAATGATAATTCTGCTCACCTGATCTGCTTCAAGCATAGCTGGAATATTATGTTCAGTTATGGAATCTGAATTTTAAAATTAAAAAGTAAGACATATTCATAAGTGAGTTACCTGGATAATAAGAGTAGAAGACATGACATTTGAGCAGCCAGAAAGGTTTTCCGTTGAGAAGAGAATACATAAAAGGGACATGAGTTTAAAGGTCTATTATATAAAGAAGCATTAGACATTGCTCATAGCTAAGAAAATGACTTCAAAATCCATATACATCTAGCTGATTTTCTCTCTTAATTTTTATTTGTATATAACTAAATGACCACCACTTTTACCTGAATATGCTGTTAGCATCTCCAACTGAACATGTCCAAAACAAAACCAATTATTTTCACATCTAAACTTGCCCTTATTATAACATTTCTATTTCTCTTTAAATCATCATGTCATCCCAGTCATGAAGCTAACAACTTTGGTATCATTTTGGAGTCCTCACTTTACTTTCTTCATGTCTAATCTATTCAATCAGTTGCAAATATTATCTTTTTTTTGCATTGGATATGATTCCTTATCATGGTCATCTTTCTTGTCATGGTCATCTTTCTAATTCAAGACCATATCACCTCTATCTTGAGTATTTAAATACCTTTCTAAATGGTCAGCCTGCTTCCAGTAACTACCCTTCCCAATTCATCCTCTACATCACTAAAAATGTACTTAAAATATAAGACCTACCATACAAATCCTGGCTCAAAAAATCTTACTGGCTTTCTATCACCTATGAGGTAAAATGCACTGTTTTGTTTATTGCTTATTTTTTAAGCCCAATATTTATATCCCTGAAGTTGCTGCCACTAGTACATAATTCTTGACATAGTTCTTTTTACTTCCCTTCATACGCTTTGCATTCCAGACAAACTGTCTTTCTTCATATGCCTTAATGTCAACATTCCATCATCTACCTCCTTGCTACCTCAAGATTTGCAAAATTTTATGCAGTCATTTTTTCTCACTTGTCCATAATAAATCTCTCTAGAGGATATTGTCCTAATTTTAATTTTAAAGATGAGGAAACTATAGCCCAAAGAAGTTAATTATCTATTTCATGCTCACACAACTAGTCATTCTAAAGAATGGGACCCAGTTCTTTATCCACTCCAATTATTGCTTTTCTATCTACCATATTTATTGTTCTAGTTCAGTCTGCCTTTAATATTCCCTCCACATAAAGTCAGTATTTTCCTACCTAAATTTCAAAGAGCACTTTGCCATTGTAGAATTTTCTTTGACCTTTATTACAGTTCATATTCATATACATAATTTGTCTTGAACATAGCTGATATTTGAAATGATCAGAAGCACTAAGCATAATGCGTAATAATTACTTAATGAACACTTGTTGGATAAAAAATGAAATATTTAATTAGGACAACTCTACCATGTACAATTATAACTTAGAAATTCAAAAATCTTATCTACATTTGTCACGATACCCTTAGAAATAAGAAGCAGAGTTCATATAATACTTACTTTACTTGGAAAGTAAAATCATGGAGCTCATAGGACACAGAAGTAGAAGCAACCTTAGAGATCATATAGACTCCTTTTATAAGTGAAAAACTGATGCCCACAGTAAAGAAACAACTTTCTCAAAGCTACAAAGAACACAAGTAGCAGAATGATAATGATGGACATCTCCACGTATGAGAAACAGCCTTGTCCAAATACATCTCATTATCCCTCATACAATTTTCATAACATGTTTGGTCTTCTAATTCTCATATGCAAGGTTTGTTTGTATTTGCTATAAAAGGTTATTTTCTTTTTCTTTT
Source organism: Notamacropus eugenii (assembly GCF_028372415.1). Classification (NCBI taxonomy): domain Eukaryota; kingdom Metazoa; phylum Chordata; class Mammalia; order Diprotodontia; family Macropodidae; genus Notamacropus; species Notamacropus eugenii. The sequence continues at coordinate 244,027,447 of NC_092877.1, forward strand.
CTTAATGATTGGGCTTATATCTTATCAATTTGGTTAAAATGTTTAATTACATTTATCTTTGTTTCCTTCATAATAAGTAGTATCTGTTCTTGAGAGAACTTTCTGTTCTCCTTGACATTCTTTCCAGGTACAATTTTGTTTATCTTCTTTTTGCCTCACAATTTTTTAGAAAAATTCTTGATGCCTAATTGGTTTATACCTTAACCATGTTTTCTTTTTCTTTTTTCTTTTTTAAATTTTCTTTTATTATTATTTTTTTAATGTTTTACGATCACTGCCATAAAATTAAGATTTTATCCCCCCCCACACCTACCCCCCCACTACTCCCCTCCCTCCTCACAACCGCATACAATTCTGTATAGGTTCTACATATACTTTCCTATTTAGTACATTTTCACTATAGCCATGCTATGTACTCGAACTAAAATAAATGGAAGAGATCATATAACAAATCAAAACGTGATACACAAAAACACACATATACACAAACATGATCTGCTACATTCTGCAAATGACTTCCATATTTCTGCAAATGACTTCCATATTTCTTTCTCTGAGTGTGGAAAGCATTTTGCCTTAGAAAACCACCACTGCGATTTTTTTTTAAATAAGTTCTTGAGTTATTATGAAATTCCAAGTCCACCAGAAAAAACTCTCGCACACTGTAGTCATTGCTGTGCACAAAGTTCTCCTGGTTCTGCTCCTTTCACTCAGCATCAGATCATATAAGTCCTTCCAGGCCTCTCTGAAGTCTTCTTGTTCATCATTTCTTATGGCACAATAGTACTTCATTACATTCATATACCATAATTCATTAAGCCATTCCCCAATTGATGAGCATCCCCTTGACTTCCAGTTTTTGGAAACTACAAAGAGTGCTGCTATAAATATTTTTGTACATGTGGGACACTTTCCCATTTTTATGATTTCTTGGGGATACAGTCCTAGAAGTGATATTGGTGGGTCAAAGGGTATGCACATTTTTGTGGCTCTTTGGGCATCATTCCAAATTGCTCTCCAGAATGGTTGCATGAGATCACAGCTCCACCAACAATGAATTAGTGTTCCAACTCTCCCACATCCTCTCCAGTATTTATCATTTTCTTGTTCTGGCATGTTTGCCAATCTTATAGATGCGATGTGGTACCTCAGTGTTGTTTTGATTTGCATCTCTCTAATGAAAAGTGATTTAGAGCATTTTTCATATGATTATAGACATCTTTAATTTCTTCTTCCGAAAATTGCCTGTTCGTATTCTTTGACCATTATCAATTGGGGAATGACTTTTATGGTTATACATTTGAGTCAGTTTTCTATATATTCTAGAAATGAGGCCTTTATCCCCGAGTTAAGTCATAAAAATTCCTTCCCAATTTACTACATCCCTCCGAATTTTGGTTGCATTGGATTTGGTTGTGGAAAAACTTCTCAGTCTAATGTAATCAAAATTATCCGTCTTACATTTCATAATGCTTTCGATCTCTTTTTTAGTAAAAAATTCTTCCCTTCTCCATAAATCTGATGAATAGACTATTCCTTGTTTCTCCAGTTTATCCATGGAATCAATCTTTATACCTAAATCATGTACTCATTTGTACTTTATTCTTGTGTACTGTGTCAGGTATCGTCTATGCATAGTTTCCACCACACTGTTGTCCAGTTTTCCCAGCAATTTTTGTCAAACAGTGAGTTCTTATGCCAAAAGCTGGGGTCCTTGGGTTTATCAAACAGGAGGTTGCTATATTCCTTGCATATTGTGTCTTGAGTGCCAAGTCTATTCCACTTGTCTACCTCTCTGTTTCTTAGCCAATACCAAGAGGTTTTGATAATTGGTGCTTTATAGTACAATTTGAGGTCTGGTAGCCCTAGGCCACCTTCCCAAGCATTTCTTTTCATTAGTCCCTTTCATATTCTGGGCCTTTTGTACTTCCAAATGAATTTTGATATTATTTTATGCAGCTCTAGAAAATAATTATATGATATTTTAATTGGTATGGCACTAAATAAGTAAATTAATTTAGGCAGAATTGTCATTTTATTATATTAACACTGCCTACCCATGAGCAACGGATGTTTTTCCACTTACTTAAATCTGACTTTATTTGTGCAAAAAGGGTCTTGTAATTGTGTTCATATAATTCCTGGGTTTGTTTTGGCTAAGAATTTTATAGTGTCTACCCTAGCTTTAAATGGGATTTCTCTTTCTATGTCTTGCTATTGGACTTCCTTGCTAATATATAGGAATGCAAAAGATTTGTGTGGGGTTTTTTTGTAACCTGCAACTTTGCCAAAGTCGCTTATTATTTCAAGTAGTTTTTTACTTGAATCTCTGGGATTTTCTTAGTAAATCATCATATCATCTGCAAAGAGTGATAACTTAGTTTCTTCTTTGGCTATTCTTATTCCTTCAATATCTTTATCTTGTCTAATTGCTACAACTAACATTTCTAGTACCATATTGAATAATAGTGGTGATAATGGACATCCTTGTTTCCTCTGATCTTACTGGGAATGCATCTAGCTTACCCCCATTGCATATAATGCTTGGTGAAGGTTTTAGACAGATACTGCTTATTCTTATATGGAAAGTTCCCTGTATTCCTATGTTCTCCAGTGTTTTTAATAGGAATGGGTGTTGTATTTTGTCAAAGGCTTTTTCTGCATCTATTGAGATAATCATGTGGTTTTTGTTAGCTTTGTTGTTGATGTGATCGATGATGCTAATAGTTTTCCTAATATTGAACCAGCCCTGCATTCCTGGTATGAATCCTACCTGATCACAATGTATTAATCTTGTGATAAGATGCTGTATTCATTTTGCTAAAACCTTATTTAAAATTTTTGCATCTATATTCATTAGGCTAACTGGTCTGTAATTTTCTTTCTCTGTTTTGTCTCTTCCTGGTTTTGGTACCAAAACCATATTTATACCATAGAAAGAGTTTGGGAGGACTCCTTCTTCCCTAATTTTCAAAAATAGTCTATATAGTATTGGAATTAACTGTTCTTTAAATATTTGATAGAATTCATTTGTGAATCCATCTGTCCCCGGAGATTTTTTCCTAGGGAGTTCTTTGATGACTTGTTTAATTTCTTTTTCTGAGATATGGTTGTTTAGGTATTCAACTTCCTCTTCTGTTAATCTGCGCAATTTGTATTTTTTAAAATATTGATCCATCTCGTTTAAATTATCGAATTTGTGGGCATAAAATTGGGCAAAATAGTTTCTAATTATTGTTTTAATTTCCTTCTCATTCACCTTTTTCATTTTTAATATTAGTAATTTGATTTTCTTCTTTCTTTTTTTAATCAAATTGAACAAATGTTTATGAATTTTATTAGTTTTTTCATAACACCAACTATTGGTTTTATTTATTAATTGAATTGAATTCTTAATTTCACTTTTATTAATCTCTCCTTTGGTTTTCAGTATTTCTAATTTGGTATTTACTTGGGGATTTTCAATTTGTTCTTTTTCAAGCTTTTTCAACTGCAAGCCCAAGTCATTGATCTCCTCTTCCTCTATTTTATTTATATATATATATATATATATATATATATATATATATATATATATATAAATGTAAATATATATATACATATATATACATATATATATGTATATATATATACACACACACACACACACACACACATATATATATATATACATATATATATATATATATGTATATATATATATATATATATATATATATATATATATATATATATATATATATATATAAATTCCCCTAAGAACTGCTTTTGCAGCATCCCATAAGATTTGGTATGTTGTCTCATTATTGTCATTGTCTTGAATTAAATTATTGATTGTTTCTATGATTTCTTCTTTAACCCAATCCTTCTTTAGGATTTGATTACTTGGTTTCCAATTGATTTTTGGTTTACCTTTCCATGGCCTTTTATTACACGTAATTTTTATTGCATTATGACCTGAGAAGGATGCATTGATTATCTGTACCTTTCTGCACTGGATTGTGAGATTTTATGTCCTAGTACACGGTCAATTTTTGTAAATCTTCCATGTACCGCTGAGAAAAAAGTATATTCCTTTCTATTCCATTCAATTTTCTCCAAAGATCTATCATATCTACCTTATCCAGAGTTTTATTTACCTCCTTAACCTCTTTCTTGTTTATTTTGAGGTTGGATTTATCGAGTTCAGAGAGGGGGAGGTTGAGGTCCCCCACTAGTATAGTTTTGCTATCAATTTCTTCCTTCAACTCCCCCAACCTCTCCTCTAAGAATCTGGATGCTATACCACTTGTAGCATACATGTTTAGTAATGATATTGCTTCATTGTCTATGGTGCTTTTTAGCAGGATACAGTTTCCTTCCTTATCCCTTTTGATTAGAACTATTTCTGCTTTTGCTTTGTCTGAGATTAGGATTGCTACTCCTGCCTTTCTTACATGAGCTGAAGCACAATATATTCTGCTCCATCCTTTGACCTTTATCCTATGTGTAACCCCCCGTTTCAAATGTGTTTCTTGTAAGCAGCATATTTTTGGATTATGGCTTTTAATCCATTCTGCTATCCATCTCCGTTTTATGGGAGAATTCATTCCATTCACATTCACAGTTACGATTACAATCTGTGTATTTCCCTCCATCCTCTTTCACTCCGTTTGTGATTTTAGCTCTCCAGTCTCCCTTCCCCTCCTCAATAGTATTCACTTTTCACTCCTTCCTCCTGCAGCCTTCCCCTCCTTCTTTTAGTCCACTTCCCTTTTACTCCCCTTTGCTCTTATTGCTTCTTCCCTCCCGTTTAGCCTCCCTCCCCTTTCTTCCCCTTTCCCTTCCTACTACCTATAGAACTAGTTAGGATTATCTACTTTACTTTATTGTTCCCTCCTTTAAACAAATCAGATGAGAGTACCTCTCAAACAATGCTCATCTCCCTCCCCTCCTTCCCTCTACTGTAATTTTGTACTTCTTCCTGTGATGTAATTTGCCATTTTCTGCTTCCTCCTTTTTACACCTCCTATTACAATCCCTTCTCATACTTAAATCATATTTTTGACATGACATCATTTACTTTATACCCATTCTCTCTATGTATATCCCTTTTATCATAATAGCTGCACAATTCTCGAGACTAACATTTATCATCTTCCCTTACAGAGTTTGCCCTAATTGAGTAACAAGTTTTTGTTTTTCATTTTTCCCCCGTTTTCCTTTTTATGATTATCTTGAGACCTGCATTTGAAGATTGAATTGTCTATCGAGTTCTGGCGTTTTGGTCAGGAAGCTCCGGAAATCCCTTATTTCGTTGAATGACTTTCTCCTTTCCTGAAATGTTATGCTGAACTTTGCTGAGTAGTTTATCCTTGGTTGAAGTTCCAACTCCTTTGCCTTACAGAATATTGGGTTCCAATTCTTTCGATCTTTTAATGTAGAAGCTGCAAGGTCCTGTGTGATCCTGACTGTATCTCCTTCATATTTGAATTGTTTCTTTCTGGCTGCTTGTAGTATTTTCTCCTTCACCTGATAGCTCTGGAATTTGGCAATGATATTTCTTGGGGTTTTCAGTTTGGGATCCCTTTCGGGAGGGGAACGGTGGATTCTTTAGATGGCTATTTTGCCCTCTGAGTCTAGTACTTCTGGGCAGTTTTCCTTGATGATTTCCTGGAAGATATTGTCCAGACTCTTTTCTTCATCATGGGTTTCTGGCAGGCCAATAATTCTTAAATTTTCTCTCCTGGATCTATTTTCCAGGTCAGTTGCTTTTCTAATTAAATATTTTACATTGTCTTCTATCCTTTCATTCTTTAGATTTTTTTGACTGATTCTTGCTGCCTCATTGAGTCATTAGTTTCTACTTGCCCAGTTCTAATCTTTATCATATTGTTTTCTTCAGTTAACTTTTGCATCTCCTTTTCCATCTGACCAATTTTTCCCTTTAAGGAGCTATTTTCTCCATTTAATTTTTGTACTTCCTTTTCTATTCGACCAATTTTCCCTGTTATGTTTTGTGTTTCCTTTTCCATTTGACCAATTTTCCAATTAGGTTTTGGGTTTCCTTTTCCATTTGATCAACTCTTTCTTTTAGGGAGTTATTTTCTCCACTTAATTTTTGTACTTCCTTATCCATTTGTTCAATTTTCCTTTTCAAAAAAATGTTCTCATCACTGAATTCTTTTTTTATAATATTAAAATCACTGGCCAGTTTTTCTTCTATTGCCTTCTTCAGCTGTTCCAGGAGAGCTGCTTGTGCTTGTGAGAAGTTCATAGTCCCTTCTGAAGTTTCAGGTGCAAGTACAGTCTCAGCTCTGACCTCTTTGGTGTTTGTGTTTTGGTCCTTATCCCCATAGAAAGATTCTATGGTTTTTTCACCCTTCATCTGCCTTTTCCTGTTCATGATGTTGACTGATTGTTGTAGCTTCTGGTTCTTTAAGTCAGAAGCTACAGAGCTTTGTGTTGAGCTGATGTGTGAAAAAGCTAAAAGCACGTTTTTCTTTTTTGTTTCCCAGACGAACCCTGGGGTTAGCTTGTTAAGTGTGTGGGAGGAGTGGTCTGGTCACAGGAGATCTCCTCAGCTGAACTGAGGCAAAGGCAAGCTCAGAGGATGGTGATCCCTGCTTCCCTATTGTCTTCCCTTTTCCCCTGGAGGGCTGAGGCAAGCTTAGATGCTAACGTGTGTTCCCACTCCTCCTGTGGCTCCTCTCCTGGCACTGAGGCTTGCCTGGGTCCCAGTGCGAGTTTTCTCTGCCCTGGGTCCTCTGTCCTTCTGGTTCGCCTCCACCACAGTAGGAGGAATTCCCCTTAGCTATTTTCCTAGCCTCAGGTGTTATGAGACTATTTGCTCCCTTCTGCTGTTCCTGCTGATCCAGGATTTTTCTGGGGAAATATTTTATGGTTCTTTCACGTTCGTGGAGGGGAGAAGAGAGCATTTACTGATCACTCTGCCATCCTGGCTCCCGGAAGTTCAAGTAGGTGACTTACCGAAGTTTCATCTTCTGGCTGAAAGTCTCAGGAGCTTCTGCGCTGATATCTGGTGCTCAGCGGCTCGCACAGGCTTAGTTCGGCTGGTCTCCTGCTCTGCAGGTTCCGCCCACCGTTCTCAGGTTTCTTGGGTTGCTTCTGCTCTGCTGTGCTGACTGCACTGCGTTGTGTGCTGGGGGCTGACCCCCGTGGAACAGATCCTTCCTGTGGACGTTCCAGTCTAACCTGGGCTCCGAATCCATCACAGTCTGTCTCCCACTGGATTCTGCACCTCCAAAATTTATTCAGATTCTCCTTTCAGAGGTATCCAAAGGAGTTTGTCCAAGAGCTTAGGTGAGTTGTTGCTCTCACTCCGCCACCTTGGTTCCGTCCCAGTGTTTTCTATTAATCCAACTTGCCTTTGCCTGTCTTATTATAGTGAAACCATTCCCATGGGATCAAGAGTTATGAAATCCCACAGTCTTTTCTTAGTTTTTTTTCAGCTTACCTGGTATGCAGCATATGACAATATCAAACCACTCTCCATCTCTTTTATTATTGTGTTTTTTGATGATGTTTTTCTTCCTTCTTTTCTTACTGCTTCTTCTCTGTCTCCTAGGTTACCTCTTTTTATTCCTCCTACCTACTACAGTGAATATTCCCCATGGTCAATTTCTAGTTTCTCTGCTATTCACTTCCCTAGAGATTTCCTAAAATTCCATAATATCAAAGATAAAATCTTTAGAAGTGAATCAGTTCTAAATATCCAGGAGTAAATTCTCTACTAAAGATAGCTACTTTCAGGATGGCTACACTTTGCCCTGGGATCAATAAGACTTAGCTTTAAATCCAGTCTCAGACATTTACTAAGTTTGAGAATTAGGGTAAGTAATTTAACTCTTGTTTGCCTCAGTCTCCTAAAATGTAAAATGGATTGAATAATAACACCTACCTTATAGGATCTTTTAAGGGTCAAATGAGATATTTATAAAAGGACTTACCATAGTATCTAATACACAGTAGGCCCTATATAATATTTTTAATGTCCTTTGTTTTCCTGAGATATGGTCTCCCATTCCTTAATGACTGATAGAAATGGCTACTTAAATGTGATCTCAGATTAAACTTACATAAACGTGAAAACCCACATTCCCATTACAATTAGCTACCTGTTTAAATTTTCTGTTTTTTAAAATTATACTACACTTTTCTTTATTTTAAAATTTTTTAGCGTTTTATGTTAAATACCTTCAAATTCCAAATTCTCTTTTCTTTCCTGCCCTACGTCTACTAATTATGAAGGCAATCAATGTGATATCAAAATACACATGTGAAATCTTTCATGGTATATTTCTATATTATTCATGTTATATAAAAGGAAAAACAATTTTAAAAAGATAAAAATAAATGTAAAAATAACAAAGAAAATAGAAAATATGCTTCAATCTTCATTTAGAGTTCATCAGATCTCTCTCTAGAGGTTTGTAGTACTTTTCACCATGAGTCTTTTGGAATTATACTGGATCATTCCATTAATTGGTATAGCTATGTCTTTAACAATTGATCATCATTATAATATTGCTGTTATGAATGAATGACACAGTGATAAAAGTAGAGAAGACCTCCACAGGAGACAAACGCTGATGTTGGTGGATTGGATAAACTGATTCATGGAATTAAGGAATCCTGGAGTTTCCCTCACTCATTCTGAGTATAAAGACACGAGTATTAATCAACTTAAAGTTGTCATTTTCTGTGACTCATCTGTCATGGGCAAAACCTGGTTAATCCAAAGCTATATCAGACCAAATCTCAGAATATTCCTCATAGCCATTTGTTCTGAGCTTATATCAGATTATTAATGAGATGGTTACAAACTTGTTTGATAATTTTCCCAAGCTACTGAGGAGCATGCCCCATCAATTGTCTTCACTGATTAAATGTATTCCATTAAGATAAAAAGGTATAATTCAAATTCATGTGGCGAAAGAGGAATTCAGCAAATGATACTGCAATCATTGAACCAGTTGAATGGGTTGGACGTTAAAGAAGATGTGCTAGGGTTGGAAGCTCAATTCCATGTGGACAGTCTCTGGCGGGTAAAGGTGGGAACTTCTAAATCTTAGAGTTCTCATGAGACCCCCCCAGGAAACGACTGGGAATCGAGGTGAACCGAGCTATCTCGTGTATTTCCGCCTCTTCCTGTGAGAAACGTGATGGGAGAGAGCTCTCCCCACCCTCGAGATTGTCCCGGATCTGGGCACACTATTGTTCTCTAACAGCACGGTATTCAGATGCAAACTATGCTGCTGGAGAGTCTAAGTAGGATCAGGAAAGCCTGAAAGCTCTCTTGGGCGGAGGGGCGCGGAGCGGACAGGACAACAAGGCTCGGCTTTTCCTCTCTCCTCTCTCCCCTCCCCCCCTCTCCCCACTTATACTTCTACTTCCAATCTCTTATTGTAAGATCTTTGCCTCCTTGGGAGATTCTCTTTCCCTCCTAAGGAAGAATTCCCCTGCACTTGTAACTAGACCCTGAAATAAAGCTCAACCCTTGTTCGACTCTGGAACGTCCTTTCTCTCATACGAGCATCCGGTTTGGCCAACCGAAGACCTCGGGAGGTGAGGTAAGAAGACTCGGGTAGCCCTCAGGCCTCTAGGCCTGGCAGAGATGTAAGAGTGATTATGGTCAACTAGAATCTTTAGGTCAAACCCTAATCAAACCAGGATGTATTGCTTGGTAGATGCAGTTCCTTCTGCCAGATAAAAAATAAAGAAGTGCTTCTTTCAGATTCAGATAAATGGAATGACTTTTGGCAGATGTTATATCTTTAGATGATTTGATCATGACTAAAAATGACTTGTCTGGAGCAGATGACAAGGCAGTGTGAGCAGCAGCTGCTTTCATAGCCCTAGGAGAATGTGAAATGAAAATAACAAATGAAGACTTCAAAAAAATCTACAGGAAATGCATTTCATAAAAAATCAAGAAGGAACCCCAAGGGACTTGATCCCTGAATGAGCCATGCTGCTTTCATGAGAGTTGTTTGGAATTGTCCTGACACCATGAAATAATAACACTGTTAGAACTGAAGTAGCATTCAGGCTTCAGTAGGCTTTTATAATCAGTAAATTACTCAGGTGTGATATGTGGGGTCTCCATTGAACTGTGCTAGTCTTTTCTTCACTGGCACATTATATTTCATGTTTATATATTTTCTTTCTGAAGGCAAAAAAGGTGAAATTTTGGAAGAATAAAGGGCTTTGAAATCAGTGGTTGATGAATTATAGGATGAAGAGGTAGCATAAATTTAGAATTCTAGGAAACTTGAAACCACAATTCAATTAACCTCTCAAAGTAACTATTTCCTACGTCAATCATCTTTTCATACATTGGAAGGAGTCCCATCAAATATCAAATGAAGCTCAGATTCTTTATTATAACATTAGAGGAGACAAACAACTGGAATCCCAGTTTTCCAAATATATCTTCTACTGTTCTTTATGTAAACTCCAAACAAACTGAGGGACTCATATTCTAAATATCCCTGTTATGTCCAATAAGGCCCTAGAATGTCAGAGAGAAAAAACATTTTAGAAATATCTAGTCCTATACTTGCATATTTACAGCAAAAGAAACTGAAAGGTCCAGATAAAAAAACAGTGATTTTGAATTCTGGAATTAGCAGGAATATTCTATTAAGTTGGAAGTAAGCAAAGTGGGGAAAGGGCTTTTATATGGTTCCTTCTATGCTTGGTTGAGGTAGAATGTACAAAGGTAGTTATAATGAAAATTCAGACTGAAGAACTAGGAAAGAGTTGGCATTGCATAGCATGGAGAAAAGACTGAAAATTAGATATTGCAGATAGTGGAGAGGATGGAATATGACCTATAGGATCATTGATGACAGAGGAAAGAATATGGGTAGGGTACAGTGTATTTTAATGAAAGTGGAGATGTTTCTGAGTCAAGGTGTCAGAAAGTGTCAGAATGAATATGGCAATGGGAAGTGAGGAGTATGCAGACTCTTCCTCCTCTACTAGTGTATTAGGTTTAAGTACTAAATAGTAATTGTTTCTTTTTCATCCAGGAGCCCTGAGGGTGTTTTCTTCTTAGGTGGATTTTTTTTTTTATTATTAAAGGGGCCATCCCTTGAACAACTACTTAAGAAAGCTTCTTCCTTGAATGGATGTATCTCACTCAAAATGAGAATGCTATAAGACCTTATCCTGAAAGGACCAGGATCTCACACTTCATCCTTGACCATCTCCAGCCTTACTGAGGAATATCAGGCAACGGGCTTCAGATAGCTCAGGAGAAGAAAGTGAAGTTTATTAGCTTGAACAGCTGTCCCTCACTCAGATCAAAGTCAACTGCAAGTCATATCATCATCCTGATGTCATGGTACTCCTCGAGAACGAAGGACTAACACAACAGCAATCAGATTTCTGAATAAAGGTGCAATCAAACAGGCAAAGTGTGGAGAGATTTATCTTCAGGAGAAAACTAGATTTCAGTTTTCACTAAAAGATCAAATATCTGTGAAAGGAAAAGATCTAGGACAATGTGGAGTGCACTTTAGAGGAGATTTCTATGTGCCATGCTAGAAAGGGAAATCAGAGAGGAATACAACTAATGTAATAAGTGCGTTCAGGGTGGATGCCTCTTCATCAAACAGCACCTATTGCCTTTGCTCTTGGCCATTCTTTCCATGCTCAGAAACATAACACAAATCTTTATATTGGAGGGCATATGAAAGGACAAACCACCCCTTGTAAAAGGTAGGTCTGGGGAGAAGTGTATAATGGTCAGAGAACCTGAGTGTGTGAAAGTCTAAAAAACATGGCAGGAATACTATTTATTTCTATGTATCTGTACCTATAGTTCTGTTCAGAAAATTTATGTTTCATCCAGTCTTACATAATTATTTATTTGGGAGAATTAATATTTGAAACTACCAGGACAGCCTAGTGTTCTTTCTACTACTTAACAGACACTATGAATTTTCTCACATGTTGATGCCGAATGGAAATGAGGTCCTCTCACCTATTTGTTTAACAAAATGCTTAATAAATAAATAAATATATATATATATATATATTAAATAGCTATACCACATGTATAAAAATATTTATATTTTTTAATTTTTAGTTTTTTCTTTTTAGTTTTCAACATTCATTTCCACAAAAGTTTTGGTTCCAAATTTTCTCCACATCTCTCCCCTCCCCCCACCCCATAATGCCATGCATTCTGATTACTCCTCTCAATTTGCCTCCCCTTCTATCACACGCTTACCTTCCCTCATCTCCATCTTCTATCTTTTCTTGTAGGCCAAGATAGATTTCTGTACCGTATTACCTATATTTCTTATTTCCCAGTTGTATTCAAAAAAAATTCTCAACATGTGTTCTGGAAATTTTGAGTTCCAACTTCTCTCCCTTCCTCCCTTCCCACCCATCCCCATTGAGAAGGCAAGCAATTCAATACAGGCTATAAATGTGTGGTTTTGCAAAAGACTTCCATAATTTTCATGCTGTGTAAGACTAACTATATTTCCCTCCATCCTATCCTGCCACCCATTTATTCTATTCTTCTTCTAACCTTGTCCCTCCTCATAAGTGTTTACTTCGAATTATTCCCTTCCCCCATTTGCCCTCCTTTCTATCATCCTCCAATCCCACTTGTACCCTTATCCCCTAATTTCTTGTCGTATAAAACAGGGTTCCATACCAAATTGAGTGAGCATCCCAAATGTAAAGAGAGTAAGTTTCACTTTTCCCCTCTCACCTCCTCCCTTTTCTCCTCCATTGTAAAAGCCTTTTCTTGCTTCTTTTATGAGAGGCAATTTACCCCACTCTATTTTCCCCTTTCTCTTCCCAATATATTCCCTTCTTCCCCCTAAATTTTATTTTTTAAGATATCATCCCTTCTTATTCAACTCACCCTGTGCTCTCTGTCGTAATCTATCTATCTATCCATCTATCTATCTATCTATATCTATCTATCTATCTATCTATCTATCTATCTATCTATCTATCTATCTATCTATCTGTGTATATGTGTGTGTGTGTGTGTGTGTGTGTGTGTGTGTGTAATCCCTTCAACTACCCAAATACTGAGAAAAGTGTCAAGAGTTTCAAATATTGTCTTTCCATGTAGGAATGTAAACAGTTCAACTTTAGAAAGTTTCTTATTATTTCTCACTCTTGCTTACCTGTTCATGCTTCTCTTGATTCTTGTGCTTCAAAGTCAAATTTTCTATTCAGTTCTGATTTTTTCTTCAAGAATGCTTGAAAGTCCTCTATTTCATTGAATGAACATTTTCCCCTGAAGTATTATACTCAGTTCTGCTGGGTATGTGATCCGTGGCTTTAATCCTAGTTCCTTTGACATCTGGAATATTATATTTCAAATCATTCTATTCCTCAATGTAGAAGCTGCTAGAACTCACATAATTCTGACTATATTTCTCAGTACTCTAATTATTTCTTTCTAGCTTCTTGCAATATTTTTCCTTGACCTTGGAACTCTAGAATTTGGCTACAATATTCCTAGGAATTTCTCTTTTCTGATATCTTTCAGGAGATTTTGGGGGGATTCTTTCAATATTGATTTTTCCCTCTCTTTCTAAATTATCAGGGCAGTTTTCCTTTATAATTTCATGAAAGATGATGTCTAGGCTCTTTTTGTGATCAAGGCTTTCATCTAGTCCCATAATTTTTAAATTGTATCTCCTGTATCTATTTGCTATGTCAGTTGTTTTTTGAGTGAGACATTTCACAGTATCTTCTATTTTTTAGTTCTTTTGGTTTTGTATTGTAATTTCTTGGTTTCTCATAAAATTATTAGCTTCCATGTGCTCCATTACAATTTTTATAAAATTGTTTTCTTCAGTGAGATTTTGAACCTCTTTTTCCATTTGTATAATTCTGCTTTTTAAAGCATTCTTATCTTCATTGGCTTCTTGGTCCTCTTCTGCCATTTGTGTTAGTATTTTTTTAAAGCTCTTATTTTCTTCAGTATTCTTTGGGTGTCTTTTAGCAAGCAGTTGATTCTCTTTTCATGATTTTCTTGCATCAATCTCATTTCTCTTCCCAATTTTTCCTCCACCTCTCTTTCTTGATTTTTAAAATCCTTTTTGAGCTCTTCCATGTGCTGAGACCACTGCATATTTATTTTGGATGTTTTGAAAGACTTGACTTCCTCTGATTGTTTGCATTATCCTTCCTCATCAGAAAGAATGGAAGAATACATGTGTTCACCAAGAAAATAACCTTGTGTAGTCTATTTTTTTCCCTTCTTAGGGCATTTTCCCAACCAGTTACTTGACTTTTTGAGTACTTTGTCAAGAGGAGGGTATACTCTAGGGACTTGTAATTTCTAAGTTCCTCCAAAGAGGAATAGTCAATGGAGAGAAGTTAATTTCTCTCCTGGCCTGTGTACTGGTCTGGAAGAAACCACAAACTTTTCTGCCCAGAATCTGGGAGTTGAATTCCCTCTCCACAATCGTCTCTAGCTCCACCAGAGCTGAGTTCAAGGTTTTAATTCAGATCCACTGCTCAATTCTCCCAGGGTCTTTAGCCAGGGGTGGGAGAGAGAGCGGCAAGGGCACCACTCAGGCCTGAGAATCAGATCCATTGCTCAATTCCCCTAAGGACTTTATGTGGAGGGCTCCAAAAATCCACCTTGCTTCTGCAATGGCTGCTGCTGGTGGTCCAGATCGTGTTCCCTTCTCCTGGGTGAAGTAGCTTTCTTACTGACCTTTGAAGATGTCTTTGGCTTTTGTGGGTTGAGAAATCTGGGAACTGCTGTTGCTGGTGCTTCCCTGATGCCTATTCTGGACCCTGTTTCTGCTGTGCTGCGTGATGCACGCTGGGCTGCTCTCCTTTGTCTGTCTGGTGAAATAGACCTTTTCTGTCAGACTTCCAAGCTGTCTTGGGCTGGAAATCTCTTTCACTCTGTCATTTTGTGACTTCTGCTGCTCTAAAATTTGCTTAGACTCATTTTTACAGAAACTTTATGGGTCAATTTTCAAAAAAATATTTTTAACAGATCTTTTTTTTGTGCTGGTAAATTGAGGGAAAGACTATTAATTGGGGAATCAAAGACAAGTTGAGGTATTTGAATGTAATGGAATAATAATGTGCTATAAGAAATTATGACCTACAAATTTCAGAATTCCTTGGAAAGATGTACATAATTTGAGCCTGAATGAAATGAGCAGAACCAGGAGAGCATTCCCTGTAGTAACAGAGACATTGTGATAATTACCTGATAGATATAACTCTTTTCAGAAATACAAGGATCTAAGATAGTTCCAAAAGACTCATTATAGAAAATGGCATCCACATCCAGAGAAAGAACTATGGAGTCTGAATATAGATCCAAAAATTCACTTTTTTATTTTTTTTTGTTTTCCTTTCTTGTGATTTTTCCCTTTTGTTCTGATTCTTCTCTCACAACATATGTGGAAATATATTACTTAAAAGATATTTCTTGCTCTCTTGGGGAGAGAGCATGGGAGGGAGAGAAAAATTCGAAATAAAAATCTTACAAAAGTGAATGATGATAGCTATCTTTACCTATAATTGGAAAAAATAAAATATTATGTCGGTAATTTTTAAAATTAAAAATATTTATTAAAATATTGTTCATCCTTCAAACTCTCATTCATAAAAATTCCCTCTACTATTACTCCTGGAGTAATCATTTTTCTTCTTATCTTATGTGTTAATTATATACTTTGAGGCACAGTGGGCAGAGAGCCAGTACTAGAAGACCTGAATTCAAATCTTACTTGAAAATTTTACTACCTGTATGACCATGGGCAGCTCATTTAACCTCTTTATGCTTCAGTTTCTGCACATGTAAAAGGGGATAATAATAGTACCTACCTTTAAGGGTTGTTGTGAGGATAACATTGTTTCCAGTTTTCCATGAGATAATATTTATAAAGCACTTCGTAAAACATATGAGCATTATATACATTATATTAATATTTTGCTTTTCTTATTGTTTTAGTTATATTAGTTTTTTAGTTTGAAATTAGGTTATTGTATGATAAAAATAACAATGGACATAGTTCTAGATTTATCATGAATATCTGTGTGACCTTAAGGACATTACTTGACCTCTTTGATTCTCAGATTTCTCATCTGCAAAAGGAAGATGTTGATCCAGAATCCTCCAGGTTTAGAGTTTGCAGTCTAAATGATGTCATTTTGTCCAAAGTCATCATTTTACAAATGAAGAAATAGTTCCAAAAAAAAGTGTGACTTATCCAATACCACATATACCTACTAAGAACCCAAGACCAGACTAGACTCCAAATAAATTTAGTATTCTTTCTACTACAATACTTTATTCTCATATGGTCTCTAAATTCCTTTCAGATTGAACACATATTATCACTTCAATTGTTTTCTTGGCTAGATATTAAGTTTAATGTCTTTTTTTTGTATGCATAAGTTTTTATCTCTTCTCCTCCAACAAGACTAAAAACCCATTTATGGGAGAGATTATAATTAATTCTTTCCATTTTCTAACACAATGCCTTGCACATTGAAGTCACTCAATGAATAGCTGTAGATTGATTTTATCCCCATAATCTAACAGTGCAAACTGAAAGGTACACATTCATGTAATACTTGACTGACATGGTCACATATTTTCACATATAGTTGTAGTTTTGAAAGACTATTTTATCATATTTGTAAATGATATGGTATCACTATGTACTTGACCCGCTGAGTCAAATAAATCTTCATTCAGAAACATTGGTTTAGTGTTTGACTAGTCGGTGTGACAGATAGAAGTACCTCCTTTTGTACTTTTTTATTGTATTTCATTTTATATTTTCTTCCAACATTGTATGAATTTTCATCTAATCTCTTATCCCACAGTCCGTGTTCATTTAATTCAAATATTTCAATGGAAGGTGAAAACTCTTCGGACTATACCACTCAATTTCATCTTACTCCCACAGATAGCCATTTTATTCCTTATGGCATAAAGTTTGATTATCTATGTCATACTATAAAGTATGCAGAGCTACAGATATCATTAGTGATCATAAAATCACCCTGCTCTATTTCAGAAGGGAACTGGAATATTTTACCATGACCTTTTATGTCAGTAATTACCACAAGTAGAAGATAGGGTACATTGAACAGTGTTTGCTTTCATTGGTAATAAATTTACTATGTTTTCTTTTTCAGTTAATGACATGTTGTTCATATGTTATATAACGGCACACAAAGAGTAAACTTCCGTTTTTACCTTGTCATTGAAAACTAAAATACTTGAAAAAGATCTTTAATTTATCTTCCTGATATATATGTTTATACCTGATTTCATTGTTAAAAAAAAAAAGTATGACTGAAAGAAGGTCTCTTCTGAAGATTTTATCAGTTTTCTTTCTATCTTACATCACGATAAATGAAATAAAAATTGGAGGGGAGATGACCAATAACATACAAATAGCATTTTCACTGAAACAGCAGCCAAGGGATACTTGTCTTGAAATCTACACTGCTAATTATTCTTTGGTTGCTTATCTATGAGCTCAAAGCCTGCCGGATAATTCCATGGTTTAACCCCTAATTTTCCTAGAACTTTTCTTCATGTGAGCCCTCTCTCTTGATAACCTCATTACAGATCTTGTGATATTTCCAATCCAGTCCCTCCAGTTGCCATCTTCTTTTACTCTTATTTATCATGCTTCATGACTCTACCCTATTGCGGTATGACCATGGTATCAAAATCTATACTATGGTTCCCATCAGTTCACTTTATCTAATTTTCTTCTAGTTAGCTGAACAGCTTTACTATACTTTTCTTTACTAAACATTGTCTTCTATGCTTTATTTTGTTGTGGGATCTCATGACATTAGGGTGATAGAGTATAAAGAGTACTGTATGGAGAATCTTGAGACACATTATGTATAACTTTGAACTCTGCTTCCTTAACTTTTTGCTTTACTTTGTGAAAGTCTTATAACCTCTGTAAGATTCAGTTTCCTTGTCAGTGCAGTGGAGACAACAATGTTTTCAACATGTACCTAAAAGGAATTTTGTGAGGAAAGAACTTTGCCACATATAAAACATTAAATAAATTTGGATCATTATAACTTAAGAAGATCATTGCAAAAAATATTATTGTTTGACTACAGGATTAGATCTAACTTTATAAAACCATCATCTCATCATTACTAGAATTTCATTTTAAGCAATTATTGCTCTTTTTCAGGGGGAGAATAGGAGGATATTTATGCATCTGTACAGTCATTATCCATGTTACAAATGTTATGCATGTAAAGATGAAGTGACTGTACTGAAAAAGCAAATTTCATATGTGACAATCAGCCCATATACTAGCAATTACTTAGGATATAAGAAAAGATAAAAATAGTCCCCTCTGTCTAGTAGCTTACAGTTTACCGGGGAAGGTAAGCAAACAAATATATACAAATTAAGTATATGCAGAATAAATTGGAAATGACCAACAGATACAGAAATGTGATTGAAGGAGATAGGAGGACAAAAGGTTGAACTTTAACTGAGAATCACAGGAAATGGAGAGGGAGGGAGGGAGGGAGAGAGAGAGAAACAGAGACAGAGAGAGAGACAGAGACAGAGAGACAGAGAGAGAGACAGAGGGGGAGAGAGAGAGGAAGGGAGACACAGAGAGGGATTTTCAAGTATAGGAACCAGTCCTTGAAAAGCAGGAGCTGGGAGATAGAATGCCATGCTTGAGGAATATCATGGAGATCAGATTAGAAGGAAAAATACAAAGTGGTCACATTTTGAAGAGCTTTCAAGACAAAGGGAGGATTTTATATTTGAATTTGGAATCAAGAGAGGACTACTGGAATTGACTGAATGGTGATGGTGGTCAGATCATCAGAGCTGTACTTTAGGAAGATTGATTCAGCAGTTGAGTAGATGAGGGAATGGAATGGGCAGAGACTTGATGCAAAGAGATCAACTAGCAAACTATCACAATAGTTTAGTTTTTAGGTGATGAGAGCTTAAACCAGGGTGGTTTCATTGTCAGAAGAGGAAAATAGATACATATAAGAGATGTTATGAAAGCTAAAAGGAGAATTATCCAACCAATTCAATTTCTATAAAGTTCTTACTTTATATATAGTGCCATGCAAGGTTGTTTGGCTATAATCAGCTAGCAAATATTCAGTGAGATGTTATTTACATAGTAACAATTTCTTCATTTCTGTCCTTTATAAAATGCTATGTCCCATGTAATTGAAGTAGGGCAGAGATATTAACTAGAAGCATATTTGGATCCCCAATATATATTTTTCTAAAATTTTGCTTGTAGTCTCTAAGAATGATTTTGTAACTGAAAAAATGCCTTAGACATCATTTTATTCAAACCTTTAGCTTACAGATAAAGATATTTCAGAAATGTGGAAAAAGAAGTAAACACTAGACAGCGATTTTATTTGTTTTTTTTCTACTACCAAAGACAATATTCTTTCCACCATAGCATATCATTAATTTACTTGAATTCATGGATATTTTGAAATAAGTAAACAATAGACTACTTATTTAAAAACTCAGATGATATTAATATCAATTATAATAATAATAATATTAATAAACATACTGTGAAATACACTCAGGTATTAACAAATTTATTTTTAGTAAGGCTAGAGAAAACAAAAAAAGAAAAGAAATCCTATCTGATGAATTTCTGGACACTTATACCAGTTAAATCTTACAGATAGCAATTAGGAAGCAGGACAATCATCATTTTATCCTTTGCAACTATTGTTTTCACAAAATCAGTTAAACATGACGATCCAACTTTGGTATTATCAGCAATTGCAGTTCAGGCTAATTAGAAACACTTGATGAAATGTAACTGTGCTTTGGGCCAGTAGATAGCCAGTGCAAGCTACAAGTATGATTCAATTAGACCCCATTGGGAAGGTGATAAATGTATAAATCTCATGGTACAACCACCTGTCTGATCTATTGATGAGATTAGATTTTTCTAGCAATAAATAGAAAAAAGAATACAAAGTAATAAAAAAAAAAAAAAAGGACACAAAAAACACCACTTCTGTCTCCCCGTGTTGCAGCAATGTGCCCTGGGGAAGTTTTTAGAAAATGAATACATTCCTGCTATTCCTTTCATAGATTCTCTCCATAAGCCGGGGGCAGTATATAATTGCATCTCTCTGGAATTGTTTATAGATATGGAGATATGCTCTAAGTGTACTTGCTATACACAAAGACTTCCATCTCCTAAGCTTAATGTATAAAAAACAATAGTATTTTCATGGATTCAGGTAAACGTAAAATTGTAAGTGGACTCAATATAGATTTTCTATTCTTAATATGTTTGAATGTCTAAAGTTTTCAGACTGTATTTGCATCATAGATTTAACCTTAGAGTATATAAGTGAAAGAAACTTGAAATGCTCAAAAATATTCGATTCAGTAAAAAAAACAAAAACAAAAAAAAACAAAAAAAACACATTGCTTAGTTGCTATTATATGTAAGCTCTAATAAGGGAGTTTGAGTGTATGTTCATAAAACACAGGCTCATACATACCCTCAAGGAGCATATGATCTGTTGGGGATGATATAGAATGTACACAATAACTTCGATGAAAGAAAGATGGTAAGGTCAGAGGAAAGGATCAAAGTGATCTGAAAATATGCATTGGGGGAGAAATAAGTGGAAGAAACTGGAAATGCTCCAAAATATTCAATTCCATTTAAATTATTGCTTAGCACCTATTATATGTGAGCTCTAATAAGGGAGTTTGAGTGTAAGTTGATGAAATACAATCTAATACATGTCCTCAAGGAGTGTATGATCTTTTGGGAATGATATAAAATATATACAATGACTTTGATGAAAGAAAGGTGGTAAGGTCAGAGGAAGGGATCAAAGTGATCTGAAAATATATATTGGGGGAGGAATCATTTTTAGTGCAGCATAAATAAGAATATTTCATACAGGAAGTGATAGCTGAGTTAGGCCTTAAAACCCAGGAAGGGTTTGGTGGAGGAATTCTTTTCAGAAATAGTATGATGTTAATGTACAATGTAGCAGAAAAGAACAGAAATGAGACAGAATAGAACAGAATTGTTCAATTTGACTGGGACATGGTTGCAAAAAATAAAGCCCACACTCAAATTGTGTACATTATGGTGGAGATTTAAGATACACTATTGCTTCTTTTTTTTCAGAATGTGATCTATCAATAGGAAAAGCATCAGTCTTGTTTAGTTTGATTCAAAGGAATATTCAGCACCTACTAAGTGTAAGTTTATTGCGTTGGGTGCCATTAAGAGTAAGACAGATAGGACATAATTTGTACCCTCAAACATCTAAGAGAAGTATATAAAATCTAGCAGAAGGAAAACAACATTCTAATTCAACACTTCAATACTTCATGGTTTTATATTGTAGAAAACTTTCAAAAATTCAGATTATATGTATACACACATATATGATATACATTTGTGTGTATACATACATACATATGTGTATATATATATATATATATTATATGTGTACATATGGATATGTCTAATGAGATTAAGGATTTATTGATAACTGTACAAGTCTCTCAGGCCATGAATGAGCTCAATATTTTTTTTTTTTAATTTGTCAACATAAAACAGTTTTATACTGTTTTCTTGGTCCTAAAAGCATGTATTCAATGCTGATAAACAAATGTATTTCATTAAAAAACCAAGAAATGTCTCATGACATTCTTTGGCTATGATTAGGATGACAGCTGATTCAAGTAACAGATTATTTTTCTTTTTTCTTTCTTTCCTTTTTTTTGTCTTGCTTGATTTTGTTTTACACTGGGTCTGTGATTTTATCAGCGTTGAGAACTCCTGGTAGGGACTATCTACCAATGATAATAAGTGATTTCTCTTAAAATTATAAGCTCAAGAGAGTCACCTGGAGCACCAAAAGGTAAGTGACTAGTACAGTATCAAACAACCAGTATTTATCAAAGACTGGTGTAGAATCCATGTCTTCATGACAGGAGTTAGTTCATTATCCACTATGCTATGCAGACTCCCAATATTTAATGAAAAACTTTAAAATATCAATGAACAAGTTGAAACGAAAATATTAACAATATTTTGTTATTAGCTTAATGTTAACATTTGGTCTTGAATTTTAATAATATACTGCATATTCACATAGATTTTACACTAATATATGAATATATATATATAAAATTTCTTCTTTGAGCCAATACTCATAAGAATAAGGTTCAAGCAATGCCCATCACCTCCTTCCCAACTTCTCCTCTACTGTAATAGGTTTTTCCTCTTCATGTGAGATAATTTATCCCCTTCTACCTCCTACCCATTATGGTCCTCTTTCTCATCCCTTAATTTATTTTATATCATTCCCTTAAATTCAGTTTATACCTATACTCTGTGTCTATGTATATCTCTTCTAGCTGTTACTGTCAGTGATACAATGTTTAAAAGTTATAAATATCATTTTCCCATGTAAGGATGTAAACACTTTAGCTCTGTTGAATCCCTTATGCATTCCTTTCTCTTTTTACCTGTTTATGCTTATCTTAGATCTTGTATTAGAGGTCAAATTTTTGGTTTAGTTCTGCTCTTGTCCTTAGAAAGGCTTGAATTTCATTGAAAGATTACTTTCCACTACATGTATTATGCTTAATTTGGCTTGAAAAGTGATTCTTGTTTTTATTCATATCTTCTTTGACTTCCAGAATATCCTGTTTCATGACTTCTGTTTCTTTTATTTGGAGCTGCCAAGTCCTGTGTGATCCTGATTTTGGCTTCCTGACATTTTAGTTGTTTTTTGTTTTGTTTTTTTTTTTTCTGGCCTCTTATGGCATTTTTTTCCTTGACCTGATAGTTTTGAAATGTCATTATATTGTTGCTTGGGGTTTTATTTTGGGATCTCTTTCCTGAGATGGATCAGTGATTTTTTTTTAAATGCCCATTTTGCTCTCTGGTTACTAGACATCAGGGCAGTATTCTTCAATAATTTTTGAAAGGTATGATCCAAGTCCAGTTTTGACTATTATTTTCAGGTATTCTAATGATTCCAATGTTGTCTTTCCTGGATATATTTTCCAAGTCAGTTATTTTTCCCAGAATGTATTTTATATTTTTTCCCATTTTTTCATTCTTTTGAATTTATTTGATTGATTTATGTCTCAAAGTGTCATTGGTTTTCATTTGTCCAATTCTCAGTTTTTAGATATTGTTTTCCTCAATTAGTTTTTGTACTTTGTTTTTCAATTGGCCAATTGTGTTCTTTAAAGAGTTATTTTTACTAGTGAATTTTTGTATCTCTTTTTCCAGTTTGCCAGTTATATTTTTAAGCAGTTTCTCAAGCTGCTGACTTTTTTTTCATAACTCTCTTTCATTGCTCTCGTATCTTTTCCATATTTTACTTGTCCCTCTATTTTATGATTTTTAAGCTCCTTTTCAGTTCTTCCTTGACTTCTTTCTGGCCTTGAGACGATTCTAAATTTTTCTTTGAGGTTTGTCCATAAGTCTTTTGACACTGTCATCCTCTTTTGAGTTTCTATGTTGTTCTTCCCTGTTACATGATAGCTTTCTACAGTCAAATTATTTTTTATTGTTTTTGCTTATCTTTTTTCAGCATTTTTCCTTTCTTTTAAACTTTATCTCTGCTCCTAGGTTGAAAGGGGATCTGTCTCAGGTTTGTTTGTTTGGGTTTTTTTGCCAGTGTCTGTAAGCCCTGACTGTTTACCTGTTGTTGTGCTGATGTTGCCCTAAGGTCAACAGGAGACTCTTATGTTTATTCATGTGTTGAGGGGATGGAGTGTGGGGTGGCTGGAGCTGTAGGGGTCTAGCAGCTTACATGGTGCTGAACTGGGGTCCTAGTAGTGGTGTCTTGCATATGCTGAGGCCAAATGAGTTTTTTTTCCTTGTTATGTTTTGTTTTTTGTTTGTTTTGTTTTGTTTTTCATTTCCCAGGGCCGACATTGATACATCTGGAGATCTGACCCCTGGGAGATTACTGCTGGACCTGGGTTTCACTGAAGCACACACTAGTTCTCTGAGTCAGTCTTCTGGTACCTCCAGTTATGCCAAGGATCATGGGGGGGTGTGTGGTCCTAGTATGGTCATTTGCCTACTACACAACACTGGGACTCAGAATCTACTGCTGATTTTCTGAGATGGGGCTTGCTCCTGGCTTGCTGGGATGCTTTCCGTGCTAGAATGCACTCCCCTTTTAAACAAGAGAGACAAACCTTTCTTGCCAGTCCTCTGAGTCTTTCAGACTAAATGACCACTCCACCCCATGATTCTGCGGGCTCATCTCTTCCAGAATTTATTCTGGGGCACTTTTGATGTCTTTTCTTTTTTTTTTGGATTTGAATATGGGAGAGCTACAGTGATTTACTGCTTACTCTGCCATCTTGGCTCCCACAAGTTTTTTTTTTTCCTTTTGTGAGTTCATTTATTTAGATTTGCTTTTTTCATTAGAACAAGTAAATGGGAATTTTTGATTGTTATTCATTTTTCTTTTCATTATATCATCAGAAGCTCTATTAGAGTGTCCTGAGGAATGAGAAGTTAAGGCTAAATTATATTTCTACAGTTTTTAATACATATTACTTTTGTTTTAAATACCAAAATAAAGATATGCATACATACAAACACAACACAGCATAAATTCCAGCTGTTAATAATTACGGATAATTCAAGATCATATGATGCAAAAATTTCCAACATATATGATATAATGTCTAGACAAAGTTTGATCAAAGGAATTCAGATAGGCACTCAGTTTTGTAAAGGTGACATGATTTAGAAAGACCATATATAATAAACACATGTACATACATATATGTGCATATATGTGTGCATATATATTATATAGTGTGATATTATAAAATGATATGACATAGCAATGTAATAATATACATAATAATATGATACAATGTAATGAGATCCAATAAAACATGATAGAACAATATTATGTAATATTTTTAATGAAAATCAATATAGTATGTATTGTAATACCCTCTCCTTAAATGTGCTTGTATAAGAAAAAAAAAACATGTTGAACCATAATGCCACAGTTGTTATTCCTTTAAGGAAGGTGACTGTGAAGTCCATGTTGTTTAGGGCTGAAATTATTCCTATGGGACGCATAGACATTTAAAAACCATGGCTAAAGATACTAAACTAACTGCAAGTGATTAATATAATCAGTGATCATAACAACGTGTAGGAATCATTCTATAACTTTTTGACAATAGACCACAGTAACAAAAACTACTGTTTTCTAAAGGTCTTAGCCACAAAAATAACAACCAGGTTATTTCTTTAAATGAAAGTTTAATATGTTTTGTCTGTTATTATTGGAAGCCTTTTGAGCAAGCAAGGATGTGATAATCAAGCTGTAGATACTTGATGTTATGTGATTTATTTTCTTTTATGATCCAAGAATACATATTCATGACCTTTTGTGAGATTTCTAAAAGGGAAAAATAAATGAACCCATTTTTTCACAGAAGTTATTATGTAAAGTATTTTAGAAGGAATTCAAATGCTTATATCATACTTTAATTTGTGTGTAATATTCAATTCTGACTGTAAAGGAAGACATTCTGCCTCCTACTCATAGCTGCCTGAGTAAGGTCCAAATTGTTATTAAAATGTCAATACTTCTCCCCAGAGCCAATCACTAGCATGAAAGGACTTGGAAAGGCTCAGAACACTTAACTATACTCTCCAAGAAAGTCTCTGAATTATAAATCGTATAATCTTACAAATTTTATTAACAGTTTATGGACACAAGCATTTAGAGTTTTCCTGCAGTAATAACTGGCTTTTCATCTTCCACTGGATTACTACAGCAATTTCTTTCTTTCAGTTCCTCCTACATAAATGCATAATATTCGCAAATGGTGTTAATGCAAAATAGAAACAGAAGAGAATGGGCAGATGAATTAATTTGTCATGCAACCAAAAATAAAATCTAGAAGAAGAACAAATTAAAAATCCCAATTTGAACAACAAAACAAAAATCCTGAAAGTGAAAGAAGAGATTAATAAAATAGCAGGGGATATAACTATTGGATTAATGAAGGAAACTAAAAATTGACTTATTTGAAAATAAGATTGAAAAACTATGGACTAATTTGATTAAAAATATAAAGATAATCATTTCGCAGTATCAAAAATGAAAAGTGAATGAGCTGCTAATGAAAAATGAAACTAAAGCAATTAGTAAGTGCTATTTTACCCAATTACATTCCAATAAATATGACAATCCAAATGGCATGTATAAATGTCTACAAAATAGAAATTACATAGAAAAATAGGATATGAAACATAATATTTAAATAAACCTATCTCATAAAAAAATTAGACAAATCATTAATGAACTCCCTAAGAAAATATTCCAGGATCAGATGGATTCACAAGTGAAACCTATCACAAATTTACAGAAAATTATTTCCAATACTATCTAAATTATATGAAAAAATAGGAAAAAGGTATTACTAAATTCCTTTTATAGCACAAATGTGGTTCTGATGCTTCAATCAGGAAAAGCAAAAACAGAGAATGAAAGCTATAGGCCAATTTCCCTAATAAATATTGATGAAAAATAAAATAATAGCAGGGATTAAGGCAATACATCATGAAGATCATACACTATAATCAGGTGGGATTTTACCAAAAATATAGGTCTACTGCAATATTAGTAAAATTATTTACATAACTGACTACATCAATAATAAAATCATATGATTTTCTTAGTAGATGAAAAAGCTTTTGATAAAATACAACGTTCATTCCTTTTAAAAGTGTCAGATAAAATAGTAATAAATGGACCTTTTATTAAAATGATAAGCAACATCTTCCAAAACAATCCTCCTTCATTATCGGCAATGGCAATAAATTAAAAGCCTTCCAAATATGATAAGAAGTGAAGCAAGGGTGACTACAATCAGCACTACTATTCAATACTTTTCTGGAAATATTAGCTATAGCAATAAGAGAAAAAAAGAAAATGAAGAGATTCAAAGAGGCAATGAAGATACAAAACAATTACTGTATTCAAATGACATGATTTTTGACTGAGAGAATCAACTAAAAACAACTTGAAATAATAACTAGCAATTTTTCAGGTTATAAAATTAATTCTTTTAAATCATCAGAATTTCTGTATATTGCCAACAAATTCAAGTAGAAATTGATAAAAACTCAAATTACGTTTAAAATAACTATAGATAATGTAAAATATTTGGGAGTCTACTTGCCAAAACAAAGCCAGGAACTATATGAACATAATAATCAAACACTTTTTCAACAAATAAAATGAGATCTAAACAACTGCAGAAATACTAATTGTTCATGATTAGGCCAAGTCAATATAAGAAAAATGACAATGCTACTTAAATTAATTTATTCATTCAATGCCATACCAGTCCAACTGCAAAAAATATTTTATAAAACTAGTAAAAATAACAAAATTCGTCTGCAAGAACAAAAGATCATGAAGATCAAGAAAATCAATGGGAAGAAAAGATATGAAGAAAGGTGACTTACTAATACCAGATCTCAAGCTGTATTATAAACTGGTAATCATCAGAGCAATCTGGTAGTGGCTAAGAAATTGAATTGCAGATCAGTAGAAAAGAAAGGATACAATACACTGCAATTAATGATCATAACAATCTAGTATTAGGCATACATAAATGTGCAATATATGTTTTATAATAACTCACTAACTGAAAACAATGATAAGAAAATTGGAAAGTACTTGAACAGAAACTGTCAGTAGACCATCATGTCACTTGGCTTGCCAAGATAAAGTAAAATTGCTACAGTGTTTAGACATGAAGGTTTATATCGTAAGCATCTTAGGGCAGAAAACAATAGTTTCTCTCTCAGATCTATGGATAAAGGAAGAGTTTATGGCCAAACAAGAGATAAAGAGCATTAAGACATATAAAGAGACAATTCCATAAAATAAAAGAAATTTTCCCCCAAATAAAATCAATGCAGTGAAGATTAAAAGGGAAGCAGAAAAAATGGGGAAATTTTTTACGGCATGCTTCTCTGGTAAAGGCCTCGTTTTTTTGATTATGTAGAAAACTGAATCAAATTTATAAGAATATATGGTATTCCCCAATTGATAAATGGTCAAATGATATCAACAGGCAGTTTTGAAAGTCGGAAATCAAACCTATCTATTGTGATATGAAAAAAAGATGATATATCACTATTGATTAAAGAAATGCAAACTAAAACAACTCTGAAGTACCACCTCATACTACCAGATTGTCTAGAATGAAAGAAAAGAAAGCGATACATATTGAAGGGGGTGTGGAAACAATGAGATATTAATGAACCATTGGTGTAATTGTGAACTGATCCAACAATTGCGCAGAGAAATTTTGAACTATGCCCAAATGATTATAATACTCTGCATACCCGTTGTCTCAGCAATAACACTCTTATATCTGTAAAGAAAAAAAGTGAAAAGAAAAGGAAAATGAATTGTAGATACAAAAAAATTCTAACATCTCTTTTGTGGTGACAAAGAATGTTTAACAGATTGGATTCCCATTAGTTAGAGAAAAACTGACCAAATTTTATTATATGATTGTGATAGAATGCTACTGTGGTAAAAGAAATGAAAAGCAGAATGGTTTCATAAAAAAAAAAAAAAAAAAAAAAAAAAAAAAAAAAAAAACATAGAAAGATGTATGAGAGCTGATGAAAAGGGAAGCAAGCAGAACCAGGAGAACATTGTACAGAGTAGCAGCAATATTACATGATGATCTACTGGGAATCACTCAGCAATATAGAGATTCAAAACAATTTCAAAGTACTTAATGACAAAAAAATATTATCTACCTCCAGAGAAAGAACTGATATGATCGGATATAAAATTTAAGTCTATTATTTAAAAATATACTTCTTGTCTTGCTGTTTTGTGTTTCATTTTGCAACACATCTTATGTAAAAATATTTTGCATGATGGAACAGGCATAAATCAATATCAAATTTTTAGCTTTCTCAACGAAGGGGGGCAAAGGGAGTGAAGGAGGCAATTTATGACTCAAAATTTGAAAAAAGCAGATGATCACAAATTTTGTTTATGTGTAATGAGGAAAATAAAATGAAAATTCAGTGTAACAAATAGAAACAGATCTTAGCAAACTGCATATTTGTAACGGGATGAGTTAGAGTCGACCCCTGTCCATTGCAGGACACCACACTGAGAGCCTACCTAGATACCTAGGGGCTTGTCAATAGGGGTGGAACTAGATGGATTTCAGGAGGAAAGGTCTCGTCTTTGTTTGCAACGTGGCAGTTCTTTGTCCAGCTCCGGATGTCCAGTGGAGAAGACACCCATATAAGGAAAGGTGTTAGGTGATGGGTTCAATGTATAGGCTTAGGAATGTTCACGTAATTAGCACTATATATGCATGTGAGCTAGCAGGAATAAACGGAGTCTTCACCACCTTGTCTCCCGCCTCATTTCATTACTCACTAGATCAAGGCCTCTTGCTGGAC
The DNA here is from genome assembly GCF_028372415.1 of Notamacropus eugenii. Lineage (NCBI taxonomy): Eukaryota > Metazoa > Chordata > Mammalia > Diprotodontia > Macropodidae > Notamacropus > Notamacropus eugenii. Next base: position 244,056,957 of record NC_092877.1, read on the forward strand.
AAGAGCCTTGGGTGGGGGTTAGGGGTTCCCGTAATGATCTAGGGGACCCCAACACATATTAACTTAAGAAAACTACAAACTGACTTTATATGTTTTATTTTTACTAATTTTTTTAAACATCTAATTACATTTTAATCTGTTTTCAGTCATACTCAGGAGTTTTGGGGGCACTTGTGAGCCTGAGGGAGTTTAACACCTCATGTATTCATTATTATAAGATTAATCATCCTCAAATTTTGCTACATCATCATTCCCTGGGTGAATGATGTATTTTAGCAGTACTTATTTTATTTTGAGGGTGATAGTTGAAACATGAGGTCTTATGAGTCAGGAGAACTCTCAGTGAGGAAACATACTACACCAACGTAGTTCCACTTCTGAAACTTAAAGGCTTTAAGAGTTACTTGGAGGTGCTGAGGGGTTAAGTATAATGTTCATGGTCATACAGCTAGTATGCGGCAGAAGCAAGAATTAAAACCATTTCTTCCCTCTCAATACATATCTTGGAGCAATAAAAGTCAGGGTAATTTTAACCTATTTGGATGTGTTTATCTTCTCCAAGTACTGGAGTAGTTGTCAAAATCTTCTCCTAAATGGTTGGCTATCTCAGACAGAAAGCATAGATGTCCTGGATTTCTCAAATTTAAGGTAATGGCTATCTTAGATTTATTGCTCACGCATTTATGCTTTAGACAAGAAATAAAAAAGGTTTAGAAAATGTAGCCAGAGTTCCAAGGACCAATCACAGTTCAAAAAGTTGAGTAATTCTCACCTAAATATTGTGCATTCACAGTTCATTATTCTTTATGAGTTGGGATTAGATCTCTAGTTCCCTTCTTCATCCTTTACGAGATGCTAAAAGAGGGAGAAACTATTTGTCATATATTGAATCACAGGAAAAGAGAATTTTAAGTAATTTCAAATTGTATTGGTAATATTTCAATATCAGAATATAAGCTACAAGACTCATGGACCTCATTTTGACTTTTTACTTATTTAATTTTGCTGCCAAATTCCCTTCTAATATTTTCTTATATACATTACACTAGGTTTATATCTATTAAAGGACTAAAAATAATATCAATCAGATATAAAAGCATTACTGCACTCTTACTCTCAGAAAATTATCTTTACTAGGTTGGACTTCATCTTAGACTTAATCTGACTGATTTGTAATAATTAAACTGGCAAGTCAAAACTTATTTATCCGAGTTGAGCAAGATGCTGTTCACTACATTTAGTCTACAAAGCAGATAATCAATGTCAGTTGTTGAGAGTTGTCTGGGTTTTGTGTCCCATGTATAGTAAATATAAGCTATATATTAATTCACTTCATTTATATATTATTTTGTGTTATGCTCCTTCAAATATATGAACTAACAATGAGGCAATTGTCCTTTCTAGGAAACTAAATGATAGAGTACATGCTAAATCTTACACTTTATATTTTGGGGTTGAAATCTTTGCTTATAACTGAATCTTTTCATCTTTCTAAAACAGCAGTGTGCCTTTTTAAAGAGCATATTTTCTCCTTGGCATGAAATTTTCCATTGAAAAAATTGCTATAAAATTAGTTCTCAGCACCTGACATTGATTGCAGAGAATAAAAGAACGCCCTAAGTATATGATAAATTATAGTTAAGTGTCTGAATACTTTAGGCAACCATGTATTAGTCATCAAAATATGTTATTAATGCCTTAGAATATTTCATGTGCATGTTTTGAAAGACAGTGGGATTGTGTTATCTCAAGGTTAAGCAGTCCAAACTAAATTTCCAGACACCAATAATGAATGAGTTCTTTTCTTAAAGTATAACTTGGAACAAACCTCACAGATGTGAAGGTAGACTTAAGACATGTCTCATTAATGAATATATCTTTTTCAATTCTGCCCACTGGTCACTTAGAGTGAGCAGAAATATTGGTTTACACAAATTGGAGAGAAAGTCTCTGACTTTCCCATTGCAATTCAGCTACTTCAGTTCAAAGAAGCATGGAATATCAGTTCTGAACAAGAACTTAGAGATTATATATCTTTCATTTTATAAATAAGGAAAATGTAGCCTTGAGAGTTTCAATAGATTGCCCAAGGCTGCATAGTTAGCTAGTGGAAAGTGGCAAAGTTGGTATTTCTACTAGTTCTCTTCCAGTCTAAATCCTGAAATCTTGTGATTTAAAAGTAAGGCAAAGCAATACACATTTTTAAACACTTTCTGTGTGCTAGGAACTTTTACAATTGCTGTCTGTACAAATAAAATCAAAAAGATATTAAATTATATAATATTATATTACAGTGCCTGTAATCAGGGAGCCTATGTACTATGAAGCAAGACACAAAAGGGAACTTGAAAAGGAAGAGAGGTGTAAATTTGTGGTAAAATCATAGCTGACATTGCTGTAGTTCTTACAATGTAGCAAGCACTGTGCTAAGCATTTCTAAAATTATTATATCATTTGGTTCTTAAAACTCCTCTAGGAGGTAGATGCCATTATTATTCTCATTTTTCAGATCATGAAACCGAGGCAAACCTAAGAGAAGTACCTTGCTAAGGGTGACACGGCTAATAAACATTTGGGGCCATATTTTTTTCTTTTAATTTTTATTAGTTTATTTTAGTTACCATTGATCAACACAAGATTTTGAGTTCGAAATTTTCTCCTTATCTCTCCCTTCCCCCACCCCAAGATGGCTTGCATTCCTGTAACCTTTTCCTACAGTCTGCTCTCCCCTCTATTGCTCAACCTCCTATCCCCCTCCCCTTCACTTTCTAGTACTGCAAGGTAGATTTCTATATCTCATTGCCTGTATAACTTTTTTCCCAGTTGTATATAGAGATAATTTTAAACATTTATTTTTAAAACTTTGCATTTCAAATTCTCTCTCCACCCAACTTTATTGATAAGACAAAAAATTATTCAATTAACGTTTTACATGTATTTAAAACACTTCCATAATAGTTATGTCATGAAAGACTAACTGTATTTCTCTCTATCCTATCCTGCCCCTCCAGTGATTCTATTTTCCCCTTTGACTGTGTCGCTTTTCAAAAGTGTTTGCTTCTGACAATTCCTTCCCCCAATCTATCTCCACTTCTAGCATTCCTCCTTATCCCCTTTACTCTATTTTCCTCTAATGTAAGATATCCAAATGAGTGTGTATCTTATTCCTGCCTTAAGCCAAATCCTAAGAGAATAAGGTTCAGTCATTCCCTCTCACATTCCCTCTTTTTCCCTCCATTGAAAAAGTTTTCTCTTGCTGCTTTTATTCAAGATAAATTAACCTATTTTATCTTTCCCTTTCTCATTCTCCCATTATATTCCGTTCTCACCACATAATTTTATTTTTTTTGTATCATCCCTTCATATTCAACTCACATTGTGCCCTCTGTCTCTGTTGCTTTATGTATACACACACATGTAAGTACATATACACACATATGTATATGCATATGTATGTATACACATATACAAACATGCACATGTACATATATGTGTATAGGTATGTATATATATATGTGAATAATGTGTGTATGTATGTGTATATATGTATGTGTGTGTATTCCCTCCATCTACTCTAATATTGAGAAAGGTGTTAGGAGTTGCAAATATCATTTTTCCATGTAGGAATGTAAATAGTTCAACTTCAATAAGTCCATCATGATTTCTCCATCCTGTTTACCTTTTCATAATTCTCTTGATTTTTTGTATTTTGAAAGTCAAATTTTCTATTCAGCTCTCTTTGTTTCATCAAGAAGGCTTTAATATTTATTTCATTTAGTAACCGTTTTTTCCCCTGAAGTGCTATCCTCAGTTTTTCTGGGCACATGATTCTTGGTTTTATTCCTAGTTCCTTTGACCTCCAGAATATCGTATTCCAAATCCTCTGAACCCTTAAGGCAGAAGGTGCTAGATCTTGTGTTATGCTGATTGTATTTCCACAATGCCCAAATTTTTCTTTCTGGCTGCTTGCAAAATTTTCTCCTTGATGTGGGAACTCTGGAATTTGGCTGCACTGTTGCAAGTAGTTTTCCTTTTGAGATCTCTTTCATGAGATGACTGGTGGATTCTTTCAATTTTTATTTTTCCCTCTGGTTCTAGAATATCAAGGAAGTTTTCCTTGATAATTTCTTGAAAGATTGTGTCTAGGTTTTTGTTTTTTATCATGGCTTTCACGTAGTTTGATAAGCTTTAAATTGTCTTTCCCTGATCAATCTTCCAAATCAGTCATTTATTCAATGAGGTATTTCACATTGTCTTCTATTTTTTTCATTCTCTTGTTTCTGTTTTAAAATTTCTTGATTTCTCATAAAGGCATTAGCTTCCATTTCCTCCATTCTTATTTTTAAGGAATTCTTTTCTTCAGTGAGCTCTTGGATCTCCTTTTCCATTCAGTCAATTCTGCTTTTTAAGCATTTTTCTCCTCACGGCTTTTTGGATTTCTTGTGTCGTTTGGATTAGTCTATTTTTAAGGTGTATTGCTTTCAATATATTTTCAGGTCTGCTTTTGCTAGAAGTTGACTCGTTTTTCATGATTTTCTTGCATCACTTACGTTGCCCTTCCCAGTTTCTCCTCTACTTCTCTTACTTGATTTTCAAAATCCTTTTTGAGCTCTTCTATGCCCTGCAACCAATTCATATTTTTCTTTGAGGTTTTTGAGGTAGGAACTTAGACTTTGTTATCTTCTTCTGGTTGTATGTTTTGATCTTCTTTGTCTCCAAAGTATGATTCTATAGTCTGAGGTTTTTTTTTTTTTTTTCAGATATTTCCTCATGTTTCCAGCCAAATACTTTACTTTCTAATTTTTTGTCAAGATAGGACTCTGCTTCCAGGAAGGGAGACACAGTGTATTGTTCCAAACTTCAGGGGGGTTTGTGCAACCATTTTCAGAGATACTTCTTAGTGACTAAGTTTTTAGTTCTTTCAAGATGGTATGATCAAAGGAGAGGTGTTTACTATGTTACTGGCTTGCATTCTGGTCTCTGAGTGACCATAGGTACTCTTTTCTGTCTTGGAACTGTGAAGAGAATTTTCTCTTCAGTGGAAAACAGGGCCCACCCCACCAATCATCCTCTTCACCCCAGGACCACCACTGCAACCCAGATCCAAGAACGGCAAAGCAAAAGAATCGTGCCTCTGTACCAGCAAAGAGATCCCTGCAATTGTCCTCTAATCAGCTACTCTATTCCCACGTTCCCTGTGCCCCGGGAACTCTGGAAGCAGCTGCCCAGTTATTGCTGTTGCTGCCACCACCACCACCTCTGCCATGCTTGAGCTGTGGATGTATCATTCTTCACTCTCCCTTAGGTCCAACAGAGTTTTCCAGTGACCTTTTATGCTGTCTTTGCATTTGCGTGACAAGAAGTTTATAAAGTGCTACATCTGCCAGTGATTCAGTTCCCTGAGGTCTGCTCTAGTCTGTCTATGACAGCATGGCCCATGCTGGACCATGCTCTGCTTATGATCTGCTATGATAGACCCTTACTGTTGATCTCCAGGCTGTCTTGAACTAGAAACTTGTTTCACTCCATTATTTTAGAAGTTCTGGAGCCGAAGAATTAGTTTAGAGTCATTTTTACAAGTATTTGAAGGGGTTTAGAGGAGAGCAAGTCCCTGTTTTTACTCTGCCATCTTGGCTCTGCCCTGGGGCCAGATTTTAATGCAGGTCTTCCTGAGTCTAGGTTTCAGCACTCTATCCATTATTCTACCTAAATGCTTTAAATGTATTCCATCCTAAATGTATGCTCCAGAAAGAATTTGGCAATGGAATAAAGGCACCACTGTGCTGAAGGGATATTTCACATTAAGAAAACCCAGGTGCTGGTGTCCAGAATACAAAGAAAACTGAAGAATGGTTAAGTACGGATAATCAGAAGCAGAGATAGGAGTGTAATGAGGGAGTATCAAGTTGTTTCTGTTTTATTGTTTTTGGTTTGTTTTTTTTTTGTACTCTATGGCAGGTAACTTTCTCTGTCAACACTATAGCATTTCTAAACATGGCACAAAACATACAGTTTTGCTTAGACACCAGTTGGCACAAAACTAATGAAAATGCTAAGACAAGCTTCTGTTGAATTAATTAACTAGGAGTAGCTCGAAACTGTAAGAATTTTTAGCTAGTACTAGGATGATGTCAATGAATTCAGCATCAATTGATACATACCATTTTTTTTTTAGATTTATTGCATTCAGAAGAAAAAAAAATCTCCTTTAACCACAATCCCTAACTTCCATTGGAGGAACAGATCTCAGAGGAATAGTTATAATGGGTCATGTGACTGACTAAAGTAGTTTCCTGTTGAACACAGGAAAAGACTTATTTGACTCAAAAGTGCTCTGTTCTTTAAGGAATAATGACAACTCCCCCACAAAAATAACAGCAGTCAGATTTTATTGAGCTTTGAATGAAAAAAATGCAGTGTCTCTTCCAACTTTTTGGGAGCACTATATTAGCAACCCTGATAGAAATCTATCGATGTCATTAATACTTTTTTATAGTTTCTTTTGCCAAGACTATGTTAGGTAAAGAAGGAAGAATATAGAACTATCTCACATTGTCACCCTACTCCCAAAATATATAAACTTTTTCTAACTAGCCCAGGTTACTATTACTCTTTCCATTCTCTCCCCGTCATCATCACCATCATCATTATCATTTATCATTTTAGATAAACAAAAAGCATTTATAGATATACATAGATCTTTAACATTAGTGAAATGTTTTACAAATATCTGATCTTCACAGTCATCCTGTGAAGTAGAGACTATTGTCAATTCCCACACTTTTATTTTAATTTCTATTAATTTATTTACTTTTAATTTTCATCATTTACTTCCATAAGTTTTAAATTTTGGCCCCGTACTACCCACTTTCTCTTCAGGATGGCAGGCGATCTGACATAGCCCCTACACTTACATTCCTACTAAACCCATTTTCACATTACTCATGTTGCGTAATGAATTCCAATGAATGGGACAAACTGTGAGAAAGAAAAACAAAACAAAATAATACAAAAATGAAAATAGTTTACTTCACTCTGCATTCCGATTGCGCAGTTCTCTGGATGTGGATGGCATGAGTCCTTTGGAATTGTTTTAGGTTCTTGCATTACTAAGAAGGGTTGTCTATCAAAATCAGTCATAGTACACTGTGGCTGTTATTGAATACAATGTTTTCCTCTTTCTGCTCACTTCACTTAGCATCAGTTCATATAAGTCTTTCTAGGTTTTTCTGAAGGTCACTTACTCATCATTTCTTATAGTACAATAATGTTCCTCCGTTGCATTCATATACCACAACTTGTTCACCCACTTCGCAATCAATGGGCATCCCCTCCATATCCAGTTCTTGGTCACCACAAAAAAAAAAAAAAAAAAAAAAGCTGTTATAAATATTTTGTGCATGTGAGTCCTTTTCCCATTTTAATGATCACTTTGCGATACAGCCTTAGAAGGTATTATTGAGTCAAAGGTACGTGCATTTTTATAACCCATTGAGCATAGTTCCAAATTATTCTCCAAAATGGCTGGATCAGCTCACATCTGCACCAAAAAAGAACTAGTGTTCCAACTTCCCTACATCTTTTCCAACATTTATCATTTTCCTGTTTTGTTATGTTAGGCAATGTGATAGGTGCGATGTGGTACCTCAAAGTTGTTTTGATTTGTATCTTTCCAATCAATAGTGATTTAGAGCATTTTTTCTTATAACTATAGATAGCTTTAATTTCTTCCTCAGAAAACTGCCTATTTATATCCTTTGACCAACTATCTATAGGGGAATGACTTGCAATCTTGCAAATTTGCCTCGGCTCTCTACATATTTAGAAATGAGACCGTTATCACAGACACTAGTTACAAAAATCCTTTCTCAGTTTTCTGCTTCCCTCCTAATATTGATTGCATTGACTTTGTTTGCACAGAAACGTTTCAATTTAATGTAATTAAAATAATCCGTTTTGCATTTCATAATGTTCTCTATCTCGTGTTTGGTCATAAATTCCTCCATTTTCCATATATCTGGCAGATAATGTATTCCTTGCCCACCTAATTTGTTTATAGTAGCTTTTATATCTAAATTGTGTACCCATTTTGACTTTATCTTGGTATACAGTGTCAGATGTCAGTCTATGCCCACTGTCTGCCATATCATTTTCCATTTTCTTGGCACTTTTACTCAAAGAGGGAGTTTTTATCCCAGAAGTTATGGTCTTTGGATTTATCAAAGAGAAGATTTATATACTCATTGAATATTGTGTCTTCTTGACTTAACCTATTTCTACCCCTCTATTTCCTAGTAAATGTCAGGTGGTTTTGAGGATTACTGCTTTACAATACAATTTGCAATATCAGATAACTAGGCGACCTTCTCTGGCATTTGTTTTCATTAAGTCCCTTGATATTCTTGACCTGTAGCTCTTCCAGATGAATTTTGGTAGTATTTTTCTAGCTCGACAAAATATTTTTGGTAGTTTGATTGGTATGGAAGTGAATAAATAAATTAATTTAGGTAGAATTGTCCTTTTTATAATATTAGCTCAGTTGACCCCTGATGTTTTTTTTTATCCAGTTATATAGATCTGACTTGATTTGTGTCAAAAGTTTTTTGTAATTGTGTTCATAGAGACCATGGGTTTGTTTTGGCAGGTCGACTTCCAAGTATTTTATAATACCTATAAGTAACTTTAAATGAAATTTCTCTTTCTATCCATTGCTGTTGGGCTTTGTTAGCAATATAAAGAAATGTCAGTGATTTATGGGGGTTTATTTTGAATCCTTCAAGTTTGCTAACGTTGTGTATTGTTTCAAATATGATTTCACTTTATTCTCTAGGATTCTCTATGTACATCATTTGCAAAGATTAACAACTTACTTTCTTCTTTTTCTATTCTAGTTCCTTCGATTACGTTTTCTTCTCATTGCTCAAGCTAATATATCTAGTTCCATATTGAACAACAGTGCTCATAAAGGAGATATTGTTTCACCATAATCTTACTGATAATGCGTCTAACTTGTCCCCATTACATATTATGCTCACTGATGACTTTAGGTAGATAATACTTTTTATTTATAGGAAGACTCCATTTATTACTACTCTCCAGTGTTTTCCATAGGAAAGGGTTTTGTGTTTTGTCAAAAGCTTTTTTTGCTTCTATTGAGATTATTCTATGGTTTCTACTAGGTTTGTTGTTTATATGATATATTATGCTAATAGTTTTCCTAGTACTGAACCATTCCTGTATTCCTGGCATAAATCCTAATTCATGAAAATGTATTATTTTCATAATAAGTTGCTGTAATCTTTTTTCTAATATATTATTTAAAACTTTTGCAACTATATTCATTCCAGAATTGGTCTATAATTTTCTTTCTCTGTTTCGACTCTTCCTGGTTTAGTTAACAGTACCATATTTATTTCATAGGAAGAATTTGTTAGGATTCCTTCTTCTATAGTTTTCCCAAATAGTCTTCATAGTATTGGAATTAATTGTTGTTTAAATGTTTGATCTAATTCACTTGTAAATCCATCTAACCTGGAGATTTTTTCCTGGGGAGTTCACTCATAGCTTGCTCAATTTTTTTTTTCTTAGATAAGGTTATTCAAGTATTTTACTTCCTTTTTTATTAATCTGAGCAATTTATATTTTTGTAAATATTAATTCCTTACACGGATGTATGGGCTCTGAAATTTTCAAAGGGAAATGGGACTTCATCAGTTGGATCTGTGGAAAAGGAGGAGAGAATGAGTGAAGTTGGAGAAGGGTCTTGAAGTATGTTTCAGTAGAGGTAAGTTCTCTGTTGCTGTGGGTCTAACATTGTGAACCTATTAGGTAAAACTTGTTGTTGAGATGAAATAAGGCACTAGTAGATGAATGAATATTTAAAAATAAGAGATTTACTTGTCACTAAATGAGCAAAGTCTTTAGGAAGCATATAGCAATACAGCTTCATTAAACCTAACTTTCTTCTTTCTTATGGAAATGAATCTGCTCAGCAAAGCCGGATTTGATAACTAACTGTGGTAGCCTCAGGACTTACACAAAGTCTTTAGGGTAGCAGTTTCAGATGAGCTAATAAATCTTTGCTATACACAGGGGGCATCTTGAAGCCATTGTTGAGGGTTAACAAAAGAAGAAAAGAGAATATAAAGGTAGAGTACGGATGAAACAATAAACAAGAACAACATAAAGGATGTAAGGGACCACAGCAAAACTCTAACACATGACAAAATCAACAATTCTTCACACATCAGGCTCATCAGTACTAAAGTGATTGAGAGGTCAGAGGCCTTGATTGCAAACTAATGCGGTCAGAGTTGATAAGGTTCTTCCAATAGCATCACACAGTATTTCCAGAATCAGCCATCAAAAATTTATCTCTGAGAGCTGCATCAGTAAAATGATACTAAATTGCCCCCATAAAAGCTGTGGACAGTCAATGCCCACTTCTTCTACAGAATTTAAATATAATCATTCACTTTCATCTAAGGACCAAAAATTATCAGTATGTTAGAGAATTAGGTTTTTTTTTTTCAAATAAATACCTATTTTGTATAGATATATAACTATAATTTCATTTCCCACATGCATGGGTTCCCCCCCAAAGGGATATTTTTTATATTTTGTTTTTCCTGTTACATGTAATAAGAATTTTAACATTAGTATTTTTAATTAGCTCCAAATTATCCCTTCCCCTCTCCTATAACCCTACCTTGAGAAAGCAAAAACAAAAGACATTATACATCTGCAGTAACACAAAAGCTTACCCTATTGGTCATATAGAAAAAGAAAAGAGAGGGCTCCCTGCCACCCTCCAAAAAATTAAAAATAGCTTTATTTAAGTGTGCTTCAATCTGCATCCAGACTTCATCACTTCTTTCTCTCGAAGTGGACAACACTTTTTTTTTTTTTTATCATTTCACCCTCTAAATTGTCTTGGATTATTGTATTACTTACAATAGCTAAGTAATTCATACTTGATTCTCACAAAATATTGCTATATTTTTTATAATATTCTCTTGGCTCTGCTCACTTCACTTTATATCAGATCAAATAAGTCTTTCCAGGTTTTGTTTTCTGAGACTGTATTGCTATTATTTCTTGTAGAACAGTAATATTGCATCATGATCCTATACCACAACTTGTTCACACATTCCTCAAATGATGGGCAACCCCTCAGTTTCCACAACTTTACTACCACAAAAGAACTGCTATCAATATTTTTATGAATTTGCACCCTTCTTTTTTTTTTTTTTTGATGATCTCCTTGGAATGCAGACTTTGTAGTGATATTGGTAGGTCAAAGGTCATACACTGTTTTATAACCATTTAGGTATATTTCTAAATTTCTACACAAAATAATTGGCTTAATTCACAATTCCACCAACTGCCCATTAGTATCTCAATGTTTCCATATTCTGTCCAGTATTTGTCATTTTTCTTTCTTTCATATTAGACAATCTGATAGATCTGAGTTGTTTTAATTTTCATTTCTGTAATGCATAGATATTTAGAGCATTTTTAAATATAAACAAAGAGAGCTTTGATTTCTAATTTGAAAGCTGCCTGTTCATATTCTTTGACCATTTATTAATTAGAGAAAGCTTCATATTCTTATAAATTTTGCTCAATTCTCTGCAGATTTGAGAAATGAGCCCTTTATTAGAGAAACTTGCTGGGAAATTCAACCCTTCCCATGTTTCCTGCTTTCCTTCTAATCTTAGCTGCATGGGTGTTATTTGTGCAAAAGTATTTGATTTGAAATAACAAATTATCCATTTACCTCCCATAATATTCTCTATCTGATATTGTGTCATAAATTCTTCCCTTATGCATGAATCTGACAGATAAAATATTTTTGTTCCTCTGATTTTCTTATGATATCACCATTTATTTCAAAATCGTGACTCCATCTTGACCTTATCTTGGTATATGTTTTGAGATACTGAGTCAATCTGAGGAGGCCAAAGACACTGAGGGAAAGTCAAAGATTTTATAACAATAGAAACATGTTTTTAAAATCCAAAAAATCCTCAATAACCATCAATGCCCATCAGGACATATGTTGACCAGGTGGTGGTGATTGAATTGAACTTTGAAGACTCACTAAGTTGAAAGACTTGAACTTCATATGGATGAAAATTTGAAACATTTTGGTAACCACAAAGTTATTTTGATATGGCCAGAGTCTACTTGGAAGCTATTTGAAGGGAGGCACAGATTATATCTTAGCCCCCTGGGAGAGTTTTGTCAGTTTTCAAGCAGAAAAAAAGAAACAAAAAAACAAAAAATTACAGTAACTTACTTAGGGGAAAGAGGTAAGGTTATTTTTTGTTCCCACTGGTGATGGAGTGTAACCTTAATGTTTTAAAGGATCTTACCATTCTGTGAGTTCTCAGATGGATTTAAGAGTTTGAATATTTTACGAATAGAAACAGAATAGATACTTTTTACATTTTCAATGATTTAAAATACAAGAAAGGACTATTGCTTCCTAAAACAGAAGCAGTACAGAACAGTGGAAAGATTGCTCAACTTGGAGTCATGGATCCTGAATTTAAATGCTATCTATTTCTACTATGATTTCCCAGGTGACCTTTGGTAAATATCTTTTTCTTTCTGGATCTCAGTTTACGGAATTGTAAAATGAGGTGTTTGGGGCAAGTAAATTTTAAGGTACCCTTTGAATGTAAATAAATAATGTTATATTCTTCAGTTGAAGAAATAAAATGAGGAACTACCTAGTTTTAGAACTTGAGATAATATATCATTTATTAAAGAATTTACATTGCTTCAATAGTTGTTCAGTCATCTTGGCTATTTATAACTCTTTAAAACCTGATTTCTTTTTTTCTTTTTGGCAGAGATATTGGAGTGATTTGCTACTTCCTTCTGTAGCTCATTTTGTATATGAGGAAACTGAGGCAAAGAGAGTTAAGTGCTTGCCAAAGTTCAGTATCTGAAACTGGTTTCTTGCCCAAAGTAAGAATCTGAGGAGAGATTCTAACTCAGGAAGATAAGTCTTCCTCATTCCAGGAATCAGTGTCCATTGTGTCATATAGCTATGCTTGCTACATTAATTACAGACTGACAAAAAAGAAATCATTCTCAGAAAGTAGCAAATAATAAAGACTTCAATTTGTTCATTTGTAAAATGAAATATGTGTAACGGTCAAATTCGTGACCAGATGTAATATAATAGCAGTAATAATGAGTTACAATGATGATAACTAGAATTTAAAATTTAAATAACTAGAATTTAAATAGAATTTACATTTAAATTTAAATATGTGCTACACATTACCCTATGTGCTTTATATGTATTATCCCATACGATCATAGAACAACCATGTGAGGTAGGTGCTATTTTTATCCACACTTGACAGTTTACAGAACCAAGCAGACAGAAGACAAATGACTTCCTGGGAGTTACACAACTACTAAGTGTTGGGGTTCAGTTTTGAACTCATTTCCTACTGACTCTGGTCTCAACATTCTATCCACTAAATCAACTACATAGTTCACATGATTGATAAACTTAAAAAAAAAAACTAGATATATTGTCATCTATTTTCATTGCTGTTTTTTTATTACTAAAACAATAGCCTGTGTCAGGTAATCTCTAAAAAATCAAAGATAAATAAAGAGTTTTACAAATATGCTATGAGAGTAGGCAGATTAGACAAAGAAAGAGTTCACTAATTAACATAATCCTTAAAATGATTAAGAAGGCCTCAGAGTAAATTAAAAAGGAGAAAATAAAGAAGATTCCAAATTACTTTGTGGAGGAAATTAAAGGGATTTTGAAATTTTCTCAATTATGAAGAAAACATTAGATGATTTTGAATCAATAAGAATAATTATTCAAATATGCGTCATGAATTTGTAGATGCTGACATGATATAAAATGTTAGAGCATTTTCCAATATACTTATCATATAGGTGCATATATATATATTATATATACATATTATATATATATAATATGTATACATATCTAATTTCTGAGTGATTATCAGTTATCAAGCTCTTATTAAGCACCTACTATTTGGCTGACTTTGTATTATGTTCTGAGGTCACCAGAACGAATAAAGCAGAAATGAACTTAAAAAAGGTTATATTATTTTGGGAGGGACATCATATAAAGATATAAGAATAAATGAAATATATATATATATATATATATATATATATATATATATATATATATATATATATATATATATATATAAACTAATATTAGCAGGAGCCCCTAGTAGCTGGGAAATTATATAAAAACTCCCCATAGAAAGCGACATTTGTGTGTAAGTTAGGATGGAGTATCTTCAAGTCATGAGGCTATACAAATATATAGACAGTAAAAGTAACAACATGTGTGAAGAGAAGGAAAAGTCAGTTTGAATATAAAATGAAATGTATAAATAATAATCTTAGAAATGTAGATTATCAGGTTTTAAAAGACAAATAGAAATTTTTATTTGATATTAGAAGAAATAGGGAGCCACTTACATTTATTAAGTAATGGAGTGAAATGACTACATCAGTGCATTAACAATATCATTTTGGGAAAATGGTTTGGGGTGATGTAGAGAAGACAGAAATATCTTAGAAATATCAGTTACTGAAAGATGCAATGACAGTCCATGCTTTATCCCATGAGAAAATGGGCTAAGTCTGTCCCAAATCGTTTTATGCTGTTCTACCCCCTGCCGTTCCCATGATGACTTCTCTCCCTTTGCTATGAAATCTTAAGGCTTCATGTGTTCTCAGACTTTGGGGTGTCAATTTTCTTGAAACTCTGATTTCCTTTCTCTTAAATGAAAATGCTGTATGTGGAGACACAACATTATCTCAATGGTAGTACTCTCTCTGAGCATAAAATTGCTACATGTTTTATGGATCATAAGGCATTTTTTCTGATTAGAGAATATATCTCTCCATACCAGAAACAGTCTTCAGTGGGACCTCCTCCTACCACTGAGCGAAAATTAACCCCTTACTTTTTACTCTTTCATTAATTCCCTCTAGCATCTAACTGCAGCGGTTCTTATACCAGAGAGGCTATTTTAATAACTGTAAACAATTGATAAATTGATTATCTATTTTATTTCTTACTTGATTAGGGTACAACTTCTTTCTTCTATTTCCATTCTCACCTTTTTCACTTGCTCTTTTTCTTCAAGTCTATCACCAAAATACTTTGATTTATCTACAGAGAAAGTTGTCAGCTTTACACCTTGATTTCAGGTCTGAGCCTCTATGATAAAGTCTATTTCTTTAAGTTATGCTTCAATCATTATCCCATTTGTATACTTTTAGAGAGAAATCACTTAATAGTTGTTCTCTTTATTTATTTTTCAACTCTTATTTCACTTTTACAACATCTCTTATATTGTCTTTTTTCTACTCTTTTTCTACCAATACTCTGTTGCAGGCCTTCATCACCTCATGCCTGGAGTAGAGCAATAATTTTCTGCTCTTCTGCATGTCTCAAGTTTCTCCCCCATCTAATTAATCATTCAGTCACTGAAGTGATTTTCCTAAACTTCAGGTCTGATTACTTTACTCAGCATATTCTAATGGCTCCCTATTACCTCTAGGTGCAAATATAAAATGTTGTAATTGAAATTCAAAACCCTTCATAATCTAGCCCCCTCATATATTTCCAGTTTTCCTTTATTTCATTCTATTCCATGTATACTTTCATACATTGACACTGGCCTCCCTGCTATTCTACAAATCTCTTCACTCCAGGTATTTTCTCCAGCTGTCTTCTATACCTGGAATGCTTACCTGCCTCCCTCCTCAGCTCTAAAAAATGATGTCCCAGGATCTTTTTAAGTCTCACCTAAAATCGCACTTTTTATAGGAAGTCTCTCTCAAATTCTCTTAATTCTGTAGTCTTCACTCAGGAAATTATTTCCTATACATAATTTGTATAACTTTTTGGGTATTTTGTCTCCTTCCTTAGATTGGAAGCTACTTGAGGGGTGCAATTATTTTTTGCCTCCTTTTCTGTATCCCCAGAAATTAGTGCAGTGCCTGCCAGACAGTACAAACTTAATTAAAATTCATTTATTTTCTATTTTTTTTCCATTGGTCACTAGAGATAGGAACATTTAGGTATTTACTTGATATTTCCTTTGGAACGGAATTTATTTGCCTTTCTTGTATTTCTGTAGTTTGAAAAGCCAGTCAAATAATCTGTACATGTATTTGTTGTTGCTGTTTTGTGTTGGCAAGGATGCCTTAAATGCCTCTCCTTATTGAACATGTTTTCGTTTTTTTTGTCATTGACTATTAGTCTCAGGTTTTCAGATTATGTCATTTTGGGCTGCAACCTGAAGGAATACATCAATATGTCAATATCAGTTCCGTTCTGTGGCTTTGCAGGAGCACAAAATAGTATTTTAATATTCATATTTGTTTTCCTTTTGAAGTTTTTTTCTCCTGGAATCATGCAGAATAATTTTTTTTTGGTGCTTCTCTCTATTCAGAAGTTTTGAGGGGACGGAGTCAAGATGGCGGAGTAGAAAGTCGCACATACACTACCTCTGAATCCACAGCCCATAGAATATCTGTTAAAAAAGAACTCCCCGTGAATTCTGGAGCAGCAGAAGCCACAGAACAACAGAGCGGAGGAGATTTGTGCTCCAGAAAGCCTGAAAACCTCTCGCAAAAGGTCCCTCACCCCTCGGACCCAGAGCAGAGCCCAACCCTGCCTCAGTGGCCTGGCGTTGAGAGGAGCGGACCCGAGCAGGCTTCAGGGATGGAATCTCCAGTGGCTGCATGGGTCCCCCCACCCACAGGTGACAAGGGTTGGTGAGAGGGTCTCTTTGGCAGGTCGAGAGGGGAGTGGGGTGCCCCCATAACTCAGGCCCCCTCGGGAGGCAGCAGCAGAGGCTGCAGCAGACCAGGGCTCCCAGAGCACGCAGGAGCCCAGATCCATTGTTGAAGGTTTCTGCATAAACCCCCTGAGGGAACTGAGCCCTGGAGGCGGCCCTGTCCCCACCTGACCACCTGAACTTGATCTCACACTGAATAGTAGCCCTGCCCCCGCCAAAAACCCTGAGGCAGGGAAGCAGCATTTGAATCTCAGACCCCAAGAGCTTCCTGGGAGGATCCAGAGGCCAAGTGGGTGTGAAGAGAATATTCAGAAATCAAGTCACTGGCTGGGAAAATGCCTAGAAAAGGGAAAAAATAAGACTATAGGAGGTTACTTTCTTGGTGAGCAGGCATTTCCTCCCTTCCTTGCTGATGAGGAAGAACAATGCTTACCATCAGGGAAAGACGCAGAAGTCAAGGCTTCTGTATCCCAGCCCACTCAATAGGCTCAGGCCATGGAAGAGCTCAAAAAGGATTTTGAAAATTAAGTTGGAGAGGTGAAGGAAAAACTGGGAAGAGAAATGAGTGACATGAAAGCAAAGCCTGAAAAACAAGTAAATACCCTGCTAAAGGAGACCCAAAAAAATGCTGAAGAAAATAACACGTTGAGAAATGGTCTAATTCAGTCGGCAAAAGAGGTTCAAAAAGCCAATGAGTTGAAGAATGCTTTCAAACACAGAATTAACCAAATGGAAAAGGAGATTCAAAAGCTCACTGAAGAAAAGAGTTCTTTCAAAATTAGAATGGAACAGATGCAGGCTAATGACTTTTTGAGAAACCAAGAAATCACAAAACAAAACCAAAAGAATGAAAAAATGAAAGATAATGGGAAATATCTCATTGGAAAAACAACTGACCTGGAAAATAGATCCAGGAGAGACAATTTAAAAATTATGGGCCTACCTGAAAGCCATGGTCAAAAAAAGAGCCTAGACATCATCTTTCATGAAATTATCAAGGAAAACTGCCCTGAGATTCTAGAACCAGAGGGCAAAATAAGTATTCAAGGAATCCACAGATCACCGCCTGAAAGAGCTCCAAAAAGAGAAACTCCTAGGAACATTGTGGCCAAATTCCAGAGTTCCCAGGTCAAGGAGAAAATATTGCAAGCAGCTAGAAAGAAACAATTCAAGTATTGTGGAAATACAATCAGGATAACACAAGATCTAGCAGCCTCTACATTAAGGGATTGAAGGGCATGGAATAGGATATTCCAGAAGTCAAAGGAACTAGAACTAAAACCAAAAATCACCTACCCAGCAAAACTGAGTATAGTACTTCAGGGGAAAAATTGGTCTTTCAATGAAATAGAGGACTTTCAAGCATTCTTGATGAAAAGACCAGAGCTGAAAAGAAAATTTGACTTTCAAACACAAGAATGAAGAGAAGCATGAAAAGGTGAACAGCAAAGAGAAATCATAAGGGACTTACTAAAGTTGAACTGTTTACATTCCTACATGGAAAGACAATATTTGTAACTCTTGAAACTATCCAGTATCTGGGTATTGGGTGGGATTGCACACAAACACACACACACACACACACACACACACACAGACATGCAGAGGCACACACACATAGAGACAGAGTGCGCAGACTGAATTGAAGACGATGGGATCATATCTTTAAAAAAAATGAAATCAAGCAGTGAGAGAGAAATATATTGGGAGGGGAAAGGGAGAAGTGGAATGGGGCAAATTATCTCTCATAAAAGAGGCAAGCAAAAGACTTATTAGTGGAGGGATAAAGAGGGGAGTTGAGAGAAAAACATGAAGTTTACTCTCATCATGTTCCACTAAAGGAAGGAATAAAATGCACACTCATTTTGGTATGAAAACCTGTCTTACAATACAGGAAAGTGGGGGAGAAGGGGATAAGCAAGGTGGGGGGGAATGATGGAAGGGATAGCATGGGGAGGAGGGAGCAATTTGAGGTCGACACTCATGGGGAGGGACAAGATCAAAAGAGAGAATAGAAGCAATGGGGGGCAGGCTAGGATGGAGGGAAATATAGTTAGTCCTCTACAACACAACTATTATGGAATTCATTTGCAGAACTACACAGATTTGGCCTGTATTGAATTGCCTGCCTTCCAAAGGGAAGGGGTGGGGAGGGAGGGAGGAAGAGAAGTTGGAACTCAAAGTTTTAGGAACAACTGTCGAGTACTGTTCTTGCCACTAGGAAATAAGAAATACAGGTAAAGGGGTATAGGATGGAGACAAGGGCAGAGTGGGATGATGGAAGAGAGGGCGGATTGGTGATAGGGGCAATTAGAACGCTCAGTGTTTTGGGGTGGGGGATGGGGAAAAAAGGGGAGAAAATTTGGAACCCAAAATTTTGTGAAAGTGAAAATTAAAAGTTAAATAAATAAAGAAAGAAAAAAAAAGTTTTGATAAATTATTTTGTGTTGATTCTTGCATAGTGTTATAGTTTGACTTATCATATTCCCCTGTGAAACTTATGATTCTTACATTTTTTTCTTGTACTATATCATTAATATTTATGTGTTTTGTTTGTATATGGGTAATGTGTTTTTTAATGCATTATATTTTTTAATCTTTTCTTCCATATACTTTTATATCAATATATTTGTATTCCCAATCTGCTGTTTTCTCTTTACCTTCTATGTAGATTCTTGCCACTGGGAAGTTTATTCTGTTCTGCAACTTCTCCTTTTTTTCTGCTGTGTGCTAAACTTATATCATTTGTTCCCATCTAAATTCATCTCTCAAGGTTATCATGTTTATCAAAAAATTATGTAACTTCCTGTTTAATTTCCATGTTGTCTTTGGAATCCAGTTGCTGGATTTCACTATGTTTGGGATGAATTTCTTTTGCAATTCACATTTTATTTTAAATATTTATTCAGTCTTTTAGATATCTTCTTAATCATTTCTCCATCTAGTTTTAGTACTTTCCTCATTTCTTTATCTAGCTGTAATCCAGGATTTTTACTGCTTTATTCCTCCGGAGATTCTTGATGATGATTTTTCTTCACATTCCTCTGTTGATTATCTTTTCCTTTTCCCTTAATTCTTTACCTCTAAGAATGTGACTCAAAATTTTATCACCCCTTTCCCTATCAAACAGAATTCACTTATTGCTACCATTGGTTCCTATATAATATAACTTCAAGTAGGAAACAATTGTTCTTTTAGGGATTGCCATTTTTTTTCCGTAATGCAAAAGGAAGTCTCAGACATTGGACCACTGGCCTGTTCCCTAAACCTTCAGCTTTCTTAATGAGTTGAACATCTGTTGCTGTTTTTGAAATTTGTTGGGGACATGGTATATTAGGTAATACGAAAATTTCTGTCATGTTGGGGTTGCTTGAACTTAGGTACACCCCAAGCAATACGTGCTGCTGTCCTCCACAAAACTTATTTCTATGCTCCTAAATATTTTCTTCCTCTCTCTTCCAGTATCTAGTAAAATTGAGTTCCCCCTCACTGTAGAACAAAAGAGCTGTGAGACACACAGAAAGTGGAGAACTGTTGAGTGTTTCACAAATCAGAATGAAGTGGATAGAGACAAGTAGTTTGCTAGAGATTGAACTCTAGTGGAAGAAAGGTGAAAAGTAGGTACTAAGTGTGAGTGTTATCCATTGTTATTTCACAAGGTTGTCATCTTATCTAGATTTTTTTTGTTTCTTCTCCTACAAATGTAGAAAAGATGATCACACTGATCCACCTAGGGTCCCTAAACTCCATTTCAGGAATTTTCTTAAGAGGAGGCAGTGGGTCTAAAAACCATTACTGTCCTTCTTTTTGGTCACGTGATCAAAAATCTTGATTTTCAGAGGTTTGTAACAAGGTGACAATTCAGCTTAAAACATAAAATGGAAAGTTTGTCTTGTAGGACGAAGGTCTATGAAAGAGACTTTGTGTGGGTATATGTAATGGTACTGTAAATGATAATGTATTTCCTCTTCATTAATAGGCCCACATGTCATGGTTACATTACATGGAAACCTAAGTCACAAGCGGTGGGAGGAGCTGGCTGAAGCTATGGGTGAAATGCTAAGGAGATTCAACATCTTCCCCACTCATTAATGGGTCTGCTTACTAAAGGAAGTTTTATTAGGAGAGGTTTGCAGGAAGGTACACACCTTTTGTTAATGAGGCACTGATTCTCAAGGATTATGATGCCCTCTTGCTCTGAAAAGTGCATAAATATTCTGAGGTGAGAGACTACCTCATTTACTTTGAGACTAACTCATTGGAAGTATTTGTTTGTCCAGACAAGACTCTGGGAAGCTACTAAGAAACCCCCGGCTTTGAAAACCCAGATGTTGGTGCATCTCCCTTTGTTAACTATACATGTATTCATTGCAGTCAGGCCGTTGCAAGCCCTGTCTGTTGATTATTAGTTGTTTTGTATTTTCTCTGAAGTTCAGGGTGTTGATTTTTTTTCCTTTTAATTAAGCCAATGATACATGCACTTGATTAAAGTGATTGAGAACCCCTCAAGTTGCTTTACTTTTAAAACAGCAGGTCAAAGAACCTGAGATGGCTGGCCATCCTGGATGGATCAGGGTGGTAACTTTTACAGTGAAACAGGAAGGATAGAACAGAATTAGGAGGAAGTTTGTTGAGAAAAGTTAGCAGTGAAAGAAAGTGGACAAAGGTAGGAATAGATAATCATGCAAGTGTTTGTTTGAAGGCCCCAGGGGACGTGTGTGTGTGTGGTGTGTGTGCGTGTGTGTGTGTGTGTGTGTGTGTGAGAGAGAGAGAGAGAGAGAGAGAGAGAGAGAGAGAGAGAGAGAGAGAGAGAGAGTTCAATTATAACTTCTACATTGAGAGTGTGTGACACTTTGCTATCCAGAACTGTGAGAGATGATCTCTGAGGATCTCTCGACATTGAAGCCTCCTCACCCAGTTAATTGTTTCTTGTCCTGTTGAAACATTTCCAGTAGGTTGACCTCCTAAAGAAGTATTTTCAACATATTCTGTACATTCTCGGACTTCCCTCCTCGCCTTGTTTTTAGGCATATAGCAGGGGAGGAAAAACATCTCCCTTCCTCCTTCTTTTTTTCTAAAACTGTTTACTCTTGCAAAAACCCATGAAAACTATCTTTGTTCTCTGTTGCTGGGGTGGATTGTCATGAATAGATTGAACATTCAGGGCTTGCACCAATGAGCCCTGAGGAAGGGGGTTAGGGAGTAGGAGATTGTGGTTAGGATCTACGTACTCTGCTGAGCTAAATACACCTCTGCTCTCTTTGGTCAGCACCATCTTTTAAGTGCTCTGAGGGAGCCCTTTCTCGAGAAATTCAATAAACGAACTATTTTTTTTTCTGCCAATATCTCTAAATCTCTGATTTATTGTTAAGGGTCTCTGTACCCCACACAGTTTTAGGAGTTTGTCTGGGATTTTGAATCCCCTTTTTGGTGGCTCACCCAACTCAAATTTGGGGGCAGGCAGCATCCCAGACTTATTTGGTGGCCTCTGGGTTTCAACTGGTTTGGGACTCTCCCCTGAGAAGGGCAAAACCAGAAGGGACATCTCAGTGTAACAGAATGAAAGTTCCACAACACTGGTAGCAGAAGACCACTGCAACCACCTGGGTGAAGTGAAATAAGTTTTCTATCATGTAAGTTTGTGCACACAGACCCAGGTAAGGGAACTGGGAGGGCTTGAAACTTAAGCAGGATGAGCCCATAAGGTGTTGCATGCCAGGACAGGCAAGTCTCTGAGCGATCAGGTTCCCCAGAGTCTAAGCGGTGAGGTCTGTAAAACGTCTGAGGGAACTGGAATCTCTTGAGGGGAAGCCCTACGAGCTGTCTAGACTCTTTTGAATTGGTAAGGCAGCCATTAGAGGGGATGGGGAAATCTAATTCAAAATCAGGTGGAGACAAGGAAATAGTACCAAATGTGCTGGCTGATTCTCCCTTGGGATCTAGACTTAGCAATTGGGATGAACTTCCAAATTATAGGGGCAAGTATAAGAAGAAAATGATTAAGTGCTGTTGTTTTGTTTGTGCAGGTGCCCAACTCAGAGAAAATGTCTTCTGGCCAAAGTACAGATCCTCTGAGGACTGGGTTTGCCAAAAATTGATCCTCTATGTTAATTCTAAGGAGCCTTGTAATGATAGGAAAGTTCCTAGGCAGCTCTTTGGCTGCCTTCGGTGGGTCAATTTGTTGTACAGAAGGAACCTAAGGATGAGGATGAGGGAAAACAGAAATCCCACCAATGGGACCTACTTCTTGCTCTTCCTCCTCCTTAGCTTCCTCCACCAGCCCCAATATCCTCTCCCTCACCCCTATCCTGCCTGGCTGGAGGAAGTGACTGAGAGGATCTGATTGATTTGGTGACGTCAAGTGACACCCATTACACACTTCTCAGGAGGAAATTGAAGCAGTTTCTCAAAGACCAAGAAAATTTTCCTCTCCCTGAGAGCACTAAGGCGTTCCTGTTGATGGAAGTCCCATTATCTCAGGGTGGTATTTGTTGTGTGAATACTCCCCTAAGTAGTACAGAAATTAGCGTTTCCTAAAAGAATATGAAGAAAGTAGTTGAGGTCTCCTTCGGGGGCTCTGATCAGTTAATCAGTTTTTAGGACCAAATGTGCAAGCTTGCGGGGAGATGATGGCAATATTAGATATCCTGCTCACAGGGAAATAACAAGGGCAGATTAGGAGGGCTGTGATGAAAGCATGGGATGATGCACAACGCATAGCCCAAGGGAGTTCCCGAAGTGAGGAGAAGTTTCTTCTCTAGGATCTTAACTGGGATCATAATAACGCAGCTCACAGGGGAAATATGAGAGAATTCCAGGAGATCATTGTTCAAGGAATTAGAAATGCAGTACTAAATAGCCAGAACTTAAAGAAGGTACAGGAAAGTGCATCAGGAGAGAAAGGAGGACCCTTTCACATTCTTAGACAGACTAAAAGAAAGTATGACAAAATTCTCAAATCTAAATTTGGAGAACCCTACAGCTCAAAGCCTTCTCCAGGTTTATTTTGTGACTAATTCATGGCCAGATATTAACAAAAAGCTACAAAAGATAGAAGGGTGGCAGAATAAGCCTATAGAAGATCTTTTGAGAGTGGCCCAGAAAGACTATGTAGCAAGAGGAGAGGAAGAGAAGAAGAGGTGGGACAGGCATTTCCTTATTATGTTACAAACCTTGAAGCAGCAAGAGGAACAGACTAAACTTATGCTACAGAGAGTTCAGGCTGTGGCAGGAACAGAAAAGAAGAACCCAGAAAAGCAAGGTTTAGGATTTTAGGGAAAAGAAATGGGGTGGTGACAATCTTCCAGATGGTGCCACAGGCCTCACTTGTAAATGGGACAAGGGGAGGGGCTAGTTTGAGGACCCTACTTAGTTTCTGGGAATGTGGCCAGGAGGGTCATTTGAAAAGAGACTTCCCTCAACTGAGTAAGGATCAGTTCTTCTCCCTGATGGAAATGGAAGATCAGGGGTATCAGGGGTTCATAGATCAAGCCCACCCTGGGAGACTTCACTTACCATCCTGAGAAAACTGCTTTTTCAGAGTTGAGAAGAAGAGAGTGACAGTGATCTATGACACATATTCCTACAGTTTCCCCTCCACGATTTTGATAACATAGAACATTCATTGTAAATAAGATATAAATACCTATGATTTTGTGTTATTTACTAGTATAGTGAAATATATCAATTATTGCATAAATTATGTTAATGCTTATGATTGCTAAGAAAGACATGCAAAGAGATAGAGACAGAGAGGCTCAGAGAAAGAAAGAGAGATTTAGAGAGAAAGAGGCAGAGAGACAAATAAAAATGCAAACACAGGGACATGGAGAAAGACAAAGGAAAAACAAAAAAAAACAGAGAGGAAAAGACATAAAGGCACAGAAACAGAATAGATGACAGACAGATAGAGGCAGAGATACAAAGAAAAAGAAAGACAGAGAGGAGAAATTAACTTGCTTTTTCTAGGCAATTAATAAACTCTGTTGGAGGTCAAATGAATGAGAGATAGACCATTTTCATTAATTCATCAGGAAATTTCAAAATATCCTTATAATTTCCTTAAAACCTATGCTGAGAATTTTGAGAATGTCAGGGAAGGATGGTAACCTTCAGCGTAGCCTACATTTTTAGAGAAATCCCTAGAAAAATGAAATATTGAAACTTACCTCAGAGTTTTGAGGTTTGTCTCAAACACAAGCAGACCTGGGTTCAAGTTCTGCCAAATAGATATAGGGTTTGTATATATTTGTATCCCTTCTCAGATTTACATATTTACATACATACATAAGAATGTATATATACACATGTATGTGAGATTTGAATACATACAACATGTGTGTATGTATGCATGTTTGTGTGTACACATATATGTATAATACTTCAATGTATTCATATTACATAGTTATATGTGGGTGAATTATTAATACTTATCCTTTTGGTGACTATAGTTTGAAATAACATTGTAGTGTTTTGTAACATACAAAATTTTCTTGATATAGATATAGATTAGATAGATTTTGTGTATACATACACACATATATGTATATAGTTTGCATGACTATATATGCGCAAGCACACACATATATTATTTGAATGAATATATCTATGTATACATACACATATTTGAGAATATAAGGAACTGAAATTTGGTGTTAAGATGTTTGGGAAATATCTTAGTAACAAAGAACCAAAGAAGAAAAATAGGAAATTCCATATACAACTTTTGATACACTTTGTATAGGAGCTATGTCAGAAGTGATACAGTATGATGGATATGGTTATTTTTGGATTCAAGTACTGCATCTGTATGTGCTGACTATATGAGTGCAACCATTTCTCCCTCTCAGCAATATAGCTATACGATGAGTAAGATGCTTAAAATATAAAATTTGATTTCTTCGTGTTTGTACATGACTGGCATCAAGCATATTTTGTTAGGATTTGTGCTTTTTCCTTGAATTCAAGAGTATGCTTCCATTATTCACTTTGGGAATTAAAGGGAAGAAGATCATCTAAAACATAAAAGTGTGCTGAAGAATGTAATAATTAGCATGTGTTTAATTAGAGATAATATGAGAAACATTCCTTTTTTTGGCTTCTGAAAGACATCAACTATGAAATGAAATGATCAAGGGTGGTCATTCTTTTCATAATGTAAATCATCTCATGTGTGCAATATTGAGTCAGTCCTCACTAATAGTAAGTATTGCTTTGGTCATAGGTAGTGACCAAGAAGGCAGTCAGATGCCGATATACTATACTCTTGATAAAAATAAACATTTTGATTAAATCTTATATTTGTCTGCAGGCATACAAATGATGCAAAGCATACAAAGAATATGGAGGATTAGTTCCAAAGTGATTGTGTTTTAAAACATAAAAAAGACATCTGCTTTCTCACTGGGTGGTTTGCTAGCAGTTGGTATTAGAGAGTCACTCCTTCTATTAGTGGTCTCAGTTAGATGACATGTACTGCTGTATCCTGTGATGTTGTCTCAGCTATCATGTTAACACTAGTCTGAGTTCTTAGATCCTTGTGTTCCCTGAGAATTTAACCTACATAAAATATCTGGAAATAAATATGGAGCCATATTGAAAACACCTTGTTATTTGTTATAAATCCATTAATAAAATAAAATAATAAAAACATAAAGTTTCCTTCCAGGTCTGTGTCTTTGATCCTACGAATTTTATTCTCAATATATCATAAAATTAAAATGCTAAGGTTTGTAAGACCTTGAATCTTTTTTTTTTTATTTTTTATTTTACTAATTAATTTATTTTTAGTTTTCCACATTCACTTCCACAAGATTTTGAGTTTTAAACTTTCTTTCCATCTCTACCCACTGCCCACTCCAAGACAGCATGCATTATGATTACACATTCCTCCAATCTGCCCTCTCTTATATCACATCCCTCCCTTCTCATATCCCCTTCACCTCTATTTTCTAGTAGGGTAAGATAGATTTCTGTACCCCATTGCCTGTATGTCTTATTTCCCAGTTGGCTGTAAAATAATTTTTAACATTCATTTTTGAAGCTATGAGTTCCAACTTATCTCCCTCTCTCCCTCCGTCCCTCCTCACTCACCCCCACTGGAAAGGCAAGCAATTAGATATAGGTTATACATGTGCAGTCATGCAAAAGACTTACATTACAGTTGTATTGTGAAAGACTCTATTTCCCTCTGTTCCATCCTGACCCCTCCCCCAATTTTTTTTATTCTCTTTTGACCTTGTCCCTCATCAAAAGTGTTTACTTGTACTTACTCATTTCTCCCATTTGCTCTCCTTTCTCTCATTCCCCAATCCCACTTATCACCTTGTAGTGTAATGTAGATTTTTATACCAAATTGCTTGTCCATGTTATTCTCTCCATAAGCCCAATTCAATGATTAAGATTCACCCTTTCTCTCTCACCTCCCCATTCTTCCCCTGCATTGAAAAAGCTTTTTCTAGCCTCTTTTTTTGAAAGATAACTTACTTCATTCCAATTCTAACTTTCTCCTCCCAAAATATTCCTCTATCATCCCTTCATTTTATTTTTTTATGTATCACCCCTTCATAATCAATTCATCCTGTGCCCTCCAACTATCCTAAGACTGAGAAAAATCTCAGGAGTTACAAATATTATCTTACCATGTAGTAATGTAATCACTTCAATTTTAGTAAATCTCTTGATTTTACCTTGCCATGCTTGTCTTGACTCTTCTGTTTGAAAGTAAAACTTTCTTTTCAGCTCTGGTGTTGTCATCAAATGTTTGAAAGTCCTCTATTTCACTGGATAATTTTTTCCCTTGTAGTATTATAATCAGTTTTGCTGGGCACACAATTATTGGTTTTAATTCTAACTCCTTTGACCTTCAAGCCCTTCAGTCGCATAATGTAGAAGCTGCTAGATCTTGTATTATTCTGATTTTGTTTCTACGATACTCTAATTGTTTCTTTCCTGCTGCTTCCAATATTTTCTCCTTGATCTGGGATTTCTGGAATTTGGCTACAATATTCCTAGGAGTTTTCCTTTTGGGATCTATTTCAGGAGATGATTGGTGGATTCTTTCAATATCCATTTTAGCCTCTGCTTCTAGAATATCAAGAGAGTTTCCCTTGATAATTTCTTAAAAGATGATGTCTAGGCTTTTTTTAATCATGGGTTTCAGGTAATCTACTGATTTCTAAATTGTCTTTCCTAGATCTATTTTCCAGGTCAGTTGTTTTTCCATTGAGATATTTCACATTGTCTATTTTTTCACTTCTTTAGTTTTGTGTTAAAGATTCTTGATTTTTCATGAAGTCATTAGCTGTCATCTGCTCTATTCTAATTTTTAAGGAATAATTTTTTTCAGTGAGCTTTTGCACCTACTTTTCCATTTTGCCAGTGCTGCTTTTTAAGGTACTCTTCTCCTCATTGACTTTTTGGATCTCTTTTGCCATTTGTGTTAGTCTAATTTTAAGTTGCTATTTTCTTCAGTATCTTTTTGTTCCCCTTCAACAAGAAGTTGACTGTTTTTCATGTTTTTCTTTTTTTTATATTTGTTCAATTGTCCTTTTAAATTCCTCTGTGATTTTTTTTTTCATATTTTAAAGTCATTGGGCATTTTCTCTTCTATTTCTCCAATGTGACTTTTAAAATCCTTCCTGAGCTCTTCCAAGAAGGCTCTTTGTGCTGCAGATGAGTTCATATTCCCTCCTGAAGGTTCAGATGGGAGTACAGTCTCAGTGTTCATCTCTTTGGTGTTTGGGTTTTGGTTCTTGTCCCCCCAAAAAGATTCTATGGTCTTTTCTGATTTACTTCTTACTCATGATAATCATCCTTGTGCTGGTTTTTAAAGTGGATTTCTGTGTCTGGGGCATAGGGGCCTCTGTCCCACAGATATTTTGCCTAAAAGTTGAGGCTTTGTGTGTTGTGGCCTCTGATTCTTTCAGAACTGGAAGTTGGGGTGCAGAGCCAAGATAGTGGAGTCAGAAGATGCACATATATTAGCTCTTACCCCACAACCCATAAAATTCCTGTAAAGAAGAACTCTCAACAAATTCTAGAGCAAGAGAAAACACAGAACAACAGAGTGGAGGAGATTTCCAGCCCAGAGTGACCTGAAAGGCTGAAGGGAAAGGTCTGTTTCACCAGACCTGAAGCAGAGCCCAGCCCAGCCTTGGCCAAGTAGCACTGAGAAGAGCAGATTCTAGAAGGCTTCAGGGACATAATCTCCAGTGGCAGCACAGATCCTTCACTCCACAGGCAACAAAGTTCACGGAGAGGGGGGTCTTTGGGGCTGGTCTAGAAGGGAATGGGGTGTCCTAATAAAGCAGGCCTCCTCAGGTGGCAGCAGTAGAGGCAGCAGCAGGCTAGGGTTCCCAAAGCAGGCAGTTGCCCAAATCCATTGTTAAACATCTCGTGGTAAACCCCCTGAGGGAACTGAGCCCTGTGTGGCAAAACTGCCCCCAGCAGAGAAGCTGAGCTTAATTTCACATTCAATAGTGGCCATGCCCTGCCTAAAGCCCCTGAGGGTTTGGAGCACCTCATCTGAATCTCAGCCAGCAGTGCTGGCTTGGAGGAACTGGCAAAAAGGTAGGGTATGGAGAGGAAACTCGGAAGTCAAGTAACTGGCTGGAAAATGCCCAAAAAAATGGAAAAAAAAATAAGACCATAGAAGGTTACTTTCTTAGGGAACAGTTGTCTCCCTCCATCCTTTCAGATGAGGAAGAACAATGAATACTGTAAGAGGAAGTCAAGGCCTCTACCTCCAGGGTCTCAAAAGGGAACTTAAATTGGGCTCAGGCAATAGAAGACCTTACAAAACAAGTTAGCAGCTTATTAAAGGAGAAACAAAAAATGCTGAGGAAAATAAAAGGAAAAATAGGTCCAAAAAGTCAATGAGGAGAAAGAAGTTTTAAAAACTAGAATTAGACAAATGGAGGAGTACTTTCAAAAGCTCACTGAACAAAATAATTCGTTTCAAGAGAGAATTGAGTCCAGGGAAATGAATGACTGTGAGGTAAGCCAAGCAGTTAGTAAACAAAATCAAAAATTTGAAAAAAAAATAGAAGATAATGTGAAACATTCCATTGGAAAATCAACTGACCTGGAAAATAGATCCAGGAGAAAATATTTAAAAATTATGGGACTACCTGAAAGCCATAATCAAAAAAGAGTCTAGAAATTATCTTCCATGAAATTATCAAGGAAAACTGCCCTGATATTCTAGAACCAGAGAGCAAACTAAATATTGAAAGAATCCCACAATCACCTCCTGAAAGAGACCTGAACAGAGAAACTCCTAGGTATATTGTGGCCAAATTTCGGAGATCTCAGATCAAGGAGAAAATACTGCAAGCAGCAAGAAAGAAACAATTTGAGTATTGTGAAAACACAATCAGGATAACACAGGATCTGGCAGCTTCAACATTAGGGAATCTAAGGGCTTGCAATGGGATATTTCAGAGGTCAGAGGAACTGGGAATGAAACCAAGAATCATCTACCCAGCAAATTAGTGTAATACTTCAAGGGAATAAATGGTCATTCAATGATATAGAGAACTTTCAATCATTCATATTGAGGAAAAGACCACATATGTACAGAAAATTTGACTTCCCAAGACAAGAATCAAGAAAAGCATGAAAAGGTAAACAGGAAAGAAAAACCACAAAAGATTTTTTAAAGCTGAACTCTTTACCTAACTACACGGAAAGAAAAAACTTGTAAGTCTTGAATCTTTTCTCAGTATTTTGGTAGGTGGAGAGATTGTACATACACACATAAATACACATATACAGATAGAGAGTGCAGGGTGTTTTGAATCAGAAGAGATGATATCCACACAAAATAAAATGAAATAAAATAAATATTAAAGGGTGAAGT
This sequence comes from Notamacropus eugenii, assembly GCF_028372415.1. Taxonomy (NCBI): domain Eukaryota; kingdom Metazoa; phylum Chordata; class Mammalia; order Diprotodontia; family Macropodidae; genus Notamacropus; species Notamacropus eugenii. The sequence continues at coordinate 244,087,659 of NC_092877.1, forward strand.
AGGAAAATACCAGGAAGAGAAAGGGAGAAATAGAACGGGGCAGGTTATAATTCATAAAAGAGATAAGAAAAGTCTTGTTCAATAGAGGAGAAAAGGGAGAAGGAGAGAGGGGAAAAATTAAGGCACTCTCTCCACATGGGACTGAAGGAGGGAATAACATCCTTACTATATTTGATATGAAAATTTATATCACACCACAGGAAAGTAAGAGAGGAGGCAACAAGTGGGGCAAGGGGAATGTTAGAAGGGAGGGAAAATGGAAGAAGGGAGGCAGTAGAAATAAACACTTTAGAGAAGGGACAAGGTCAATTGTGGGGGAAAAATAACGGGGGATATAGTAGGACAGAGGAAAACATAATTAGTATTACACAACATGATTATCATGGAAGTCTTTTGCAAAACAACACATATTTAGTCTGTATTTAATTGCTTCCCTTCTCAGTGGGGCTGAGGAGGAAGCAGGGAGGGGGAGAAGTTGGAATTCAAAGTATTAGAAACGAATGTTGAGAATTTTTATTGCATGTAGTAGGGAAATAAGAAATACAGGGAATGGGGTATACAAATTTATCTTGCCCTACAAGACAAGAGAAAAGATGGGGATAAGAGAAGGGTGGGGTGTGATAGAAGGTAGGGTACATTGAGGGAGGGAGTAATCAAAATGCAAGATACAAGGAAGCAGGGGGGAGTGATGGGGAGAAAAATTGGACATTTTACAAAGTGAGGTAAAAGCAATTAGTATTAAAACAGCTGATTGAATTAATTACTGAGAATAAACCAATGACTTCTTTAGTTTGGGGAAAATAATTTTAATCTAAATTTCCTAGAGAAAGGTAGCCTATGATAAAATTTGGCATTGATGAAAAAGTTAAGATTTTAATGATAATTTTGATTTTATGATTGATATTTAATCGACTGGAACATATATGGAAAGGCACGTAAGCCACTAAGACTTGTCTCAAGAGATGTTCCTTAGCCAAAGTGAAATTATAATCATATTTGAAACCTGATTATTAGAACTTACCATTTTTAGATGCAATGGGACTATTAAGTGACTGTTCTTCTGAGTTTGAGTCTAACTCCACAGATGGATAGCAAGAAAGCAGGTCTGAGCCTCCAATCCATGATTCCAGTAAACCAATGCGATGTTGGTATGAACTGCAAAAAGTGATCTCATGGGAAGGGTGGGAAAGTGGCTGTTCAGCCTGGGCTGAGGTAGGAGTCTCCTGACTCAGTTTCCACACTGACACCTGGAAGAATTTAAGCCTGACTGAATGCAAGTGGATAATCTAATCCAGCCTGGAACTGATATGAAGTTAGGGGAGGTATTATATCCCTGAATTGTCCCTTCTCTTTGTGGCAATTTCTTATAGTCAAAAGGTTTATAAGCTTAATACCAGATCTATTCAATTATAGATAATTGGTAAGGGAACAACTGAGATTAAGTCTAAAATTAAGCTATTAGGCATAGGACTTTACATCAACAACAATAAGTTAGTGTGTTTTAATTCTTAGTAATACTGTGGAGACAATTAGGTCAAGAGTTTGTGAAGTTAGCAACATAAATATTATTTGTGTCTCACTTAGTTAATGTGTAAAAAAAAATTCTTTTGTGGTCCATATTGCAAAGGCTTTTAAAAGAAGTATCACCTGACCAAAAGTCTGAATTCTTTCATCTATTGTAAACCATGTTAAAAATGAAAAATAAAATTTTTAAAAAGAAAAAAAAGAACTGGAAGCTAAAATGCCCGATCTTACTTACTGCTGAGGTGGCTGGTGTTGGAAAGCAGTGGCCAGGTGACGTCTTTTTGGGTTTCACCACAGTTACCCTGGAGGTAGCTCGTTAAGTGTGGAGAAGGGATGGTCTGGCCAGAGGAGGTCTCCTCTCCTGAGCTGGAGCATAGGAAAGCTCAGTGGTTGGTGATACCCGCTGCGCTAATGCCTTTTGGATTCCCCTTCAGTGTTGTCCCATGCCTGGTGTCCTGGTGTTGGCAGTTGCTGGCTTCACTCCCCTGGGGCGCAGGATCTTCTCTGTTTTGCTGAGGTGGGGCTTCCTGGAACAACTTTGATCCTGCACTGGTCCCCTTCAGCTACAGCAAGAGGGACCCTCTATAGCAATCTTCCTAACCTCATATGCTAAGAGTCTGTTTAACCCTTCTGCTGCTCCCACTTTTCCAGAATTTTTTTCCGGGGAGATATTCTCTGGGCTCCTCAAGGTCAACAAGGTGGTGGGAATAGCAATTATTGATCACTCGGTCATCTTGTCTCCTGGAATGGGAAGTGTTTCTTACCTCACTCTCATTTCTCTTCCCAATTTTTGCTATCCATCTCTTATGATGTGATTTTCATAATCCTTTTTAAGCTCTTCTGTAATCTGAGACCAATTCATATTTTTCTTGGAGCTCTTGAAACTAGGAGGTTTGACTTTGTTGTCTTCTTTTTCATTGTATATTTTGGTTTTTCTTGTCACCAAAGCAATAATCTAAAGTCTTATTCATTGTGGGGGTTTTGCTCATTTCCTCAGCCATTTACCTGACAATTGTGTTCTTTGTCAAGGTAGTTCTCTGCTTCCAGTAGGGTTGGGGGTGAACTGTCAGCTTCTGGATGTTCCCACAATCTGTGGGCCTAGAGATACAGATATAGCCACAGCTTCTGCCACTGCTGTCCCTATTGTGGCTGCTGTGGGCTCCCCGAAGCCCTCAGGCACCTTGGTGATGGGACCAGTCCACTCTACTCTCTCACACAGGTTGACAGATTGTTTCTACTGACATTCTAATTGGCATTTTGTGTTGCAATGTCGAGAAACTGCCAACAGGTGCCAGAGATTCAGTTCCTTCCCACCCCCAGGCCTCCTCAGTCCTTATCTGTCCCAGGCATGTCCACATTGGACTGCACTCTACTCACAGTCTGGCATGATAGAGGATTCCTATTGCCCTTCCAGGTTGTCTTGGGCTGGATATTTGCTTTATTCTGTAATTCTGTGGGTACTGCAACTCCAAAATTTGTTAAGCACTTTTTTCACAGGTAGCTGTCTGGGTTTTGGGGGAAGAACTACAGGAATTCCTTAATTTTACTCTGACATCTTGACTCTTCCCCCCACAACTGCCTTGAATCTTTAAAGTACTAAACTTAACCTCCAATGAATTCTTAATTCAATGAGTCATCATTGTAGGAAGAGGACATAAATTATTTTTTATGAAAATTTGTTATAAAATAGTTGATTATCTAACAATAACAACATCTTGAAACTAAAACTTCGTAAGGTAGAGTACAACTCATCAGAACATCTTCAAATTGCACAAAACCTTGTTCATATCCCCCAAATGCAAGAGGTTTATAGCATTTCTGCATTAATGTAAGCATATTAACACAGTAATGTAACAGTGCTCCTCACCCATCTCATTGCCATATGCCATGTAGTGCTACCCTGTAAACAATTGAACCTTTTTGAGTAGATACTCTAGATCGACACCCTGCACCAAATGTAGTGCACCACCTGTTTTTGTAAGGTTGGCAATTTGTTAGAAATAAGAAAAGAAAAAATTAGCTTGCTTGCCATTATAAAAAGAGGTGACCAACTAGATTTGACATATGGACTGTGTCTTCTCTAGATCGCTTAATCATTGAGCTTAGCCCACAGTAAATGCATAATAAATGTTTCCATTCATTCATGAGTGTATTGCAGCTTCTTTATGATAAGAGTTACTTCAATAAAACTTCAGATACTGCAATAAAGAGAATTATAATTGTATCCAATACAAATACATTATTTCAAAAGGAAGATATGCTGTATATTGTTTTTTAATTATATAGAAGTCATAATATTGATTGAGTGAGTATCTCAATAAATTTATTTGTTTTGATTTCTCTGCAATCTTGTTTTCCCCTCTTTCCATCTGGATCATCACTCACCAGATAAGATCTCCACAAACCGTTCTCTCTCTCTTCTTTGGAAGAATTAATCTGTTCTCCTATAGAATTGTTCAAAAGCTAATTTTTCCTGATTAGTGAATGAGTGCAAACTCATCTACTTACTACAGTGGTATGTAAAGTAGTTGGGGAAATCAAAATAATTGAATTTATTGACATACATATATCACCTTTCATATAGGAAAATATTTTATTTTTAATATATTATCCTTTCACATCAACAATTTGTTTTCTACAATTCAGCATAAAGTTTTCATATTTCTGAATCATATTTTTTTTTATTTCATCATTAAACCTTACCTCAATTATATTGGATACTAAATACACTTTTGACTGATGGTCTAATTCATACAGCCTTAGTGTGATAATAGGTTACAGATTTTCATTGGGGTTTAACTCAGTTAAGTTTCCAATTTATTTAAATTTGACTGTCTTCATGTCTTAGATACATTTCTCGAACTTTTATATTTCATGACATATGACATGTATGTGTATGTGTAAGCCTATATGTGTAAATATATATATATATATATACATACATCTATCTGTCTATCTATTTATCTGTCTACCTGTCTATCTATCTATCCCTCTGCCTCTCTCTCTCTCTCTCTCTCTCTCTATCTCTCTATCTATCTATCTATCTATCTATCTATCTATCTGTCTATCTATCTAAGGTTAGTAATTCCTTCAATGTGAACAAGGGTTCTAGGTACACTGGAATTAAAAAAAAAGAAAAGAAAAGGAAGAAATGAAGCAAAGAAGGAAGGAAGGAAAGAAGGAGGGAAGAAAGGAAGGAAGGAAAGAAGGAAGGAAGGAGGGAAGGAGGAAGGAATTACAATTACCTCCTCCACAATTACCTCCTCCCACCCACCAAGAAACAAGTGTATAAATGGGTAAATACTCATATATAGAAATCAGTTTTTATAGGTGGTGTCTAAAGAATAAAAGAAGAGGAATGTTTTAATAGGCAAGGTAGTTCTAAACGGATAACCTAGGCACAATGGCAGAAGTTTTATGTTAGTGATGGTGGCTGCTTTATGAATTAAATTTGCTTGGAAACCCATATACACATACTTTGGGGGAGCATGATTAGGATTCTGGATCTGTAATTTTACCTGATGCAAATTAGCAACAACTTTCTAACACATTTTTCTAGATAGTTGCTTTGAGGGCACCTAACTAGTAATGAGTCCCATGTTACACCTACTGGCTACTTCTTTAAGTTACTATAATGAGACTGGCAATATGATATTTCTTTCCACTCCCTCCTAAATGTAGCTAGAATGGGAGTTGGATATCAATGAGCATTAGAAAGAAGTCATTTATTTATCCAGAGCAAAGTAATAATCTATGTTAATTGGCTTAGTGGTAAAGAGTGATTTCTTTTTTTGCATTTACCTCATGGAAAGGACTACATTGGTTGTATTCTCATTAACTTTTGAATTCTTGTTTTTATTCCACTTTTTGGAAGGAAAAGTCTCTTCCAACATAGAAGTTGTTATATGGTAAAGGAAAGGGTAGAAAACAGCTGTCACCATCAGGAGCTCAGTGTTGGCAATAAAACTTCCATTGCTAAACTGGCTAGGAAACAAGCATGGTGGGAAATATAGACGTGAATATTGTTGCCTTAGAGAGGATAGGTGACTTAATACCTTAAGGAGTGGGTACTTTTAGAGGTAAACTTCAAACCATGGTCCTTTTCTCTTATGGAAAACTTGTTACAGGCAAAGTTAGTTAATTCCCTGGGTTGTTAAGAGGTCACTGTATATATATATATATATATATATATATATATATATATATATATATATATATATATATATATATGTGTGTGTGTGTGTGTGTGTGTGTGTGTGTGTGTGTGTGTGTGTGTGTGTGCGTATGGATATGTGTACATATGTGTACGTATATGTATATATGTATATATGTATGTATATTTATATGTATATGACTTGCAAAGATAATTGGAACAAATTCTTTAATATATAGGCAAGGAAGCTGAGCATCAAAGTAATACAGTGAGTTACCCAAGGTCCTTCTGTAGGTTAATAAAGGAAAGAAGGAATTAGAACCTTCACTCATTCTGTTGACCATCAATAAGAAAAAAAAACAATAGTAAAAATCATCTGGATTTTTTTTCTTAATGACATGTTTCTTTGTTTAATTTATTTTTTAATGTTCTATAATCACTATCATAAAACTTAGATTTTAACCTCACCCACCCCCCACCAACCCCCTCCTTCCCCAAGATGGCATACAATTCTATACGGTATCTACAAATACTTTCCTATTGAATACTTTTTCACTATAGTCATGGCTGTGTAGATGAACTAAAATAAATGGAAGAAATCATATAACAAAACAAAACATAATACTCACACACACACACACAACATACACACACACACACACAAACCAATATGGTATGTTACATTCTGCGAATGAATTCCATAGTTCTTTCTCTGGGTGTGGAAGGCATTTGGCCTTAGAAAATTATTGGGAATTTTTTTTTTTTAAGTTCTTGCATTACTACGAAGTTCCAACTCTACCAAAAAAAAAAAAAAAAAAAAAAAAAAAACCTCACACACTGTGGTCGTTGCTGTGCACAAAGTTCTCCTGGTTCTGCTCCTTCTGCTCATCATCAGATCATATAAGTCCTTCTAGGTCTCTCTGAAGTCTTCTTGTTCATCATTTCTTATGGCGCAATACTACTCCATTACATTCACATACCATAATTTATTCAGCCATTCCCCAATTGATGGGCATCCTATTAATTGCCAGTTTTTGTCAACTACAGAGTGCTGCTATAAATATTTTTGTACATGAGGGACCCTTTCCCATTTTCATGATGTCTTGGGGATACAGTCTTCGTAGCGATATTCCTGGGTTAAAGGGTTTGCACATTTTCCTAGCCCTTTGGCATTGTTCCAAACCGCACTCCAGAATGGTTGGATGAGCTCACAGCTCCACCAACAATGAATTAGTGTTCCAACTCTCCTACATCCTCTCCAACATTTATCATTTTCCTGTTCTGTCATGTTTGCCAATCTTATAGGTGTGATGTGGTACCTCAGAGTTGCTTGGTTTGCATTTCCCTAATCAAAAGTGATTCAGAGCATTTTCTCCTATGATTACATATCTTTAATTTCTTCCTCTGAAAATTGCCCGTTCATATCCTTTGACCATTTACCAGCTGGGGAATGATTTGTATACTTGTACATTTGGCTCAGTTCTCTATGCATTCTAGAAATGAGGCTTTTATTCCCTAGATTAGCTGTAAAAATTCTTTCCCAATTTACTACGTCCCTCCTAATTTTTGTTGCATTGGGTTTGATTTTGCAAAAACTTTTCAGTTTAATGTAATCAAAATTATCCATCTTGCACATCATAATGCTTTCTATCTCTTCTTTAGTAAAAAATTCTTCCCTTCTCAATAAATCTGATAAATACACTATTCCTTGCTCCTCTAGTTTGTCCGTGGTATCAGTTTTAGATCGTGTACCCATTTGAACTTCATTCTTTTGTACGGTGTCAGACATGGGTCTATGCCTAGTTTCCACCATACTGTTATCCAGTTTTCCCAGCAATTTTTGTCAAACAGTGAGTTATTATCCCAGAAGCTGGGGTCCTTGGGTTTATCAAACAGGAGGTTGCTATATTCCTTGCCTACTGTGTCTTGAGTGCGAAGTCTATTCCACTTGTCTACCCTTCTGTTTCTTAACCAGTACAAAGTGGTTTTGATAATTGCTGTTTTATAGTCCAATTTGATATCTGGTAGCACTAGGCCACCTTCCCTGGCATTTCTATTCATTAGTCCCTTTGATATGCTGGACCTTTTGTTTTTCCAGATGAATTTTGATATTATTTTATCCAGCTCTAGAAAATAATTATCTGATAGTTTAATTGGTATGGCACTAAATAAGCAAATTAATTTAGGTAGAATTGTCATTTTCCTTATTTTAGCTAGGCCTACCTATGAGCAGCTGATGTTTTTCCACTTACTTAAATCTGCCTTTATTTGTGCAAAACGTGTCTTGTAATTGTGTTCATATAGTCCCTGAATTTGTTTTGGCAAGTAAACTCCCAAGTGTTTTATAGTGTCTATCCTAGCTTTAAATGGGATTTCTCTTTCTATCTCTTGCTGTTGGACTTTGTTGCTAATGTATAGGAATGCAGAAGATTTGTGTGTGTCTATTTTGTAACTTGCAACTTTGCCAAATCTGTTTATTATTTCAAGTAGGTTTTTAATTAAATCTCTGGGATTCTCTAAGTATATCACCATATCATTTGCAAAGGGTGATAACTTAGTTTCTTCTTTGGCTATTCTTATTCTTTCAATTTCTTTAACTTCTCTAATTGCTACAGCTAACATTTCTAGTACCATACTGAATAATAGTGGTGAAAATGGGCATCCTTGTTTCACTCCTGATCGTACTGGAAATGCATCTAGCTTATCCCCATTGCATATAATGCTTGCTGAAGGTTTTAGGTAGATACTGCTTATTATTTTATGGAAAGTTCCCTTTATTCCTGTGTTCTCCAGTGTTTTTAATAGGAATGGGTGCTATACTTTGTTGAAAGCCTTTCTGCATATGGTGAGATAATCCTGTGGTTTTTGGTAGGTTTCTTGTTGATGTGCTCAAAAATGCATTTCTGTTATGAATCCTACCTGATGATAATGAATTATTCTCATGATAAGATGCTATATTCGTTTTGCTAAAATCTTATTTAAAATTTTTGCATCTATATTCATTAGAGAAATTGGTCTATAATTTTCTTTCTCTATTTTGTTTGTTCCTGGTTTAGGTACTAAAACCATATTTGTATCACAGAAAGAATTTGGGAGGACTCCTTCTTCCCCAAATTTCAAGAATAGTCTATATAGTATTGGAATTAACTGTGATAGAATTGACTTTTAAATCCATCTGGCCCTGGAGATTTTTTCCTAGGGAGTTCATTGATGGCTTGACCAATTTCTTTTTCTGAGATGGAGTTGCTTAAGTATTCAACTTCCTCTTCTGCTAATCTGGGGAATTTGTATTTTTTAAAATACTCATTCATATCTCATTTTAATTATAGAATTTGTGGGCATAAAGTTGGGCAAAGTAACTTTTAATTATTGTTTTAATTTCCTCTTCCTTGGAGGTGAGTTAGCCCCTTTCATTTTAGATATTTGTAATCTGATTTTTTTCTTTCTTTTTTAAATCAAATTGACCAAAGGTTTATAAATTTCATTAGTTTCTTCATAAAAATAAATATTGGTTTTATTTATTAATTCAATAGTTTTCTTAATTTTCAATATTATTAATCTCTCTTTTGGTTTTCAGTATTTCTACTTTGCTATTTACTTGGGGATTTTGGATTTGTTCTTTTTCTACCTTTTTCAGCTGCATGCACAAGTCATTTATCTCCTCTTTCTCTATTTTATTTATGTAGGCATTCAAAGATATAAAACTTCCCCTAAGAACTGCTTTTGCAGTATGTCATAAGATTTGGTAGGTTGTCTCATTATTGTAATTCTCTTGAATGAAGTTGATTGCTTCTATGATTTCTTCTTTAACCCACTCCTTCTTGAAGATTAGATTATTTATTTTCCAATTGATTTTTTGGTTTATCTTTCCATTGCCTTTTATTACATATAATTTTTATTGCATTATGATATGAGAAGGATGCATTGATTATCTCTGCCTGTATTCTGAGGTTTTTATGTCCTAGTACATGTTTAATTTTTGTAAATGTGCCATGAACCGCTGAGAAAAAGGTACATTCCTTTCTATTCCCATTCAATTTTCTCCAGAGATCTATCTCTCATATCTACCTTATCCAAAGTTTTATTTACCTCATTAACCTCTTTCTTGTTTATTTTGACATTACTTTATCAAGTCCAGTGAGCGGGAAGTTAAGGTCCCTCACTAATATAGTTTTGCTGTCAATTTCTTCCTTCAACTCCCCCAACCTCTCCTCTAAGCATCTGGATGCTATGCCACTTGGAGCATACATGTTTAGTAATGATATTGTTTCATTGTCTATGATGCCTTTCTTGACTTGTTTGACTGATTCTTGCTATGTCATTGAGTCATTAGGTTCTACTTGCCCAATTTTAGTCTTTGTCAAATTGTTTTCTTCTGTTAACTTTTGCATCTCCTTTCCCATCTGTCCAATTTTTCCTTTTAAGAAGTTCTTTTCTCCAGTGAATTTTTGTATTTCCTTTCCCATTTGACCAACTGTTCCTTTTAGGGAATTATTTTCTCCAGTTAATTTTTGTACTTCCTTTTCCTTTTGTTCAATTTTCCATTTTGATGAGGTGTTCTCATAAGTAAATTCTTTTTTTATAATTTTAAAATCATTGGCCAGTTTTTCTTCTATTTCCTTCTTCAGCTATTCCAGGAGAGCTGTTGGAGCATGCGAGCAGTTCATAGTCCCTTCTGAAGTTTCAGATGGAAGTACAGTCTCAGTACTGACCTATTTGGTATTTGTGATTTGATCCTTATCCCCATAGAAAGATTCTATTGTTTTTTCGTGCTTGTTTTCCTTTTTTTTGTTCACGATAGTGATTGTGTGTTGTGGCTTCTAATTCTTTCAGTTAGAAGCTGCAGAACTTGGTGTTGAGCTGACTTGTGTGAAAAAGCTAAGAGTAAGTTTTTGCTTTGCTTTTTCCTGTTCAGCCCTGGGGTTAGCTTGTTAAGTGTAGGGGAGGGGTAGTCTGGTCAAGGGACATCTCCTCAGCTGACCTGAGGCAAAGACAAGCTCAGGGGATAGTGATCCCAGCTGCCTTATTGTCTTCCTTTTTCCCCTGGAGTGCTGAGGGATGCCTATAAGGTAGCGTGAGGAATGCCTCAGCTATTTTCCTAGCCTCAGGTGCTATGAGACTATTTGCCCCCTCTGCTGTTCCCACTGATCCAGGATTTTTCTGGGGAAATATTTTATGGTTGTTTCACAGTCATCAAGGGGAGAGGAGAGCATTTACTGATCAGTCTGCCATCCTGGTTCCTGGAAGTTCAAGTAGGTGAGTTATCAATGTTTAATCTGTGGGTCCGCTCTCAGCTGCCCCTCTGCAGGTTCTGCCTGTTGCTGTCTCAGGTTTCCCAGGGCCCTTCCACTCCCCTGCACTGGACATGGTATGCTGTGCCCTGTGGGCTCACCCCCTTGGAGCAGATCCTTCCCGTGGACCTTCTAGTCTGTCCTGGGCTCCAAATCCATCACAGTCTGTTTCCCACTTGATTCAGCACCTCCAAAATTTGGTCGGATTCTCCTTTCAGAAGTATCCAAAGGTGTGTGTCCAGGAGCTTAGGTGAGTCCTTGCTCTCACTCTGCCATCTTGGCTCTGCCCTCTCATATGTTTCTTCTCTTGAACAATGCGGTTTTTTATCATTGTAATTTCTCTTGAATTTTCTTACTCCTAACATTTTATCTGACTCTTGCAATGACAAGTGTTTAAGGGGAAATTTGTCATAATTCATATCCATGGCTTTAATGCTTCTGTCTTAGTTACCCAATTTCACTTTAAACATACTTCATTTTAAAATGGTTTTAGTTAATGATGGCCCAGAAATGGTGGCTGCAAAAAAAAGAACACTATCTCATATTTTTAAAACATTTTATAACCTTCAAGTTTTCTCAATACCTTGAGAGGAAAGTAGCTCTTATTTACCCCATTTTACAGATAAAGGAATTGACACTAAAGATGATGCAAACTGATACACTATTTCTTGCCTAGAACTCTAACGCTATAGTTTGTTCATTTCAATTCTGCTTTAGTACATGCATTTGCACACATTAACTTAAATGTATTACTAACTTCTACATATTATCTTTTGAGTGTTGCATGAAGAGAAAATAATTAAAATCATTTGGGGTGGTGTAGAATCATTTGATAAGTTGTGAAGTGTCATACTTAAGACCGGAATGCAGGAAACACAACTAAGGTAGTTGTGGAGAATGTTAACTGAATGAACCTATTCAATTGATAGCAAATTTTTCAAAACTGGAACTGAAGAAATATTTGCCCACAGTCAGTGAAAGTGAACTGCAATGCCACTACCTTTTATAGGTATTTCAGTCACTAAGTCAGTTCACAAACATTTAATGAGCACTTACTACATACCGCACTCTGTGGACAAAAAAAAAAAAAAAAGATAAAATAAAGTTCAAGTAGCTATTTCAGATAAGCCTTTTAGGAATGTTTAAGACTGGCTGGGACTTCAGAGAGTAGCTAGTACAACTTGATGCCATTTTTCAGATTAGAAAACTGAGATCTTGGGAGGTTGTGACTTACCTAAGAGTATTTTGGTACTGACAGATATAAGATTAATCCTGTGAATACAAATCCAACTATTTTTCCACTGTACCAAATAAACTTCCATGGTATCCTACTATGTGAGTCTTTTCTTGGGTTTTATATGCCTTTATATTTTGTGCTAATTTTCTGATGTTGCCCTTGAATATCTGTTTTTTATCATCATTTGTGGGACTGACTAAAATCCAGTTGAACTCTGCATAAACAGACCTGATCCCTTTCAAAATGTAAACCAATAATTTCTGAAGAAAATAGCTTTATATAGATAAAACCTCTTATGAAACAATGGGAAATAAATATAGAAAACTCGGGATTTTATTTGATGGAGGCCTATGAACTCAATCTCATAAAATGTCTGTTAAGAACATGGTCAAGAACAGAATCCTGTCGTGGATGTGTTAAGTCTCTGAATAACTATATGATTTTTTTATATTCTGTGATGTAGTGCCTACCCTGCTCTACCATCATGTCAGTTAAATCAGTCAGCAGTCCTACTATTGACAATTCACAAAGTCAACCTACAGGGAAGTCGAAGATGGGCATTTACCACAGGAAGTCCTCCTTTATGGAATTCTCTGTCCACCCTGGCTTAGCAGAGCCTCAGGTCTGACATAGAGTAACAATACCAAGAAAGGCTTTTAAAACAAAACCTTAATATGTGTTGGCCATTTAGGCTTTCTCTTTCATGTTTCAACTTTTCTGATATGTTTATTACTTTTCTCTAAAAGTATTTGGTCAATAAGATAAAGAATAAAAATATCTCTCACCCTCAAACAATTAAGCAAATAAACATGCTGAAGAGATGACAATGCATCTTGGATTTTACTTACCTTGAGTTTCTTGGATTTTATAGAATAAATTCTTAGACATTCCCTAATGTGGAGTCCCAGGTGAATCTTAATTGCATGACTGATGTGATAGATGTGGCAAGTTTCAACTCTTCAGCGTCATTTACTGCTAAAATAGACCACAGAGAGCTCCCCACAGTGAACAAAAAATCCTTGAAATTCAATTATTCCTTCAAGAGAAGCGCTAGAATCTTTGCACATGATTTCAATTTTTTTTTTGTATTCTGAGTTCGAAATAAAATGCTAGCAATTACTGATGCATATTAAAAAAAATCCTCTCTTGTTGTGTTTCCCTTTTCCATGAGTTAATGATTGTTTTACAATAAGTTTAAGGTGTTCAAAGCTAGAGAGTAAATTTTCCTATGAAAGATTTTTTTTTTGTATTTGAGATAAACTTTTGAAATACTACATGGTGGTTCAGAAAGGAAAAGAAGGAATATAACAAGTCAGATTACAACAATAAAATATTGAGCTATCTTTTGCCTAAAATCTATGAGTACTTTTGTAAATGAATGATAAAGAAGTAAATTAAATTCTTATCTTTCTATCACTGTAAGGTATGAAATAAATGATTTACTACTATTTACGTATAATACTAATGTTCAGTAGTTGAAAGATGCTGAGGAAAAGTATGTAAAATTGGAGTTATTTCTTATTTCAGCAGATGATTTTTAGTGAATTATTTTTCACTTTCATAAGAAATATATGTTTTGTATGAAAATGAAACATTAAAGGAAGTTTTGTCAGCTTTAACACTAATATTCTTGTGCCCATTCTTTTTGAATTGGTGTCATTGAATTTTTGCCCTTCACAAAGTCCATCATAATTGATGAGCACAAAAGAGTTATGGGAAAGGTGCATTTTGGGATTAAGTAGAATGTCACACAAAACCAGTGAGAAATATGGAGAAAAAGGAATTTTCATCTTTCCTCCACACTTACAGATCATAAGCTGTCTGTACCTTATCCATATCTTCATATATAATCACCACAAGGAGTTCGACCCAACATGCTATATGTATGCCTTCTCGGATTGGTCTTGATGCTATAATGTTGATATTAAAATAAGAGCAGTACAGTATTCTGTCTACTCCCTGTCAACCCCCACCTTTACTTGAGCATAGTCTGTTTTCTCTTCCTATTATGCATTTTCCTGATTTTATTTATACACACACACACACACACACACACACACACACACACTTGTTTCTTTAATGTTACTCATTGGTTATGGGTTATATGCTGTTCATCCCCACACCATCATGTGTCTCTCTGTCCACATCTATGTGTTACTCCTTTTAGGTTATACAGAGGCTGAGTTCCATTCTATGAAGCCATGTAATATCTGTAGAATGTTCATAAAATATGGCTTTTAGAAATTTGGAGGCATTAAAGGAGGTTAGTAAAATTCTTACCACTACTTAGTCTAGAAAAATATATAACTGGAAAAAAAGGCAGTTGGTCAGATAAGAAGTGTAAGTGATAACCAATGAAAAGTTTTTGTGCTCCATTGGTACCTACGAAGTTTTTTGATATCTAAAGGAAGTTATTTTGCACATGGTGCAAACACCAATGTTTGTTTATGGAAAGGCATGAAAGTTAAATAGAATGAGCAAACATTGATAGTAATCTGCTTCATTGGTGGGAAAACTCATATAGATAAGATCACAGGTCCGTTAAATTACAAAATAAGCAACAGAAATTCAATATTTTATTGTAAACAAGTTACATATACATACTGTAGATATGTGCCTGGCCAACTCCCAATATCCAAAGTAATGATGCCTATGCCTTTCCTATCAAACAGTGCTTTGAATGACACTAAAATTTGAAATTTTTATAATCATTCGGGAAAAGTTTAGTGCGGTTTTTAACAATAAAGAGAAAAAAAAGGAAGTCTTATCAATTGCCTAATACTAATGAGATTAAATCCTTATTTGAATTTACAGCTACTCTCTATTGACCTTGAAAAGTTAGAAATTATAAGAACTTGATTTCTTGTGATTGTAACCACCTTGAGGGATATTCACTTAAGAGAATTTGTCAGGCTATTAGGCTGAATTTGCCCCATTTATTTGTCTTTTCCTGTTTCCTTTCCCTCTTGGGACTATATGTACCTATTCCATTGCTTCCAATATGAATCAGCTACTATTCAATTTGATGTTTTGAAACTTATGTATGTTAAATAGAAGGTCAAAGAAAGGTTTCTAAAAATATTTCCTTTTTTCAAATTGATTTTTTATTAGTTTATTTGCTTTTAGTTTTCTACTATCACTTCTATAAGTCTTAGATTTTCTTCATCTCCCTTCACCTCTCCCCAAAATGGCATACAATCTTATATGGTTTCTACACACACATTCTTATTAACCACATTTTAACATTAGTCATGTTGCACAAAGGAATTGAAATGAATGGGGGAAACCATGGGAAAAAACAAAACAAATCATATAAAAAGTGAAAATATTCTGCTTCATTCTGCATTCTGATTGCATAGTTCTTTCTCTGGATGTAGATGACATGTTGCCTCAAGACTTCTTTGGGAATCTTTAAGGTCCTTGCATTCTCTGAAGGGCTAACTCTACCAGAAAATTCCTTGCACACTGTGGTTGTAACTGTGTATAGTGTTTTCCTGATTCTTCTCATTTCACTCAAGATCTAATCATGTAAGTCCTTCCAAATCTTTCTGAAGTTTTATTGTTCATCATTTCTTATAGCAAAATGGCATTTCATTACATTCATATACCACAACTTGTTCAACAATTCCCTAATTGATAGGTGTCCCCTTGATTTCCAGTTCTTGGTCACTATAAAGAGAGCTACTATAAATATTTTTATGCATGTGGGATCCTTTGCCATTTTCATGATCTCTTTGGCATACAGTCCTAGAAGAGATATTCCTGGATAGAACGGCATGCACATTTTTGAAACTCTTTGGGCATAGTTTCAATTTACTCTCCATAATGGTTGGATTAGCTCACAGCTCCACCAGCAATGAATTGGTGTTCCAAATCTCCCAGTATTCCCTAAAATCTATCATTTTCCTGTTTTGTCATGTTAGCAAATCTGATAGGTGTGATTTGTTGCCTCAGAGTTGTTTTGATTTGCATTTCTCTAATCTAAAGTAATTTAGAGCATTTTTCAAATGACTAGAGATAGCTTTAATTTCCTCCTCTAAAAACTGCCTGTTCATGTACCTTGAACCTTTGTCAATTAGGGAATGACTTTTATTCTTGTAAATTTGAAAGAGTTCTCCATATGTTTTAGAAATGAGGCCTTTATCAGAGACAGTATTTGCAAAAAAAAAAAAAAAAATTCCAATTCTCTGCTTCCCTCCTAACCTTGCTTGCATTAGTTTGTTTTTGCAAAACCTTTTCAATTCAGTGTAATTAAAATTACCCATTTTGTACTTCATAGTGTTCTCTATCTCTTGTTTGGTCAAAACTCTCTGCATTCTCAATAAATCTGACAAATGCACTATTACTCGCTGACCTATTTTTTTTTTTTGTATCTGTCTTTATATCCACATTATATATCCGTTTGGACGTTGTATTTCTGTATGGTTTGAGGCATTGAACTATGCACAGTTTCCACTAGACTGTTGTCCAGTTTTCCTAGAATTTTTTGTCAAACAGCGATTTCTTATCCCAGAAGCTTAGGTCCTCATGTTTATCAAACAGTAGACTGCTATATTCATTGCCTCCTGCATCCTGAGTCCCTAACCTATTCAACTGATATACCGCTCTGTTTCTAAACCAGTACCAAAAGGTTTTGGTGGTTTCTGCTTTGTAATACAATTTTAGATCTGATAGAGTTAGGACATCTTCCCTAGGCCTCATCAATTTTCTTGATAGTCTGGACTTTTTGTTCTTTCAGATGAATTTTGGTATTACTTTTTCTAGCTCTAGAAAATAATTTTCTGGTAGCTTGATGGTACAGCACTGAATAAATTGATTAATTTAAGTGGAACTGCAATTTTTATTGTATTAGCTTGGCCTATCCAAGAGCAACTGATGTTTTTTCAATTACTTAGATATGACTTTATTTGTGGGAAAAATGTTTTGTAATTGTGTTCATGTAGTCTCTGGGTTTGTTTTGGCAGGTACACTCCCAGCTATGCAATGGTGTTTACTATAGCTTTAAATGGGATTTCCTTTGCTATTTCTTGCTGTTGCACTTTGTTAATAATATATAGAAATGCAGATGATTTATGTGGGTTTATTTCGTAACCTGCAAATTTGCCCAAATCTTTTAATATTTCAAATATTTTTTTTTGATTTTCTGGGATTTTCTAAGTATATCATCAAATCATCTGCAAAGAATGATAATTTAATGTCTTCTCTGCTCTTCTTATTCCTTCAATTTCTTTTTCTTCTCATTGCTAATGCTAACATTTCTAGTACCATATTGAATAATAATGGAGATAATGGACATTCTTGTTTCACCCCTGATCTTACTGGAAATGCGTCTGGCTTCTCCCCATTGCATAAAATCCTTGCAGATGGTTTTAAGTATATACTGATCACTATTTTAAGGAAGGCTCCATTTATCCCTGCCTTCTCCAGTGTTTTCAACAGGAATTGGTGTTTTATTTTGTCAGATTTTGTTTGTAATTTGTTTGTATTTTTCTGCATCTATGGAGAAAATCATATGATTTATGTTAGTTTTGTCCTTGATATGATCAATAATGCTAGTAATTTTCGTAACACTGGACCAGCTCTGCATTCATGGCATAATTCCTACCTGATCATAATGCATTATTCTCGTGGTTCATTGCTGTATTCTTTCAGCTAAAACTTTATTTAAAATTTTTGCATCTATATTCACTAGAGAAATTTGTCTATAGTTTTCTTTCTCTGTTTTGGCTCTTCCTGGTTTAGATATCACAACTATATTTGTATCATTAATAAGGATTTGGTAAGGCTCTTTCTTTACCAATTTTCCCAAATAGTTTGTATAGCATTGGAAATAACTGTTCTTTAAAAGTTTCATACAATTCACTTGTAAATCCATCTGACCCTGGAGATTTTTTCTAGGGAGTTCATGATGGGTTGTTCAATTTCTTTTTGTAAGATGGGTTTCTGAATTATCTGTATTCATCTTCTGTTAATCTCTGTAATTCATATTTTCAAATATTCATTCATCTCATTAATAATGAGCATAGTGTTGGACAAAGTAATTTATAAATACTGTTTTAATTTCCTCCTCTTTGGAGGTGAACTTGCCCTTTTCATTTTTGATATTGACGATTTGGTTTACTTTCTTTTTTTAAATCAAATTGGCAAAAGATTTGTCAACTTTGTCATTTTTCTCATCAAACCACAACTCAGTTTTGTTTATTAGTTCAATAATATTCTTATTTTAATCTTTGTTAATCTCTCATTTGGTTTTCAATATTTCTAATTTGGAATTTACTTGAGTATTTTCAATTTGTTGTTTTTATAGCTTTTTCAGCTGCATACCCAATTCATTGATCTTCTCTTTATTTTGTTCATGTAGACATTCAATGATATAAATCTTCCCCTAAGAACTGCTTTTGCAAATCTCAAAAGTTTTGAAAAGTTTTCTCATTATTGCCATTTTCTTGAATAAATGTTGGTTGTTTCTTAGATTTGTTTTTTAACCCACTCATTCTTTAGGATTAGATTATTTAGTTTCCAGTTAATTTTTGGTCCCTCTTTCAGTGGCATTTTATATGTATAATTTTGATTGCATTATGATCTGAGAAGGATTCATTGACTATCTCTGTCTTTCTGCACTGGATTGTGAATTTTTCATGTCCTAGTACATGGTTAAGTTTTGTATATTTGCCATGTGTCAGTGATAAATAGGTATATTCTTTTCTATCCCCATTCAATTTTCTCCAGAGATCTATCATATCTACCTTATTCAGAGTTCTGTTCACCTCCTTAACTTCTTTCTTGTTTATTTTGAGGTTGGATTTATCAAGTTTAATAGTGGCAGGCTGAGGTCCCCCACTAGTGTAGTTTTGCTGTCTATTTGTTCCTGTAACTCCCTTAACTTCTCTAAGAATTTAGATGCTACACTACTTCTTGCATATATGTTTTGCAATGATATTGTTTCACTGTCTATGGTGACTTTTAGCAGGATATGCTTTAGCTCCTTATCTCTTTTGATTAGATCTACTTCTTCTTTTGCTTCGCCTGAAATTAGGTTTGTTATATCTGCTTTTTAATATTAACTGAAGAGTAACATATTCTGCGCCAACCTTGTACATTTTCCCTGTGTGTATCCCCTTGTTTCAAATGTATTACTTGTAAACAATGTATTGTTGGATTATGGTTTTCAGTCCATTCTTCTATCTTCCTCTGTTTTACGGGAGAGTTCATCCCATTCACATTCATATTTATGATTACTATCTGTCTTTCTCTCCATCCAATATTCCCCCATTTATGCTTTTAGTTCTCCCTTCTCCCTTCCTCTCAATAGAGTTTTGATTTTTGACCACTACCTCCCTCAGGCTTCCCTTCTTTCTATTAGCCACCTCCCATTTATTCCTCTTTTCTCTTACTACTTCTTCCTTTCATTATAACCACCACCCTATGTTTTTGATCCCTGTTCCCCTCCTACTGCTTATAGGATTATTAAGTTTCCTATAATTAACTGAGCTTGTAGTTCTCTCTTTGAACCAAATCAGATGACAGTAAATCTCAAACAGGGCTCATCTCCCTCCCTTCTTTCCCTACAATATAATGTGTTTTTGTGCCTCTTTTGGTGAAGTAATTTACTTGTAATGCCTCCTTCTTTTCGCATCTTCCACTATAATCCCTTCTCACCTTCAAATCTCATTTTTTATCATCACATCATTTACTTCATACTCACTCCTTCTATCATTGTATATCCCTTTTAAATAGCGTAATAAATATACAATTCTCAAGATTAACAGGTATCACTTTCTCTTGCAGGAATGTTAATATATTGCCAATATTGAATCTGTTTTTCCCCCTTTTTACCTTTTTATGCCTCCCTTGAGATTTGCATTTGAAGATCAAATTTTCTATGGAGCTCTGGTCTTTTCATCATGTTGATCTGGAAATCACTCATTTCGTTGAATGTCCATCTCCTTGCCTGAAATATTATTCTCAGTTTTACTGGGTAATTGATTTTTGTTTGTAGTACAAGCTCCTTTTCCTGACAGAATATAATATTCTGATCCCTCTGATGTTTTAATATACAAGCTACAAGGTCCTGTGTGATTCTGACTGTAGTTGTTCAACATTTGAATTGTTTCTCTCTGACTGCTTACAGGTTTTTTCCCCTTAACCTGATAGTTCTGAAATTTCGTAACAATATTCTTTGGTGTTTTCATTTTGAGATCTCTTTCAGGAGGTAATCGGTGGATTCTTTTAATGACCATTTTTGCCTTCTGGATCTAGGTCCCTCGGGCAGTATACTTTGATGATTTATTGGAAGATATAGTCCAGGCTCTTTTTCTTCATCATGGATTTCTGGTAGACCAATAATTCCTTGATTTTCTCTTCTAGATTAGTTGTTTTGCCAATGAGATGTTTTACATTTTCTTCTAATTTTTCATTCTTTAGTTTCTGTCTTTCTGATTCTTGATGTCTTATAGTGTCATTAGCTTCTACTTGCCAAATTCTAGTTTTAATTGTTTTCTTCAATTAACTTTTACATCACCTTTTCCATTTCTTCCACTGTTCCTTTAAAGGAGTTATTTTCTCCAGTTAGGTTTTGTACTTGATTTTCCATTTGTCCAATACTTCTTTTTAAGGAGTTGTTCTCTTCTGTGAATTCTTAGTTTCATATGTTTTGTAAAATCATAAGCCATTTCTTTCTACCTCTCTAATTTGACTTTTACAATCTTTCTTGAGTTCTTCCACCAATGCTCTTTGGGCTTGATACCAGTTCATATTCCCCTCTGATGCACCATATGACAGTTTAGTCTCCATGTTGACCTCTTCTGTATTCATGCTTTGATATTTGTCCCGATAGTAATATTCTATGACCTTTTCTTTTCTGGTTTGCTTCTTTCTCTTGATGATTTCCTTTTTCCTGTCTTTTAAAGTGGATCTCTGCTTCTGAAGCCCAGGTGGTCTCTATCTCACTTTCCTTAAGCTGAGGACTTAAGGCTTTGTGTGTTGTGCCCTCTGGTTCTTTCAGCTAGAAGCTAGAATGCTGCAGCTTACCTGATGCTGAGCTGGCTGGTATGCCAAGGCAGAGGCCAGCTGGAGTTTTTCTGAGTTTCTCCAGTGGTACCCTGGAACTTGCTGTGTAAGGTGTGGTGGAGGAGTGGTCTGGCAGCAGCAGGTCTTCGCTCTTGAGCTAGAGCACAGGTAGACTCAGTGGTTGGTGAACTCCCGTATGCCCTAGTGTCTTCCTGGTTCTGCTGGCTGTGATAAGGCACTCTGCATTCCTAGTGTTGATGCTTATGGGCTCCAACACTTCTGGTGATCAGGATCTCCTCCTGGTTTGCTGAGGTAGGGCTGTGTGGGTCATCTCTAGTCCTATTCTGGTTCCCTTCAGTCATAGCAACAGGTTCTTTTCCTCAAAATTTTCTTGGTCTCTGGAGCCAGGAGACTGTTTACCCCTTTGGCTTATCCCATTATTTCAGGATTTTTCCTGGTGAAATATTCACTGAATTTTTCAAACTCAACAAGGAGAGGGGGAGAGAATTTACAGATCACTCCACCATCTTGACTCCTGCAGTTCAAGTATCTGACTGACAGACATTTAATCTGGTGGCTGATAATCTCAGAAGCGTCTGCAGCTGTTACTGGGTGTGTTTTGCTTCTCTCTCACTCATTTCCACTGGGCTCCCATCCCAGGCTGATATATTTGAGAATCTGCAATGTTGCTGCTGCTTCTGTCTTCCCCAACAGTTCCTGCTTGGCTCCACTATGGCTTCTGTGGTAGTGGTGCCTGTGCACTCCATGCTCCCCAACTCTGTGTAATGAATCCTTCCTATTGACCTTCCAAGATGTTGTGGGCTGGAAATCTGCCATACTCTGTCTCCTAGTGGATTGTGCCCCTCTAAAATTTGTTTAGATTCTCTTTTTAGAGATATATGAAGGATGTTGCGGTCCAGTTTAGGTGAGTACTAACTCTCATTATGTGATCTTGGTTCCACTTCCTCTTTAAAAATATTATCAAATAAAGCTTAAAAGATTGTTAATTTTGTCCCACTATTTAAAATGATACTAACTGCACTAGCAAGTATAGGAAGCAATAAATACATCCAATGTTTCTGTCCATTTAAAAGAGTTAACTAATACGATTCTAGGATGTCTACAGAGGTACACAAATAGAGGCTTTATTAATCAGTCATGGCTTGCTGAGATCTCCTGGCATATAGCCAATATATTTCCATGTGCTAATGTGGTTGTGGGGTACTGCAACAGGTATATGGCTCATAGTTTCTGAAAGTATATTAGACACTGTATGTGCAAGGACCCTCACGTACACAGGAGGGCCTGCTATCACAGGTACTTTGATCTGATTTTCTAAAAGGAAAGCAACTTGAGAGGGTCAACAATCACTTTAAACAAGCTCATATTTCATTCACTTAGTTCAGAGAAAAAAAGGCAGCACCATGAACTTCAGAGAAAATACAGAGAAATCAAAATCAACAGACAGAGACTCCAACTGTCTGAGAGATCAAGAGACAGATAACTATCTGACCATACATACATCGTTACCAGAGAGAGAAACAACAGGAACATCTGGGTTTTCAAAGTTGAATGACTCCTTAGCAGCTGCCCAATCTCATCTGACCAAAGAAACATTTCCAAGGAGTAAACTCCAAAGTAAAACCTTATATATCAGAGCCAGAGGGAATCATAACCCTTAAGAACCAATACTTCATTAATAAAACCTGTGAGCCTTCCTACAAATCTCCTTTAATGAAACTCCCCTCAATGGTCAAACTCATTAGTGGGTGGGAAGTTTTTAATCGCATTAGCATTACAGGTACACATTCACTTATAGGAATTATTTAAAATATTTGTGAGCACTCAGTTTGGAGTGATTACTCTTCAACTCAGGCTAGTACCTTTAACAAAATAGATAGGTATGCCCTATACATATAATGACATTGTTAACTAATTCTTTGACTGTATATTAGGCCTACAGGACCATTATTGCCTCTTTCATGGTAATAAGATATTACATATTATATATTATTATAAAACTGCCATCAGTGGAGATGCATAGATCAGCCCAAGTACTCTAAAGTTGATCAAATTCTATTGGTCCGCATAACTGCATGGAACACTTTGTTATATACTATATCAGTATGGACTATCAACAATTTATTCACTGCAACACCTACTCTTCCAGCATCTATTTTATATCTCCTTAAACATTTATACTGAACTTTTCTGAATCCTCACTTGTTGTTCTACATAATAATATACTGCTGATTAATCTTTTAGTTTTGGTCCTTCAGAATTAGGTTTTTTTTTGGTCTTGTTTTGTTTTTCTTGTATGCTCATATTTACTATACTTATCCCAGTATGTGGCTCATAGTAAGCACTTAATAAATATTTACTGACTGTTTTATTTATCCTTTTGAAGTTCAAGGGAATCAAAGAAAAACAGATAACTATGTCCTTGAATTTATTATTATTGTGTTTTATCCTATTTTGAGATATCATACATGATTATATTCTGAGTAGCTGTAATTTTATTCTCATTTTATGACGTATTTCTGCCTTTAAAGAATATATTGGCAGGGCCCCAGAACATCTCCTCTTTTATGCTCAATAACACAATGCCCTTGATCTCAATCTTATGGAGCTTAATCTATAAAATTTTATGGATAATGTCACCCTTAGTTTATTTCTAAATCGTTTCCTTCAAATATTCATATCATGGGTCTATAGGTAATGACAAACACCTGGAGTCATTCTCGTCTTATACACAAGACACTCTGTGTAAGTGGCATCTTCTCACCATGAGTATAGTCTATTCCTTTTAAATGCATTACTACCTATCCAAGGTCAAACTTGCCTGGAAACCATTGCCTCACCAATAACATTCCCTTTTCTTTCTCCTTCTTATAACTCAACAGATAGTTTCTTATGAATACAAATTTTGATTTAGCTTCTATCCTAATCTTACCTCTGCATGTTTTGCAGCTCATCATTTCTACCAATGTACCAAAGGAGAGTGGGAGCCCTTTCAAGTTTCTCCTCCTGTTAATTTCACTTAATGTCCTAGAAGTTGAGTGCTCAGGAAAGCAGAATTTTCTTTTTTAGCTGTGGATCACTGCCAGTGCTCCAAAGGATGAGATGATGGGAACAGGTGTACATCTTCAGGGTGTACCTCTTAGCCAGAGGGAAGTTGGAGTCCTGCAATTTCTTCAACTTGGCTTTATGTTAATACCCTCCAGGTAAGCAGGGCCATAAATGATGAGCATCTTCACCTTCTTTGCAAAGAGGCTGACAACTCAAAACCTCCATACCTGCTGAGCCAGCTATGGGGAGATACTTTCATCAATTCTAATTTCAAGTTTAGACTAAGCCTGGGGCAGATTTCTTTTCTGTCTTTAGATAATATTTATTAATTCTTCTTCTCTATGTAGCCTATTTAAAAAGGAAAATTTTAAACAACACAAATGCAAAAGACATAGGGAAATAATGTTTCTAAAATCAAAATAAAATGAACATTTATATAAATTTCTTTTTGAACTTCCACTGGGAAATTCAAATCCAATAGAAAATAGAAACTTATTAACTAAAGATCACAATTATGAATTAAAATAAGCATTAATATTCTATGTTATTTTAATTCAGCATATGTCACTCTGAATGGCATGTAATTTTTGCTTCTGTATCTCTGTATCTCTGTATCTTCCATCTGTATCTTCCCTCACAAAAAGTTTTATAGAATTGCTAGTTCACTCTATATAGGTGAACTTTCCCATGGGACAGAAGAAAAAAAAACAATAAGACCAAGAGAACTTAAGTGATGTTTCCATTGTGAAGCAGGTAGTATGCATCTGAGACAGTGTTAAAATTTTAGTGTTCACACTAAGTACGCTGAATCATCGTTTCTTTTCAAAATCTGCTTACTTAATTATCACTGTGTTATCACTATATTACTTACTTGTTTGAATCCCATGTGTTATTAATAGCAATCAAATTTTTTGAAGTTGATGTTTTAATTGCAGTGTTAATTAAGGAATTTGAAAATAAAATCAAGTTGTGATATTCAGGATTTTCCTGTGGTGTTCTCTCTTCCTGTTTTTTCTGCCTTATAACGCAAAAATGCGTCTTGTGCCAATAGAAAGTGACATATTAGGAAGCCAAGCAGTCCCATATATAGTGATCCTTCTCACAAATCAAGGTAGAGGTATGGGATGGGGTGACCTAAAATAACATCTTCAGAAGTCCAGAAGGAAGAAATTATTGCTCTACCACCTTCAACTAACTGTAACTGTTACTCAAGCTAAGAGTTTGCATTGGAGATGTTTATTTGAAATGATGAATCCTGGAGACTTACTCCAGCTACTAACAGAATTTTGGGGTTTCACCCTGCCCCAACCATACATTTCCACATAATTTGTATTTTTTTCTTTTTTACCTGTCTACCTTACTTCTCTTTCATTTTGAAATGCTTAGTATCTGTCTCTGTTTAATCTCTCTCGCTCTAAGTTATTGATTAGTAATCTACTGCCATTTTCTTTGCTAGAATGACTGAAAAAAGATTAAAAAGTAATTATAATAGCTGTAATAGTTGAGGTTTGTACAGCACTTTAAAGTTTGTGTAGCTCTTTGGTTAAATGTCCCTTTGAGTCCTCAAAATAACCCTGTGAATTAGGTACTACAATTATCATCATTTAACAAATGAGAAAATTTATGAGGAAAAGATTAAATGATTTGTTCAAGATAACTCATCTACTAAGTTTCTGAAGTAATTAAAATTCAACTTTTTCAGATTAGATCACTGATATTCTATTACCTATATGATCCAGAATGGTTAGGAAATCTCTTTATGGTATGTGTCATTTTGAGAGATTTGCATGCATGCGTATATTCATATAGAAATTTCTTACAATAATGCATGAGCATAGTAGGTATTAAATTATATTGAATTTGTATAATTATAAAAGATCTAACAATTCTCCCATAATCTATGTATCTGATATTTTTTTTAATTAAATTCCTCTCTTGACTACTTGTTCTCAAATCCCTGTTGGGAGTAAAGTGAGTTCTATAACTACGAGGACACAATGTATGCTGTATCATTGCAGAAAGTACCCACATGAATGAGATTACAAAACTATAAACATTTTGAAATGATCATTTTAAAGAAGATAGTATTATTAAAGTGATGGATCTTTAGGTAATTAAGAGGCATCTGCTACTATTGCATAAGGCTTTACAGTGTGTATATATACACACACATATATATATACATATATATATATTTCTGTCTTTCCTTCTTACAGCTTTAGTTATGATAGATTTCATGCTTATTGTTTTGTAATTTTGAGGAGAGAATATTAATCTGAAACAATTAAGCTGCCATCTTACCATTGTTGTGTTGCAACAGAATATTAATTTTGATGTCTAAGAGAAATAATTGATAGAGTCTGAATGCAGATCAAAGCATACTATTTTTCAGTTTCTATATTTTGTTTTGCTTTTGTCTGTTATTTTTCTTTCACAACATGACTAATATGGAAATATATTTTGCACAACTGCACCTGTATAATCTATATCAAATTGCTTACCATCCAAGGAAGGGATAAGAAAAGGGAGAGAAGAAAAGAATTTGGAACTCAAAATTTAAAAGAAAAATGTTAAAATTGCTTTAAATGTAATTTGCAATAAATTAATTTATTAATCAAAACATTTAATATATGTTTGAAAATGGATTAGAGAGGTGTTCATTCTGTCTTTGAGAGTGGGCACCAATTTTGGTTGCTTACCCTTTCCATTTCCTTCTAATTCTTTGTCCAGACATGCCCTACTCAAGCTGTTTTTTTTATCTCTTTTTCTTCGATTTCAACAATCAGTTATTTGGCAAGTTGTTTTTTTTTTTTTTAATTTTAATTTCAAAACTCTTACATCTGTTTTCCTCCACTCCTGTGGCTGTCACCCTTAGCTTTTGCCAGCTCTTAGGTAGACACATATAATACCTTTCTAACAGGTTTCTTTACCTATATTTTCTTCCTTCTATAATCTTTCAACGCACTGTCATGTTGCTTCACTATTTGAAAAACTCACGAACCCCACCCTTGTCTTTAGGTAAAAATGTAAATCTCTTTTAAAAAAGTGAAATACTTAAAAAAGGAAAGTGGATCAGGTATGGGGGAGGAATTTTTTCTTACAAATGTGAAAACGACTAGAAAAAAAGACCCACAACATGCATTAATAGCTCAAAGTAACCCTTCATAAGTCTGAATTGGAAAGAAAGAATGTTGTGGTGTTGGTAAGATTTGGCTACTTCCATTTGTTCATCAACTGAGTTATCAATTCCTTGTTCCTCACACTCCACAGCCAAAACAGCATGCAAGACGTTCCATGACAAGTCACATGTGGCCAGTATAGGCCTCTCAAAGCTTCCATGTGGTTGTCTAAACTCAAGCATGGAGAAACTGAGCAAATCCCATTGTTAGAGGATGAATATATTATAAAAATCATTCATTAAAGTCTTAACTATGTATAAAGCACTTTTCTGAGTATTTATTACTTTTCTATTTAGAAAAGACAGTTGATGTTCATAAGGACCTTTCATTTTGAGAGAAGACGTAACTTGCAATAGGTTTTAGCAGCAAGACAAATGAAAGGTACCATGGTTCTTACAGTGTAGAAGCAAAATAGAAAGTGATGCAACTTTTTTATTGTTACTTCCACTGATAAAACTTTATCTAGTTCAATGATATTGAAACCCTTAATGATGTCAAGTACTTTGATGGAAAGAAACTTTCTCTTCCTTTACAGATGAGAATCAAACAGAGCTATTTTGAAATATTCATGTGTGTTTTACAACTTTTATATTTAGTTTTTCTCATATGTTTAAGAATTAAACCTTTGTCTCATAACTGATTCATAGTATAAATTTAGCATCACTCACTTCTCTCTACAGCTAGGTGGCACAATGAAGAGGTCACCTGGCCTCGAGTCAGGAAGACCTGAGTTCTAATCTGGATTCAGACACTTACCAATAGCATGACCCTAGACAAATCACTTAGCCCTATTTAACTTAGTTTCTTCATCTGTAAAATGAGCTGCAGAATAAATAATAAACCACTCCAGCATCAATGGCAAGAAAACCACAAATGGGGTCAAAAATAATATGAGGGCTGAAATGACTGAACAAGAAATCTTTCTTTCTCTCTCTCTCTCACCCTTCTGGAGATGGCTAGGCAGGAACGTTAAGAAAAATTATTCCTGGAATCAACATGTCAACTTCTATTTATCAATATCCTACTACGTGCAAGGCACTATGCTAAAGACTATATATAGAGTGAGGGACTTAATGAACCAAAATGTTTGAGAAAGAGATCATCAATAATCTTTAGAAGGAATTTTCTGATCTAATCTACATAAGTTCTCATTCCCTTGGTGATGTGTGACCTACCTGGAAAGCAGGAAAAGTGGTCAGTGACTATAGCTATTTATAAAATTTGAGACTTCAAGATATTGAGCTTTCTCCATCAGGGCTGGAAAGACATGATTAGTTCGTTGACTTGCTTGCCAGAGGAAACCTCAGTTTGTCCATCCGAGTGCTTCCTGCTTCTGTGGAGCTAATTTGCCTTCTCAATAAGTCAAGAACGGTTTCCACTCCACAAAATTGATCTATTGAGACTAATTTTCAGCAATATACTTGGGGTGTCTGAGTAGAAATACTTGAATTAAGCATAAATATCCTCACTCAGTAGCACCCCATTTCTTGGCACTGAAGAGTTATGGCAAGCCAGGGGAAATACCAAGTTATATTATTTAATTTACCTTTTTCCCTGTCCCATAAAAATATTCTAGAATCATCATTTTTCTTATTTCAAAATATATATATTTTTTACTTATGGAATCAAAGAAATATTTACATAAAAGTACAAAAAGTAAATGATTACACTTGACTTTAATTATGTATTACTTTCTATTCTCTTTAAATAAAAAAAGGCATTATCATGTAAATTTCCTTTCCCCCTTTTTTCTTCCTCCCCCATGTCAAAGATGGCTACCATTAGTCACAAATAGGTCTCTCTCTCTCTCTCTCTCTCTCTCTCTCTCTCTCTCTCTCTCTCTCTCTCTCTCTCCATATACACAGGCACATAAAAACATATAAATGTAAAATTATTCTATACATGATTCTACTTATAAATTCTTTCTCTGGATATAGTGTCTTTCTTCATATGTCCTTTATATATAAATTGGGTATTTAGAGTAGTGAAAATGACTTATTTGCTCATAATCATTGTTAAAACAGTATCGTTACTGTTTACACTGTCCTCTTGGTAAAAAAAAAAAAAAAGGTATATTCCAATGGCAATAATAATCAATACACTAGTTTAATTTTCAATATTGTTAGCTTAAAAGTAAAGAGAGATATATTTGTTCCCTATAAGCATAAAGAAAGTGTTATAAAATTATATAGCAGCAAAGAATGAAAGCTCCAAAAATTATTCAATACTCATGGATAACTATCTTATAACACTAAAAGAGGAAGGTCATTATATTAATTACTTCATTTAAAAATCATTTGACATTTGGCATTACAATTCTAGAGCAATAAAGGGTATTCTAAAATTTTAAATAACTGCAACTTAAATGATAGTATCGTTTTTCACACCTTTTGTTTTGTTTTTAATAATGCTACTAAAAAAGCTCAAATTTTGAAGAAAATAACTATCATGTATTTTGTTTAGGGACAGCCCTAATAAAATTGAAATCATAATGGAAAACAAGACTTAATGACATGTTTAAAGACTAAGTCGATCATTTTCATGTTATTTTATTCTTCCAATCATAATATGACCATCAAATCTCAAATTCTCAATTTCAACCCTCAGTAGAGTATATATCCACTTGATGTGACAATTATCCTTAAGAATGGCTCTGAAATTGTGGGGTATGACTGCATAGATCTTTAACCACTGACTATCTGTACATATGATGTTTCTTTCAAAATATAAATTTAATTGAATTCCGTTACACCAAAATGAATCTCAGTGTGATGACAATACTACATATTTTATGTTCAAACATTAAGAAAAAGTTTGAGGAGAAGAACTACAGCTCAGATTTCTTCACAACTACTCCAAAAAAATATAGGAAAAAATATCAAATTGTGTTAATGATCAAGAAGAAAATACAGTGGTTCATATTTTTGGGACTAAGTTTGTGAACTCAACTACGAGAGAACTTTCATGCTGGAAATTTTACTATTAGAAATGAACTTATCTGAGATGCAGTGGGGAACCTTGTTATTGCAGGCCAAGTCCTTGAAGCAAGCACTCTGTGCTTGACTTACTGACTATGTTAATGAAAGCACAGTGAGACTCCTTCTGAAAAGTCACAGTGGCATGAAATATAGTGTGTTAAGCCCAGATTCATAATATGTATGGTTTCCTCCTCATCCATGACTCCGTACTGACCTTGTCTGCTGTGCCATCAGACCCTCGTGTGGACTAGAGTTGCTAGATCTCTTCAGGCTTTTCCGATTTTTCAAACTCCCAAGGTTCTAACCTGGTCTATCAATCTCCAACATGCATTCCCCTAAGATCAAGAACCAATAAATGTGAAGTATGGCAGAAACACATGGACAATGTTTAGGTACAATGTATACCAAATAAGAGAAGACCAGTATACCCTTCAACCCATGGAGGCCCAAGTCAGTTCTTCTTTTGCTAAATATCAAAGAAGAAAATAATCCTCTCTCTCTCTCTCTCTCTCTCTCTCTCTCTCTCTCTCTCTCTCTCTCTCTCTCTCTCTCTCTCTCTGGAAAAATCAGAACCACATCAGTAGCCAAATAAAAAACTTTCACCATCCAGTAAACTGAAGAGAAAAATAAAACCTGCACATACTCTGAATTAAGGGAGCAGTCCTTAATCATGCACCATCAAACATTTCTGGAACGTGACTCACCAGGTATCCACTAAGATTGCCAGTAGGCAGTAATACGGTGGATCATTTGAATTTACTTGTCTTGGGATTTGAATTTTGTGTAGTCTGGGTAGGATAATTTCTACTGGACGCAATGTGTATCTCCTCCTGCTTTCCCATTCAATTAAGATCTAGTTTTATAGAACATTGACTTTCACTTATATTCACTTACCTGCCAAATTCAATTTGGTATCATGGTCATATATGGTGGTGAAATTATCAAAAGGTAACATCATGTTTAATGTAATGCATGGTAAGAAGATTACTGAGTTCTACTTCTCACACTTGGAAGTAATGTGACTAGGGGTATAGTATTTAATCTCAGTGAGCCTTGAATTACTCATCAGAAAACTGTAGGTAATGAATGATGCTTTCACTGCTTATTATGCAGGGATTTTGTACGGTTAAGTGCTTTGTCAAGCATAAAGCGTTACTTAAAGATGAATGATCATTATTGTTATTATTTTGAGACTAGACCTTTGACATCATTGGTAATATGAATTCTCAGTGAAGAATTTCTCTTTGCTAATGATTACAGGTTGACTTCTGAGCTGAAACACGTAATATTAAAGAATTGCTTGGGGAAATAAAAATGAAATGACTTACTTAGGATCATATAGCAGTTAGTGTTAGAAGAGGGACTTGAACTATGATCTCCTGTTCTCGGAGGCCCATGCTAGAGCCACTATAGCACCTTTCCTCTCAACATTATCATCAACATCATCATCATTCTGATTGTTATTTATGGAATGAAATTTAAGGTTAAATACTTATAAGTAAAATGCTTTTATGCTAATTATCTGAGTGAACACTCTAAACAACTTTTGATCATCCTTATTAAATGAAATATGTTTTCCAAACTCTTGCAATGTCAAACTATCTTTGAATTGCTTGCCAGGAGAATTATTAGTAGATTAGAGATATGATTTTCATCATATAATAAGCAATCTAGCTCTCGAGGATGCATTGTAACTTTCGAACTAATATTATGTTATTTCAAAGTCACTTTGAAAATCTGAACAACCCACAAATCCTTCTACTACCAGCTTGATTTCCTCGTTCACTTTCTGGCATTGCTTGCATCTCTTATTATTATTATTCATGTGGTTTGGGAAAGAAAGCAGAAAAACTTTTAGTTTCCAATTGATTTTTGGTTTCTCTTTCCATGGCCTTTTATTACACGTAATTTTTAATGCATTATGATCTGAAAAGGATGCATTGATTATCTCTGCCTTTCTGCACAGGATTGTGAGATTTTTATGTCCTAGTACATGGTCAATGTTTGTAAATGTTCCATGTACCGCTGAGAAAAAGGTATATTCCTTTCTATTGCCATTTAATTTTCTCCAAAGATCTATCATATCTACCTTATCCAGAGTTTTATTTACCTCCTTAACCTCTTTCTTGTTTATTTTGAGGTTGGATTTATCGAGTTCAGAGAGGGGGAGGTTGAGGTCCCCC
Organism: Notamacropus eugenii; assembly: GCF_028372415.1. Lineage (NCBI taxonomy): Eukaryota > Metazoa > Chordata > Mammalia > Diprotodontia > Macropodidae > Notamacropus > Notamacropus eugenii. The sequence goes on from NC_092877.1 coordinate 244,120,282, forward strand.
ACTAGTATAGTTTTGCTATCAATTTCTTCCTTCAACTCCCCCAACCTCTCCTCTAAGAATCTGGATGCTATACCACTTGGAGCATACATGTTTAGTAATGATATTGCTTCATTGTCTATGGTGCCTTTTAGCAGGATATAGTTTCCTTCCTTATCCCTTTTGATTAGATCTATTTCTGCTTTCACTTTGTCTGAGATTAGGATTGCTACTCCTGCCTTTCTTACATGAGCTGAAGCACAATATATTCTGCTCCATCCTTTGACCTTTATCCTATGTGTATCCCCCCGCTTCAAATGTGTTTCTTGAAAGCAGCATATTGTTAGATTATGGCTTTTAATCCATTCTGCTATTCGTCTCCGTTTTATGGGAGAGTTCATTCCATTCACATTCACATTTATGATTACAATCTGTGTATTTCCCTCCAACCTCTTTCCCACCATTTGTGCTTTTAGCTCTCCCGTCTCCCTTCCCCTCCTCAATAGTATTCACTTTTCTCCCCCTCCTCCTGCAGCCTTCCCCTCCTTCTTTTAGCCCCCCTCCCTTTTACTCCCCTTTACTCTTATTGCTTCTTTCCTCCCTTTTAGCCACCATCCCCTTTCTTCCCCCTTCCCCTCCTACTACCTATAGAGCTAGTTAGGATTATTTACTTAAGATTATTGTTCCCTCCTTTGAACAAATCAGATGAGAGTACCTCTCAAACAATGCTCATCTCCCTCCCCTCCTTCCCTCTACTATAGTTTTGTACTTCTTCCTGTGATATAATTTGCCATTTTCTGCTTCCCCCTTTTCACGCCTCCTATTACATTCCCTTCTCATACTTAAATCATATTTTTGACATGACATCATTTACTTTATGCCCGTTCCCTCTACATATATCCCTTTTATCATAATAGCTGGACAGTTCTCAAGATTAACAGGTATCATCTTCCCTTATAGGGAGGTAAACAGTTTGCCCTAATTGAGTAGCAAGTTTTTGTTTTTGTTTTTTCCCCTCTGTTTACCTTTTTATGATTCTCTGGAGACCTGCATTTGAAGATCAAATTGTCTATTGAGTTCTGGTGTTTTGGTCAGGAAGCTCTGGAAATCCCTTATTTCATTGAATGAGTTTCTCCTTGCCTGAGATGTTATGCTGAACTTTGCTGGGTAGTTGATCCTTGGTTGAAGTCCCAACTCCTTTGCCTTATGGAATATTGGGTTCCAATTCTTTCGATCTTTTAATGTAGAAGCTGCAAGGTCCTGTGTGATCCTGACTGTGTGTCCTTGATATTTGAATTGTTTCTTTCTGGCTGCTTGTAGTATTTTCTCCTTCACTTGATAGCTCTGGAATTTGGCAACTATATTTCTTGGGGTTTTGAGTTTGGGATCCCTTTCGGGAGGGGAACGGTGGATTCTTTCGATGACTATTTTGCCCTCTGAGTCTAGTACTTCTGGGCAGTTTTCCTTGATGATTTCCTGGAAGATATTGTCCAGACTCTTTTCTTCATCATGGGTTTCTGGCAGGCCAATAATTCTTAAATTTTCTCTCCTGGATCTATTTTCCAGGTCAGTTGTTTTTCCAATTAAATATTTTACATTTTCTTCTATCTTTTCATTCTTTATACTTTGTTTGACTGATTCTTGATGCCTCATTGAGTCATTAGTTTCTACTTGCCCAATTCTAATCTTCATCGTATTGTTTTCTTCAGTTAGCTTTTGCATCTCCTTTTCCATCTGACCAATTTTTCCCTTTAAGGAGCTATTTTCTCCATTTAATTTTTGTACTTTTTTTTTCCATTTGACCAATTTTCCCAGTTAGGTTTTGGGTTTCCTTTTCCATCTGATCAATTTTCCCAATTAGGTTTTGGGTTTCCTTTTCCGTTTGATTAACTCTTCCTTTTAGGGAATTATTCTCTCCAGTTAATTTTTTAACTTCCTTTTCCATTTGTTCAATTTTTCTTTTCAGAGTGATGTTCTCATCAGCGAATTCTTTTTTTATGATTTTAAAATCATTGGCCAGTTTTTCTTTTATATCCTTCTTCAGATGTTCCAGGTAATCTAGTTGTGCTTGCGAGAAATTCATAGTCCCATCTGAGACTTCTGAGGTTTCAGATGGAAGTACAGTCTCAGCTCTGACCTCTTTGGTGTTTGTGTTTTGGTCCTTATCCCCATAGAAAGATTCTGTGTTTTTTTCACTTTTCGTCTGCTTTTTCCGATTCATGATGTTGCTGAGTGTTGTAGCTTCTGGTTCTTTCAGTCAGAAGATACAGATCTTTTAAGTTGAGCTGATGTGTGTCTAGGCTAAAAGCAGGCTTTTTTTGTTGTTGTTGTTGTTGTTTCCCAGATCAACCCTGGGGTTAGCTTGTTAGGTGTGTGGGAGGGGTGGTCTGGTCTCAGGAGATCTCCTCAGCTGACCTGAGGCAAAGGCAAGGTCAGGGAATGGCGATCCCAGCTTCCCTATTGTCTTCCCTTTTCCCCTGGAGGGCTGGGGCCCGCTTAGAAGCTAATGCGTGTTCCCGCCCCTCCTGGGGCTTGTCTCCTGTCTCTGAGGCTTGCCTGGGTCTCAGTGTGAATTTTCTCTGCCCTGGGTCATCTGTCCTTCCAGATCGCCTCTGCCACAGTAGGAGGAATCCCCCTTTGCTATTTTTCTAGCCTCTGGTGTTATGAGACTATTTGCCCCCTTCTGCTGTTCCCGCTGCTCCAGGATTAATCTGGGGAAGAATTTTATGGTTCTTTCACGGTCATCAGGGGGGAGGAGAGAGCATTTACTGATCACTCCGCCATCCTAGCTCCTGGAAGTTCAAGTAGTTGACTTACCGAAGTTTAGTCTTCAGGCTGAAGGTTTCAAGGGCTGCTGCGCTGATATCTGGCGCTCAGCGGCTCTCACCGGCTCGGTTTGGCTTGTCTCCTGCTCCGCTGGTTTCGCCCGCCACTCTCGGGCTTCTCAGGTCCCTTCCGTCTTGCTGCTCTGACCACGCTGTGCTGTGCGCTGGGGGCTTATCCCCGTGGAACAGATCCTTCCTGTGGACCTTCCAGTCCAACCTGGGCTCCGAATCTGTCAAAGTCTGTCACCCACTGGATTCTACACCTCCAAAGTCTGGTCAGATTCTCCTTTCAGAGGTATCCAGAGGAGTTTGTCCAGGAGCTTAGGTGAGTCGTTGCTTTCACTCCGCCATCTTGGCTCCGCCCCCAGAAAAACTTTTTAATGGAAGAGCACAGTTCACATGCACACATTCATTATTTCATTCAAAAGTCATAAGTACTTTTACTATGAAAATTACTGTAATAAGAGATAGTGGACGTTCAGGAAAAAATGGACATGTATTCCAACCTTAAGAAATTTCTTAACATGTTTTTCAAGGGGAACTTCTGACTAGGACATAGGATAGTGTAGCCCTTTCCTTAGGAAACCATGAGATAAATTTTCCCATCTATATTCTTCGCTATCCACATGGTTATCACACTAGGTTGCTCTCTTTACTTCTTGACTGTACTGTTGTATTCTTCCAGTGATTGATCTCTCTTTCCTAGAATCTCTGCTCTCCATTCCATTCTTCATATAGCTAACAAAATGATCTTTCAAATGCATAAATTTAACTATTTCATTCCCTTTCCAATAAAGTTAAAAGGCTTCTTTTTTTATCTTTAGGATCTAATACACACTCTTCAATTTGCTTTTTATGGCATCTCACCACCAGTACTGAAAACTGTTTTTCAAGCCTTAATATACATTAGTTTTTACACGTTCTTGGGTCTTTTACTAATGCTCACATTTGACACTTTGTCCCTTCTATCTTCAACTGTCCACTGTTCAGAATCCTTTATTGGAATGTATTTCCTCACGTTCCCAATGAAACACTGTTTTTTTTCAAGGTTTATCTCCAAAGTCATTTTTTTGAATGAAGTCTTTTCTGACTCCCGAAATACTAGTGCCTCCAACTGCAATTAATTTACTGAAGAAATTTTGGGCAGTTAGGTGTCACAGTAGAGAGACTTCTGGGCCTGAAGTCAGGAAGCTTCATCTTCCTGAGTTCAAATTCAGTCTTAGTCACTGGTATTTCATGTGATGTTTAAGAATAAAATCCTTTTCCAATAACTGATTCATTGGGTAAATTTAGCATTGTCTCCTTTCCATGTAGCTAGGTAACATAGTGTATAGAATACCACTTCTGACCTCTGAAAGATTTGAGTTCAAATCTCATTTCGTACCTTAGCTGTAAGACCCTGATCAAGTCCCTTAGTCCTATTAACTTCAAAGTTCCTCATTAATGAGGAAAATGAGTTGGACAAGTAAATGGCTAACCACTTCAGTATCTTTGCCTAGAAAACCCCAAATGGGGCAACAAGGAGTCAGACATGACTGAAATGATTGAACAAAGAAGGAAATTCCAAATAATGATAAAGGGAGAAAAAACTTTTCTTGACTCTTGGGCAGCATAGGTCAAAATGAAAGCCACATTGTGGCACTCTAGCTCCTGAATAGCCTTTAGTAAGCTTAAGAGCACCAAGGCTTGTATGTCATGGGGAAGAACAGCAAGACAATATTATAGAGAAAAATCTATGTTTTTACATATTTGTGGTAAGATTAGTTCCAGCAGATTTTTTTTCATTTCATAGCTGTCTATGCTGAAGAAGGAGATAATATTACTGATCAATTGATCATTGTTTTAGAACCAGGAAGGAAAAATAGATGCTTATAACAACAAAAAGAAATGCATGGGAAAAGGAAAGAGGACAGCAAACAGAATTTCAATTTTATATAACTTTGCAACATTAAGAGTACTAGGACCCTCCAATACAGTTGGTGTTTGCAACATCCAGGTGTTAAACAATGAACTAGTATTCATTTCAGTAAAAGACATTATTAGTGTAGTATCCTTACTCTTCTCAACTAGGCTTTCTAGATCTACTCTATTATTCAAACCAATGAACCTTTCAAATAATTAGAATGATAGAGTCTCAGGAGTGAGAGTCACCCTAGAGCACAATCTAGTACAACCCGTAGTAATGTACACAATATTCCTGACAAGTGTTTTTCTTTTTAAAAAATAATTAATTTGTGCATTTTTAGTTTCCATAATTCACTTCAGAAGACTCTGAGTTTTAAACTTTCTTCCCCTCTCCTTCCTCGCCCTCCCCAAGATGCATGCAATCTAATATAGATTCTACTTATCCATTTATATTAAAAATATTTTCTCATTAGTCCGCATGTAACAAATTATTAGAACTAATGAGAGGAACCATGAAAAACCACTGACATTAGCTTTAAAGAAAAGAAAACATTAATATGTTGACTATGCAATTGCTAATATACATAATCACTACGTTTAATACATGGAATTATTTCTTTTTATCTTAACGAACTTTTGTATACAAAATTATTATTTTAATTTTAAATTAATTTTTTAAGAAGAAGAAACAAAGCAAAACAATAAAGTAAAAAGGAGGGCAAGTAGTATGCCTCCATCTGCATTCAGGCTCCAAAGTTCATTCTCTGCATTTGTATAGCATTATGCATTGTGACTATTTTGGAGACGTCTTAAATTCTTGCATTACTATGAAGAGGAAAGTCTATCAAAGTCAGTCTTGCACAATGTGACTATTATTGTGTACAATGTTCTCCTGGTTTTGTTCATTTAACTCAACTTTAGTTCATGTATGCCTTTCCTGGTTTTTTCTGAAGTCTTTCTGCTAACAATTTCTTATAGCACAATTGTATTCCATTACATTCATATACCATAACTTGTTTAGCCATTCCCCAGTTGATGGACATCCCCTCAATTTCCAATTCTTTGCCACTACAAAAAGAGGTGCTATGAACAAATAAATATATGTGTGTGTACACATATATGTCTGTGTATATATGTTTATAATATGTATTATAATATGTTGTGTACATATAATATGTTCTATTTATATAATATAATGTGTATATGTGCATATATATGTATACATGTATATGTGTATGTGTGTGTGTGTATATATAATATAGGTCCTCTTCCCTTCTTATGATATCTTTGGGATAGAAGACTACAACTGTTATTGCTGGGTCAAAGGGAGAGAAGTGTTTTGTTTTGTTTTTCTATCCTCCACATCAAATTCTTTGCTGATAGGTAAATTATTAAGCCCATTCCATTAACTAGAATGGGAGGCTAAGTTATTTGTTCTAAGACATTTAACTTAGAGGCCCCTTGAACTATCTATTAAAGATAACTATCTATTAAAGATATCTATTAAAGCTAAGATAACTAGTTAGCAAGAAGAATTTTTAAAAATGTCATATTGTGTGCTTTACATTTTTCATTTCTATAGTCCTTGGTTTGACATTGCCTTAGTCTATATCTGCAAGTGTCAGTATCCTCAGCAATGGTACCATGGGTCCCTGAGGTTAGTATGTCCTTCTTCTTGTCACTAAACTGAATTTCTTTAAAAAATTGTTAGAGTTATTTCATGCTTTTTTCCCCAGGCAAGTTGTAATGATGCTTTCACAGAGGTGTCAGTTATGTTCATTACAACTATAATTATTAGGAAGGCCTTTCTCTCCTTGAAGTGAGTCAAAATCTGTTCTTTTACATCAACCTATTATTCTTATTTCTATTCCCTAGGAATAGCTAGATCATGGTACTTTAACTTTTCCTCTTGATCGCAGACCTGATATTTCTCTGCATAGATTAGAAAACTGGTTTTACTCTCAGTAATTCTTACTTCATCTAAACATTCTAACTTTGCTTTCCTGTATTCTTCATCTCCATTCTAGTTTTGAACACCAAATTCACATCAGTTCTTGAGCTCTTTTGTTTTTAAATGCAAATCCCAACTCTTGATTTTTTAAAATGGTTTTTAACTCTAATCTATAGACTTATTCTTATGTATCCCGTTGTAGCAAATGTACAAGTAGGTTCTAGTCTCATTGCTCTAAAAATGTTGATATGAAAACACATTGGAAGTAGATGGAGAAGTGGAGAGTAAAGGATAATGATAATTCATCCTTAAGCAACCCAGTGTAATAATAAAAAAAAAAATACCTGATGTTTGTCCTGCAGTAGTCTTTTTCAGAATCACTAAAGAGACATGATATATGAATGAGTTAAATTTCGTTGTACTTTATGCTAGGATACAACATAATCCAATATTTGGGCATTGATTTTTTAACAAGAAGGGAATTTATAGAACATCTAATTAAGACCCTTCATATTATAGATACGAAAAATGAGTTCCAGAGAGATAAAGAGACTTGATACAGGTAATAACACATAGCAACAGTGAGAAAGAATTCCATATATTTTTCTAATGCCTCAAAGTAGTGTTTTATGCAAACAGATAAAATTAAAATTATAATATAATCTTTCATGGTAATTTACTCTTAAAGGGAGAACTGAAGTTCATAATCAATGGGACAAAGTATAATTATGATTGGGTTTTTATGCATTAGATTTCTTTCCCTTTATAGTATACATAAAATATAGAAAATCTACGAACATACATTATATATTCTAATACATATATATATATATATATATATATATAATTATAAAGTAGACAACTGTGAATTCATCTAATACTTTTCCCATTGCATTATGAAACTTTAGAATTAGGCCTATCCATCCTCTATATTTAAGATTGCTTTTAAAAAAATCATTGACATTATTTTTAAAGAAAAGAAAACAGTAATATATTGAATATGGAATTATTAATATACATAATCACTACATTTAATACATGGAACTATTTCTTTTCATCTTAACATGAACTTTTGTATACAAAATTATTATCATAATTTTAAATTAATTTGAGTTCTTCTTGATCACTGTCATCTTTCCTAATAGATGATTCTTTATTGATTTTGTCCCTAACATTTTTGCTACCCTGATGCTGATAAAGACAGGGAAGATATAAAAAAGTCAGAGAAATAAGTAAATTAATATAGCCAGTTAAGTGAGATAATAGAATTTGCATATTATATATTGTAGTAGATTAAAATAAAATGCATCATTATATTATCAACACATTTGATAGAAAATAACACTAGAGTACTTGTTACTTCAGCAAACATTATTAACTGCTTCGTCCTTGAGGAGAAATGATAAGCAAAAAAAAAAAAAAAAAAGTTTAAATGAGACCTGAAGAAGCTTATCTACTACTTAGGAGAACCAACAGATGCACAAATTAATTAACCTAAAACATAGACAAAAACAATGCAATTTTCACTAAAATATCTAAGAAAAGAAAAATTTAGGAAAGAATTGAAGCACGATGCTGTTTAGCAAAAATGATTACAGTTATGTTAATTATTTTAAATAACTGAAAGCATGTATTTAATTATGTTTATTATATTTGTTGTTATATAATTTTTACCATCCAACCATGTTTTACATTCTTATTTTAATAATATCGTATGGGTCATATATTCATTGTTTTAAATAAAAGAATATATCTGGTTAACAATTTTTCTAGAGAATTCACGTAGGAACTGAAATACTTGTGCAGATTCATATTCATCAAAGTATCATTATGCTTTGTATTCATACATTCAACAACTTCTGAAAAAACTTACATGTGAGACAAGCTAGACTATCCATCTTGACATGTGAAAAAAATTGTCAAATGCTCTCATGAAACATTACATCCTTTACAATACCATTTCTCTATCAATATTAGGTAATCATCACAAACAAGAATAATAACAATAAGCTATTGTGGACTGTATTTTTCTTGATGAAGTTATCCTGGGCCTTACTACTTTAATTGCTAAACGATCTTAAATTGTCCTTTTAATATTATAGCCTAGATGGGAATTTGTCTAGAAGTAAAAATCCAGTTCAAGAATTTATACTATGAAATATTCCCTATGATTCTCCTTCAGAAATGAAATTTGGAGGAAAAAGATGTTTGCCCATTTTCATCCATTAGATTATGTTCATGTTTTCCATTACTTAAAAAAAGACTGACATTTGCTATGCAAGACTTGTTTCCTCAGTCTGTATCTTTTTTGTCTTTTTATGGTGACATGAACAAATGTAAAGGAGAAGTTATTTTCTAACCATGATTTCAGTTATATTGATTGTCAAACTTCTGTTAATTTTCTGTTCTTTGTTTTTCAGGGGAAAAATAGTGTTCTGTTTGACAGGAAAATCAGAGGTAAAAGAATTTGCCTTTTTAAAGTGTCTAGTTTTATTATCTATATTGGTCAGAGAACTACACTGCCAGTCAGGAAGTTCTGAATTTAAACATTCCCTGAGACAAGGTATGCAACCATGTCTCATTTCAGTTTTCTTCTCTGTTGAGTAGATGTAGTAATAACACCTATTTACCATGGTTGTCTTGAGGATAAAATGAGATAATATTGCTAAAACAGTCTGTGAAATTTAAAGGGCCATATAAACATCAACCACTGCTAGAGTTAATATTATTATGAATTATTATTATGATGATGAGATTTTGTCATAATATAAATAATCATCTTCTTTATCTTCCATGGAATTGTCAGCTTCAATTCTCACATTTTTGACTATAAGATATTCCTTTATTCTCTTTTTCTGTCTCTCAATTTAACTAATGTGGGATTCTCTTTACAGATAGCATTTTTGTTTTATTTACTGTAGATCTTTTGATTTTACATTTTATTGATATTTTCATCAGTAATTTTCAAAACTGTTTCTTTATGCTTGTTTTGAAATTGATTATTTCTTTATTTTTCTACTTTTTCTTATATTTGTTTCAGCATACTCACTTAATTTGGATTTTCTTTTTATCCTTTGTTAATATCAATATTTTCTCTAAATTACTGGTTTGCTAATCTTTTGCAACTGAACCTTAAAAATTATCAGTAATTGTGATGGTGACATCTATTAAATATACTAAAGTTTTAGGAAATAATACTATGTTTGGTAATCTAAATAATTCATCCTGTGATAATGATCCATTTCCAGTACAAGATGTTGGTTGGGCACTACATGAGATTTTGATGTGTATTTTTGTAGTATGGAGATTAGTATTCTGTCAGTTCATGAAAGATAATAAACTTCTGATATATAATTCTAGCTTTCATACTATATATTATTAGTTATTGAGTAGCTTCTAAATTTAAATTGTCCATAATGCTTTGTTGCCCAATCAGCATGAATTGCTTTTGTAATTTAAAGGAAGGACTAAATCTGGACTCTTTGTGGATAAACCTTCTATAATTTTTAGTATCAATGACATAGATTTGAAGTTTCACCAAGAACACTTTCATTTCCTTAATAATAATCATAATTTTAACAATTCATAAAATTTATGTATTTATTGAATGTCTTGACATATAATTTGCTGAATTCACTAATATTGCCAAATTTGGATTTCATTGTTGGATCTTATTTTTTTCTTACTATTTACATCTAGACATTACTAGCTCCACATTAATACAGTGGAGATTTTTGTAAAAGCAGTATTTATTTCAAAGAACAGTAAAAAATGTACCATCAAACCACCTTCCAAAATGTGGAGGACAGTTAGGACACAGTGGATAATATGGAGCCTATATTCAGGAAAAGCTATTTTCTTGAGTCCAAATCAATCTGATCTCAAACACTTAGTAGTTGTGTGAGCCTGGGAAAATCAGTTAACCCTTTTTGCCTCACATTCCTCATGTGTGGAATTGGAGAACCAAAAGGTAAACCATTCCATTATCTCTACCCGGAAAACACCCACTGGGATCATGGAGTGTCATTCTGAACAATGACAACAACAACCCATCAGAAATATATTCCAACCCAGGCACCCCAGTGTCAGTTGAGGTAAGATGGAATAACTCTCACTTCCCATATAATCCTTTTTCCAAATCGACATCCCACCCTAGGTCTACAGTTCTAGAATTCCTAACTTTTCAGGATTTCCATACTGAGATGGCTAGCTGCTGTACTACTCTGCCAGAAATCCTAATTTTATTGTCTCTAAGCCTCCAAGAATTGAAGAAAAATAACATAAAGAAAAGCATACGACCCTATTTCTACTTCTCAGAGCTGAGATAGAGGGAGATCACGGGAAAACAAGTTCTTTCTCCTCTCACCAGGTCAATACTTGTATCCATTGAAGGAATAGTCACTAGGGGCAAAACATCAAGATGATGAAAAGAGAAAAAAACTGTTATATGTTGGCAGTTTAAAAGGCAAAGGTAATTGGTGAAGCCCAATATTATGGGCTTCCTCCCAAATTCACTTCCAAATGACTGTAAAATAATATCTTAAAGCAAATTCTTGAGTGATGAAACTGACAAAGGGACTGGGTAATACAATTTTCCAAACCAAGACAACTTAGAAATTTGGCAGGAAATATCAATCTCTTTCATATTTTTTTTTTATATGAACACAGCTCAGTGCACATAGAATCTGGGCAAGTCAGCATGCCTCATCACAGCAAGTCAGTGGAAAGGTCCCATGTCTTGGTGAAGCAGGCCAGTTGTATGGTCCAATATAAATGGCAAAAGAAGCTGAGGAGTGTACCCACCACCTCAGGAGCACTGGCAAACATTAGCACCAAGGTAAAAATCATAAAATAAGGTGGAAAATGAGTTTTAAGGCTGACCATAGAAAAAGATATGAAAAAACAAGACATAAACTCTGGACAGGACAACCATGGCAAATTGACTGCATGAGAAGCCCCCCTCCAAGAAAAATGTGAATTGTCTCAGAAAGCAAAAAGAGCACATGTACATCTCAGAAACATCCCAAAAGTATTTTAAAAATCAAATGAGAGAGACAGAAAAAGGTTGGCAAAAGTGAGTGATTCAAGAGAATATGAAAAGTAATCAACATAGTATTATACAAAGCACAAAATATGGGAAACGATATACAAAATTTCACTTTCAAAAATAACTCCTTAAAAATCAAAATCAGTCAAAGGGAAAAGAAGACAAAAAGTTCAATGATGAAAGTAATTCCATAAAAATTAAAACTGGGCAAGTGGAAGTTAATGATTTCATGAGACATCAAGAAACAAACACACAAAAATAAAAATAAAGAAAAAAAGAAGAAAATATGGAATATCTCATTGGAAAAAATGAAAAACCTGAAAAATAGATCCAACAGAGATAACTGAAGAAATATTGCACTGTCTGAATGTTGTAATAAAAAAAAAAAACAACAACAACAAATCCTAGATTTTATCCCTTAAGAATCTATCAAGTAATCACTGAAACTGAAAGAATTCCTAGAATAACTGACCTAAAACTGAAAGAATCCTCCGATCACCTCATGAAAGAAATTGAAAAATTAAAATTTCCTAGAATATTATGTCTAAATTCCAGAGCTCCCTCTTCAAGAAGAAAATACTGTAGGCAGGCAAAAAGTAATGTTTTAACATAATGAATAGTCAGGATTACACATGACTTAGCAGTTTCTATATTAAAGAAATAAGACATTTGGCATATGCTTTTCCAGAAGGAAAAAGAGAGAGTATCAATATGAAAAATCACCTATCCAGAGAAAATGAGTCCAATTCTACAGGAAAAAATTGATATTCAAAAAATAGAATACTTTTAATAAAATTTTTAAATTATTGTATTTGTTTTCAGTGCTCTACAATCACTTCTCTACATCTTAGATTTGTTTTCCCTCCTTCCCCCCACCTCTGCATTCCCTCCCTGAGACATACAATTTTTATAGGTTCTATACATACATTCCAATCAATTGCATTTTCACCTTAGTCACGTTGCATAGAAGAATTAGAATGAATGCAAAATATCATAAATCAAAACAAAGCATAATACAAAAGAAAATGGTCTACTTCATTCTGCGAACAAATTCCATAGTTCTTTCTTGGGAGTTGATTGGGAAATTTTATAAGTCCTTGCATGGCAATGAAGTACTGTCTAATAGAAAAATTTCTCGCATACTGTGCTTGTTACTGTGTACAAAGTTCTCCTGGTTCTGCACCTTTCCCTCCACATCAGCTTATATACTTCTTTCCAGGCCTCTCTGAAGTCACCCAGTTCATCATTTCTTATAGTACAATATTATTTCATTACATTCATATACCACAACTTGTTTATCCACTCCCAAATGGATGGACGTCCCCTTAAATTGCAGCTTTGGCCACCACAAAGACAGTTGCTATAAAAAATTTTGTACATGTCTGACCCTTTCCTATTTTTATCATTTCTTGGGGATACAGTCCTAGAAGTGATGCTATTGGGTCAAAGCATATGCACATTTTTGGAACCCTTTGGGCATAGTTCTAAATTGCTCTCAAGAAAGGTTGGATCAGCTCATAGCTCCATCAACAATGAATTGGTGTTTCAACTCTCCTACATCTATTATAATATTTATCATCTTCCTCTTTTGTCAAGTTAGTCAATTTGATAGGTGTTATGTGGTATCTCAGAGTTGTTTTGATTTCCATTTCCCCAATCAGTAGTGATTTAGAGCATTTTTTCATGACTGTATATAGCTTTAATTTCTTCTTCTGAAAACTGCTTGTTCATATTCTTTGATCATTTATCAAATGGAGAATGACGTGTATTCTTGTACGTTTGACTCATTTCCCTACATATTTCAGAAATGAGACCTTTGTCACAGACACTAGTTGCAAAAATTCTTTCCTAGTTATCTGCTTCCCACTTAATTTTGGTTGCATTGGGTTAGTTTGTGCAAAAACTTGTCAATTTAATTTAAATAAAATTATCAAATTTTCTCTTCATAAAGTGTTCTATCTCTTTTTTAATAAAGAATTTCTCCATTCTCCACAAACCTGATATACTGTTCCTTGCTCCACTAATTTCTTTATACTATCAGTCTTTAAGCTTAGATCATGGACCCATTTGGATTTTATTCTTTTGTACAGTGTCAGGCATTGGTCTGTGTCTAGCTTCCAACACAGTTATACAGTTTTCCCAGCAATTTTTGTCAAAAAATGAGTTTTTATCCCAGAAAATGAGGTCCTTGTATTTATCAGAGTAGATTGCTATATTCATAGCCTACCTTGAGTACCTAACCTATTGCACTGGTCTGTCACTCTGTTTCATAGCCAGTACCAAGTGGATGTGATAATTGCTGCTTTATAATGAAATTTGAGATCTGGTAGGACTAGGCCATCTTCCCTAGCATTTCTTTTCATTAGTTCCCTTGATATTTTGGACTTTATGTTCTTCCAGAAGAATTTTGATATTATTTTTTCTAGCTCTAGACAATAATTATCTGTGATAGTTGATTGGTATGGCATGGAATAAGTAAATCAATTTAGGTAGAATTGTCATTTCTATTATATTGTCTTGGTCTACCCACGAGGAGTTGATCTGACTTAGATCTGACTTTATTTGTGTGAAAAGTGTTTTATAAATGTATTCATATAGTCCCTGAGTTTGTTTTTGGCAAGTAAACTCCCAAATAGTTTATAATATCTACTGTAGCTTCAAATGGGATTTCTCTTTCTGTCTCTTGCTGTTGATCTGTTACCAATATGTAGGAATGCAGATGATTTGTGTGGGTTTATTTTATAACTTGCAACTTGGCCAAAGTTGTTTATTATTTGAAATTGTTTTACCCTTGATCTTATTGGAAATTCATCGAGTTTATCCCTATTTCATATATTATTTGCTAAAGGTTTTACGAAGATATCTTTTATTATTTTATGGATATTTATTCCTATGCTGTCCAGTGTTTTCAATAGGAATGGGTGTTGTATTTTGGGAAAAGCTTTTTCTGCATCTATTGAATTTATCATGTGGTTTCTTTTAATTTTGTGGTTGATATGATCAACAATACTAATAGTTTTCCTAATATTGAACCATCCCTGCATTTCTGGTATAAATACTATCTGATAATGCTGTATTATCCTAGTGATAAGCTGTTGTTTTTTCCTGCTAAAATCTTATTTAAAATTTATGCATCGATATTCATGAGAGAAATTAGCCTACAATTTTCATTCTCTGTTTTGGCTCTTCATGGTTTAGGTAGTAAAACCATATTTGTGTAATAAAAAGAATTTGAGAGGACTCCTTCTTCCTCAGTTTTCCCAAATAGACTTTATAGTGGTTGAAGTACCTGTTCTTTAAATGTTGGACAGAATTTTCTTCCAAATTCACCTCGACCAGGAGATTTTTTCCTAGTGAGTTCATTGATGGCTTGTTCAATGTCTTTTTCTGAGA
Organism: Notamacropus eugenii; assembly: GCF_028372415.1. NCBI lineage: Eukaryota > Metazoa > Chordata > Mammalia > Diprotodontia > Macropodidae > Notamacropus > Notamacropus eugenii. The sequence goes on from NC_092877.1 coordinate 244,135,379, forward strand.
TTGGGTTATTTCAGTATTCAACTTCCTCTTCTGTTAATTTGAGGAATTTACAAGTTTTTAAAATAATAATCCATCTCATTTAGATGGTCGATTTCATGGGCATACAGGTGGGAAAAGTAATTTCAAATTATTGTTTTAATTTCCTCCTCATTGGAGGTGAGCTTGGCCTTTTCACTTTCATATTGGTAATTTGGTTTTCTTCTTTCTTGTTTTTAATCAAATTGGTCAAATGTTTATCCATGTTTTGGACTTTTTCATAAAACCAGCTCCTAGTTTTATTTATTAGTTGAAGAGTTGTTGTTTTGGTTTTTTTTAATTTCAATTTTATTAATGCCTCCTTTAGTTTTCAGTATTACTAATTTGGTATTTAGTTGGGGATTTTCAATTTGTTCTTTTTCTAGCTTTTTCAGCTGCATGTGCAGTTCATTGCTTTCTTATTTCTCTATTTTATTCATGCAGGCATTCAAAGATATAAAACTTTCCCTAAGAGCTCCTTTTGCAGTATCCCATAAGATGTGTCAGGTTGGGGTCAGAGCCAAGATGGCTGAGTGGAAAGATGCGCATAATCTAGCTCTTCCCCACAGCCCATAAAATACCTGTGAAAAATGACTCTCAACAATTTCTAGAGTACCTGAAGTCACAGAACGGCAGCGTGACAGAGATTTCCAGCCAAAGGTAGTCTGGAAGGCAGACAGAAAAGATCTGTCATGCTGGGCACAGAGCTGAGAGCATCCTGGCCTTGGCCAAAGCGTGTGTTTTGGCAGGGTTAGGAATCAGAAAAGTCCTTAGGGGGCTGAATCCCTTGCAGCAGGGGCAGTGATTCTCAGACCCCTCAATCCACAAATGCCACAGACAACTTCAAAGTTCAGTGAGAACTTTTTCAAGTGGGTGAAAATGGAGCAGGATCCAGTCCTACGTCTGGCCCTAGGTGGCTATGGTGGAGGCAGCAACAGTGTCCATTTGTGGAGTCTTCTGTCGAAAGAACCTGGGGGAATTGAGCAACTGATCTGAATCTCCCACCCACCCACCGAATATCTGTCGTATAGACAGAGAATACAGGTTGAATTGAATAAGAAGGGATCATATTTAAAAAAATAAAATTTAAGGTTGAGAGAGAAATATATTGGGAGGAGAATCAGAGAAATGGAATAGGTAAATTGTCTCTCGTAAAAGAGACAAGAAAAAGCTTTTTAAGTTGAGGGGAAAAAGGTGAAGGTGAGAGACAAAAAGTGAAGCTTACTCTCACCATATTTGGTTCCAGGAAGGAATAACATGAACACTCAATTTGCTATAGTACAGGAAAAGGGAAAAGGGAATAAGCAGGGAGAATGATGGAAGGGAGAGAAAATGGGAGGAGGGAGCAATTAGAAGTAAACATTTTGGGGGAGGGACAAGGTCAAAAGAGAGAATAGAAGAAATGGGGGGGGCAGGATAGGATGGAGGGAAATACAATTAGTCTTATACCACATGACTATTCTGGAAGTCATTTTCAAACCTACACATATATAACCTATATTGAATTGCTTGCTTTCTCAGTAGGGAGTGTTGGGGAAGAGAAAGGAACATAAGTTTGAACTCAAATATTATGAATAAATGTAAAGAATTGTTTTTGAATACAACTGGGAAATAAGAAATACAGGCAATGGGATATAGAAATTTATCTTGTCCTACAAGACAAGACAGACGATGGGGATAAGGGAGGGGAAGGGTTTTAGAAGGGAGGACAGATTCGTGGAAGGGGTAATCAGAATGCTCAGCATATGGGGTCAGGGGAGGGGAGAGATGGGAAGAAAATTTGGAACTCAAACTTTTGTGGAAATGAATGTTGAAAACTAAAAATAGATAAAAAAATATTAAAAAAAGTAAAAAGAAAACATTAGAAAAAAGACTTGGTAGGTTTCTCATACTTGTCATTCTCTTGAATGAAGCTGTTGACTGTTTCTGTGATCTGTTGTGTAACCCACTCATTATTTAGGATTAGGTTGCTCAGTTTCTACTTAATTTTTGGTCTACTTTCCCATGGCCTTTCATTACATGTATATTCTCATTGCTTTATGATCTGAAAAGGGTACATTCACTGTCTACATTTCTGCACCAGAGTGAGGTTTTTATGTCTTAGAACATGGTCAATTTTTGTATATATGACATGTATCCCTGAGAAAAAGGTATATTGCTTTTTATCCCCATTCAGTTTTCTCGAGAGATCTATGATACCTATCTTTTCCAGAGTGTTATTTACCTCTTTAACTTATTTCTTAGTGTTAGATTTATCAAGTTCAGAGAGGTGGAGGTTCATGTCCCCCACTAGTATAGTTTTGGTGTCTATTTCTTCCTGCAACTCCCCGAAACTCTCCTCTAAGAATCTGGATGCTATACCACTTGGAGCATACATATTTAGTAATGATATTGATTCATTGTTTATCGTGCCTTTTAGCAGGATATAGTTTCCTTCCTTATATCTTTTGATTAGATTGATTTCTGCTTTTGTTTTGTCTGAGATTAGGATTTCAACCCCTGATATTTTTTTTTTTTACATTACAAGAAGTATAATATATTCTCCTCCAACCTTTTACCTTTATCCTGTGTGTATCCCCCTGTTCCAATGTGTTACTTGTAAACAACATATTGTTGAATCAGGGCTTTTATTTCATTCTGCTATCCATTTCCGTTTTATGGGAGAGCTCATGCCATTCACACTCACAGTTATGATTACTATCTTTGTCTTTCCCTCTGTCCTCTTTCCCCCGATTTGTGTTTTAGTTTTCCCTTCTCCATTCCCCTAAACTACTTCCCTTCAGTCTTTCAGCCCCCTTCCCTTTTACTCCCCTTTACACTTATCACTTCTTCCTTCCATGGTAGTCTCCCCTCCCTTTTCTTTCCCCCTTCCCAGCCTACTGCCTATAGATCTTGTTTGATTTCTATATTTAACTGAGTTTGTTTTTCCCCCCTTGAAACAAGTCTGATGGTTGTAAATGTCAAGCAATACTCATCTCCCTCCCCTATTTCTCTCTACGATAATACAATTTTTGCCTCTTCCTGTGATGTAATTTGCCACTTTTCTCGTTCTCCTTTTCACATCTCCTATTACAATTCCTTCCCTCACTTAAATCACATAATTGTCATCACATCATTTACTTTCTACCCATTCCCTCTATCAATGTATATCCCTTTCATATTTCATAATAAATATACAATTCTAAATATTAACAAGTTATCATCTTCCCTTATAGGGATGTACACAGGTTGCCCATGTTGAGTAACCATTTTTTTCTTGTTTACCTTTTTATGTCTCTCTTGAAACTTGTGTTTGAAGATCAAATTATCTATTGAGTTCTGGTCTTCTTATTAGGAATATCTGGAAGTCCCTTATTTCATTGAATGTCCATCTCCTTGCCTGAAATATTATGCTCAGCTTTGCTGGGCAGTTGATTATTGGTTTTAGTCCCAGTTCCTTTGCCTTATAGAATATTATATTCCAATTCCTTCGATCTTTTAATGCAGAAACTGCAAGGTCCTGTGTGACCCTGACTGTAGCTCCTTGATACTTGCTTGGTTTCTTTCTGCATACCTGTACTATTTTTTCCTTCACTTCATACTTCCAGAATCAGGCAATGATATTCCTTTGTGCTTTTAGTTTGGGATCCCTTTCAGGAGGTCAGCTGTGGATTCTTTCGATGACTGTTTTTCCCTCTGCCTCTAGGCCTTCTGGGCAGTTTTCTTTGGTGATTTCTTGGAAGATATTGTCCAGGCTCTTTCTTTCATCATTACCTTCTGGTAGGCCAATAATTCTTAGCATTTTTTCTCCTGGAACTATTTACTAGTCAGTTGTTTTTCCAGTTAGATATTTTACATTTTCTTCTATTTTTTCATTCTTTAGATTTTCTATGACTGATTCTTTATATGTCATAGAGTCATTAACTTCTACTTCCCCAATTCTAATTTTTATCGAATTGTTTTCTTCATTTAACATTAGCATCTCCTTTTCCATCTCTGCAATTATTCCTTTTCGGGAATTATTTTCTCCAGTTAGCTTTTGCACTTCCTTTTCCATTTGTTCAATTTTGCTTTTTAAGAAGCTGTTACCTTCGGTGAATTATTTTTTCATACTTGTAAAATCATTGGCCAGTTTTTATTTTATTTTTCTAATTGAACTTTTAAAATCCTTCTTTAGCTCTTTCAACAGTGCTTTTTACACTTGGGACCAGTTCATAGTCCCTTCTGAAGTTTCAGGGGGGAGTACCGTCTCAATGCTGACCTATTGAGTAATCGTGCTTTGTTCCTTGTCCCCATAGATAGATTCTATGAGTTTTTATTTCCTGATTTGCTTCTTACTCATGATGATGAGGCTTTTTTTGTGTTGTGGACTCTGGTTCTTTTAGTTGGAAGCTAAAGTGCTGCAGCTTACATGGTGCTGATCTGGCTAGTGTAAGAAAGCAAAGGTGAGATTAATTCTTTTTGTGTTTCCCAAATTTGCCCTAGAGTCAGCTTATTATGTGTGAGGGAGGGGTGGTCAGTTCACAGGAGGTCTCTTCTGCTGAAGTAGAGCAGAGACAATCTCGGGGGTAGGTGATTCTGGCTGCCCTAGAGTCTTCCCATTTCCCCTGGAGTGCTGAGGCATGCCTGGGTTCCTGGTGTTGGTGATTACACGGTTCCACTTCTCTGGGGCTCTGGATCTCCTCAGTGTTCCCTGAGGTGGGCCTGTTTGGAATAGTTCCATTCCTATACTGGTCCTCTTCCTCCACAGCAAGAGGGATCCTGCTTTGGGATTTTCCTAGTCTCATGTGCTACTAGACTCTTTACCACTTCTACTGAACACAATGCTCTAGGATTTTTCTGGAGAAATATTTTATGGTTCTTTCAAGGTCAACAGGGATAGGGGTAGAGAGCATTTACCAATCACTCGATCATTTTGGCTCCTGGAATTTCAAATAGGTGCCTTACAGACATTTAATCTGCAGCCCGATAATCTCAGGAGCACCTGCTGCAGACACTTGGGGCTCTGCGCCTCTCCCTCCCTCTTCACTGGACTCCAGTCCTGCGCTGACATGCCAGAAATTCTGCACTGCAACACTGCCTCAGACAACCTGGGGCTTCCTGCTCAACACTGCCATGATGGAACTCCCTGAGTTTTCTACTGTGTGTTCCTCAACCCCTGCAGGAAGGAACCTTCCCCTTGACCTTTCAGTCATCCTTGGGTTGGGAATCTGCCACAATGTGTCTCCTATTGGATTCTGCTCCTCTAAAATTTGATTAGATTCTCTTTTTAGAGATATCTTAAGGAGTTTGTCAAGTTTAGGTGAGTAGTTGCTCTCACTTTACCATCTTGGTTCCACCCCCGAACACTAATTTTTCATGTACACTTATAAAATAGTTTTTTTAATTTCCTTCTGGTAACACAATGAAAATCTCTCTTTGATAATGCCTCCTACCCAAAATGATAATTTTTAACGAATAAATAACTGAATAAATTAAATAATAATTACAGCATTTACTCTCAAGAATTTTCCTTCATAATAGAGTAATATGAAGCCCATACAGACAAATTACATGTATATATGTTTGTGTGTGCATGTATGCATATTCAGATATATACATATTTATATGTACATGTATGCATATGAGTTGTTAAATCTGGTAACAAATGACTAAAAATTCACAGAAGTTTTGCAATGACTGATAATTCCAAAAATGACGTACAACTCACAAATGTGAAAAATTTAAAAATTTTCTTTTTTCCATTCAGGTAGAGAAATTAGACACAAATATCTGTGCATCCTGTAATAGTAGACCTCAGGCGATTTGCCTAAACCTTGATTTATAAATTTGTGGCAGGTTAAAAAATCAGTGTCACATAGTAACAGTGGTGCAACACAACAGCAACAGTGAGATAAAGTTGTCTAGTGAAAAACGTCTATTTATTACAAGGCTTCATGTCTATGCCTGTTGGTGCTTACCTGACCTCAGGTACCATCAGTTCTGTGATTTAGTTGCAGTTAAGTTCATTTGTCGTTATTCCAAGTTCAGGGTACAGGTTTCTTCCTGGGCTTTAGCTCTGGAAAGTAAGGTGGCTAAATGACAGAAGTGGTCCTGGACACTGACTGTGAGCACACATGCACACACACATGCACATGCTAACACAAATGTGTGTGTCCACACACACAGAGGGACAAGAAAACAGAGAGACAGAGACAGAGTAAGAGAAACAGAAATTGAGTAAAAGAGAAGGACATACAAAAGGAGATACATATATAAAGACAGAGACAAGGAAAGAAACAGAGACAGAAAATAAGACAAAGAGAAAGAGAATCATGGAAAGAATGTTGTTTTGGAAAAGAAGAAAAGAAAAGAAAAAGAAGTGATTGTTGTAAGGCAGGTGATTATAAGGCCTAAATGAGATACAAAGTTAAAGCTTAGTCTGATTTTAGGGTTTTCCAAAATAAAGTGGACAGAATGTCCTAGTTTGCTTACAAACCTTAATCAAGCACCTGGTTTGGGTCCTTTGTCGTGGTACACAAAATGAGTAGATTAACTTCCTCAGTGCCTGAGATATAGACTCTGAAAAAACATGGTATGGAAGTTCAGATTTCAGATTGCTTGTGGAAAGTGCTGGCTTAGGTGAAGAGTAGCTGTTAGATAGGTAGGGAAACCAGCAGCTTGGATGGATGAATGGATGGATAGATGGATGGATGAAATGTAAATGTGAAGTGAAATTTGGTGACTAGAATCACCTAGTCTATGAAATGGGCTAAGAGGAAGAAAGAGTAAATGATTGATATCACACCCACAACCGAAAAATTGATGTAAAAACTAGACATTTCTTGATGTTCGTTTTATGTTTATTTTTTCCCTTCTATTGAAAGGTAAGTACACTTTAGCATGTTAGGTGATCTTTCAAGATCATGTATGCAGTAGTGTAAGGAATCTCAGAGGCCATCCAAATCTTTATTTTAAAGATGAAGAAACTGAGGCCTAGTGAAGGTATGTGAGTGGCCCAAGGCTGCAGAAAGACTAGGCATAATTTTTTTCAACAGAAACTTTTGACCTCAGTAAATACCACATTGACTCCAACAGCTACATTAAAAGAATAGCATTTAATTATGCCTGGAAAAAAATACGGAAGTCTTTTCTCAAAGAGAAAATTGTTAGATTTGTGAAAGTACAAGTCATTTAATAATTATGAAATGGTCAAAGTACATGAAAATATAATTTTCAGAAGATTAAATCAAAACAAACAATAGGTGTGTGAAAAATGCTCTAAATCACTATTGATCAGAGAAATGCAAATAAAAAAGTATCTGAGTTACCACATCACACCTCCTCAATTGATTACAATGACAGAAAACGAAAAAATATAAATGTTGGGGGGTTCTGGGAAAACTGAGACACTTCTGCACTGTTATGGGAGTTGTGAATTGATCCAACTGTTCTGGAGAGCAATTCGGAACCATGACAAAAATGTCTATTCTTTCGCCCAGCAATAACATGACCAGGGATATATCCTTCCAAAAATATCAAGGGAAAAAAATAGCATAGTTGTTCATAAATATTCATAGCAGCTTTTTTTTGTGGTGGCAAAAAATTGCAACTTGCGGGCTTGTCCATTAGTTGGGGAATGGCTGAACAAGTTGATGCATATGATTGCAATGGAATGCTATATATATAAGATAAAAGAAATGATAAGCAGGAAGACTTCAGAAAAACTTGGAAAGACTTACATGAACTTACACAAAGTGAGGTGTACAGAAGCACATAAACATTGAAAACAGTTATAGCTATATTGATTGAGGTTCAACCACGAAACCCTTACCTGCTTTCAGCAATGCACGAGGCTGGTGTCTTTGCACTTAAATCTAATTCACTTTCATGTCATGGCATCACCTCCATGATGTCATGATCCTCTTCGAGAATGAAAGACAAATAACAACCTCAACCAGTGGTAATAAGAGCTGCCCAATGGATATCAAAGTAGAACTGGTTAGTTAGATGAACAACGTAGCTCTTTCTTTCCTTCTTTCTTGCTATCTGTCTTTCTTCTTCTTTCTTTGTTGCCTCTTCTTCTTCTTTTCATTCCATCTGTCCACATAGTGTATTATATTCTCCTCAGATTTTTTTTCTTTTTGACTAGGTAATAGAGGCCATTCTCTGTCTCATTTCTTATCTAGCCTTAATCACTGAATGGGTGTTTGCCTCTCTCTAACTGAGACCAGTTAAAGACCACATGTTAAAAAGAACAATGTCTCCCACTTCATCCAGAGTCATTGCCAGTCATCCTTATTTGTATCTTGTCAGTGTACACAGATGGTTCCAGAGGAGATAGTGAATTTGTTGACTTAACTGATGATGAAGGACAAAAAGGAACAACAACTTCAGAAACAATTCCAAAGACTGAAAATGAAAAATTATATCCAATCAGAGAGAAAGAACAGATGGAATCTGAATGTAGATTAAGGGATAGTATTTCTACTATTTTTAAAATGTGGTCCGTATTCTCTGTTATAACTCTACTAATATGGAAATAAAATTTTCATGGTTCCACGTGTATTATCTATGTAAAATAGCTCATCATCTCAGTGAAGGGAGAGGAATCAGGGGAGAGGGAAAGAGAGAATTTGGAACTCCAAAAAAAAAAAAGTTAATTGCTTTTATGTGTAAAAATAAAATAAATTATTATTTTTAAAGGATTATTTTACCAAATTTTACTCAGCTAAATTTTGGGTTTGAATGTAAAGTGAAGAGTTGCCCTTTCAGAAAATGTAAATTTACTAACACTATCCATCAAAAAGATTACATAGTATATGTTATTTAGAAATTAAATGAAGTGGTATTCAAAATAATTAACATGATTTCCAAACACATAAAAGTGTGTACTAAATAATTTATGATAATAAAAATACGATCTTTAAAAACACTGTTTTGCCCCAACCATCCAAATGAGAAAGATGACAAAAGTTGTAAATAGGTGATGTTAGAAGAGATGCAGATAAGTACAGTAATATATTGATGGTGAAATTTTAAATTTATTTAATACTTCTGGGGGAAAAATTGGAGTTATGCTTTCAAAAGTAACTAAAATAGCAATTTACCCATTACTGCACTGGTTAACATATACCCCAAAGAGTTCAATGATGAAATCAGATTTCATATATTCCAATATTTTCAAAGCAGCACATTTTCTGTTGTGTCAGGTTCTTTGAGATCTCGTTTAGAGTTTTCTTGTCATAAATACTGGGTGGTTTGCCATTTCCTTCTCTGGTTCATTTTACAGTTGAAGGGGGCTGCTAGATGGTGCAGTGGATAGAGCAACTGTGCACGAGTCAGGAGGACCTGAGTTCAAATTTCTCCTCACATACTTGACACTCTGTACCTGTGCGACCTTGGGCTAGTCACTTTACCCCAATTGCCTCATCCTGGGTCATCCCGATGAATATCTGGTCACTGGATTAAGATGGCTCTGGAGAGTGGCTGGAGAGTGGAGAAGTGAGGCTGGTGACCTGCATAGTCCTCCCGCACTCAAAACAAAGCCAAGTGCAAGTCATGCCATTATTTCTCTGATGGCATGATCTGCAGCAACAAATGATGAACACACACAGAGAGATGAAGAAACTGAGATAAAAGAAGTTAACTGAAGTGCATGAAAATGCAAGGTTAGTAAGTGTCTTGCCCATGGTCAAAAACACTTTAGAGAGAATGGCAATGATGAGACAACATATCAAAATTTGTAGGATGCATCCAAAGAAGTACTGAGGTGAAAATTTACATCTCTAAACACTTCCATTAATAAAGCAGAGTGAGAGATCAATGAATCGGCTATGCACCTAAAAAAATTAGAAAAAGAACAAATTTACAATTACCAAATAAACATCAAATTGGAAAGCCTAGAAACCAAAGGAGAAATTAATAAGACTGAAAATAAGAAAGCTATTGAATTAATTAATTAGTAGAAACTGGTTTTATGAAAATAAAAGAAAACTTAAAATAGACAAATCATTTTTAAAACTGATTTAAAAAATAATTTCCAGTATCAAAAATGAAAAGGATTAATTCACCACCAATGAAGAGGAAATTAAAGGAATTATTAAGAATTATTTTTGATCAATCATATGCCAATAAATTTGAGGATCTGAGGAAAATCAATGAATAAATATGTAATAAATGTACATTGCCTAGATTAAGAGAAGAGGAAATAAAATACTTGTATAATCTCATCTTTCAAAAGTAAATTGAATAAGATCTCAATAAACTCCCTTAGAAAAAATACCTAGGGTTAAACAGGATTCATGAAAGAATTGTACCAAAATCTTAAAGAAAAGTTAATTCCAATATTATATAAACCATTAGGAAAAAATAGATGAAGAAGTAATATTGCCAAATTCCTTTTATAACACAGATATGATACTAATATCTAAACCAGGAAGAGCCAAATTAGAGGAAGAAAATATTCCCCGAATCAATCTCTCTAGGGAATCTTGAAGCATAAATTTAAAATAAATACTAACAAGTAGATTACAGCAATATATTGCAGTGATCATACACCAGTTGGAATATATACCGGTAATGTAGGGCTGGTTCATTGTTAGGAAAACTGAGAACATAATTGGCATATCAATAACAAACTCAGTAGAAATAATATGACTTTCTCAGTAGATACAGAAAAAGATTTGGGCAATATACAGTACCCATTCATACTACAATCTCTAGAGGGCAAAGGCTTAAATGAAGTTTTTCTTAAATTGATATAGTTGTATATAAAACAAGCAACAAACTTTATATTAAATGGATATAAGATAAGAACTTTCCTAATAAGATCAGGGATGATGCAAGGATGCTCACTATCACTACGATTCAGTATTATATTTGAGAAATTAGTTATAGCAATAAGAAAAGGGGAAAAATCAAAGTAATTAGGTGAAACAATAAGGAAGTAAAACAATCGCTCTATGTGACATAACTTAGAAAACGCTAGAGAATCAACTCTATCAACAATATGAAGGAAGGTGGCTTGGCCACACCAGATCTTAAACTATATTAGAAAGTGGTTATTATAAAACTAACTTGTACTGGCTAAAATATAGTGGTGAATCAGAGGAATAATATGATAGAAAAGACACAGTAGTAAGTTATAGTAAAGTACTGCATATGAAACCCACAGGCTCCAATTTTTGACTTAATAACATTCTATTTAGCGAAATACTACTGATAAAACTGATAAAACAGCATGGCAGAATCTAGGCATAGACCAGCGTCTTACACTGTATATGGAAATAAAATGAAAATGGGAAAACTATTTTGATACAAAGGGAGATACCATGAGGAAATTAGAAGATCCAAGGATAGTTTGCCTATTAGATCTATGGATAAGGGATGAATTTATAAGCAAGAAGACATAAAGAACATTATGAGATGCAAAATGTATGGTTTTGATTATGCTAAACTAAAATAAAATGTTTCCCAGGAAAAAAAAAAAGCAATTTAAGCAAGATTAGAAGGAAAACAGAAAGCTGGAAAACATTTTTTACAGTAAGTATGTCTGAGACTCAGGATGTACATTCAGTTTTTATCATTATAACCTTGAAATGATAATTGCATTCGTGAAAATTTATGAGTTTAGTAGAAGAGTTTACATGGAGCAAAGAAGAAGGAGTAGGACAAGAAAACTGATCTAATATAAATGCGAATAGTTTCACGCTTTGGTTACTTCTGTTGAATTCTTGTTTTCTTTCTTATAAAAATCATTGTTGCAACTGATAACTTACTGAATAAAGGAGAGAAAAAATATATTTTAAACACACATATTTGTGTATGTGTATAATACAAAGTCAAAACACATTTATATAAGTAAATTGAGAGAGTGGGAGGGAAAGAGAGACAGAGAGAGAGACAGAAAGAGACAGAGAGAGAGAAAGCGAGAGAGAGAGAAAGAGAGAGAGAGAGAGGGAGGGAGAAAGCGTCTTTGGTAATAGCACTTGAGGTACGCCTGTGGACCTTTTTCAGGTTTGACTGGAAAGGTCCAATATCCAATATCTTCTTAGAGAAGTTTCAGAAAAGTCAATTTCTTCTAAACACGCTTCTCGTAGCTATCAAAAAGTGGAATTGGGTAGCCCTTGGACTTACTGAGTTTATCCTTAATGGAAGTGGGATTTTATATCCACTTCTAAGAAAATTTGTGTAAGAAATTATTTTTCAAGTACACGTTTAATTGTGTGATTTACAGTTCCTTCCAACTCTGAAATTCTATATATTAACTAAAATAAATATAAGCATACATATACATCTAAATATGTATATGTGTGTGCATATATATGTATATATGTATATATATATATATATACATATATATATATATATATATATATGTGTATATATATATATATATATACATACATACATACATATACGCATGCTTATGTTAAAGTACTTGGAAATTTTAAATTTTGCATGTTACAAATATAGGGAACTATTTAAGAACTAGGCGGTATAACTGATAGGTTCATAATCAGGAAGATTGCAGTCCAAAAATGCCAAGCCTAGAGGCCTGTATTGGGCTACCCGAGTCTTTCTTACCTGTCCCAGGTCTTCGGTTGGCCAAACCGGATAAACGTATGAGAGAAAGGTCGTTCCAGAGTCAAACAGGGGTTGAGCTTTATTTCAGGGTCTGGGTTACAAATGCAGGGAGGTCTTCCTTAGGAGGAAGAGGGGGAGATCTCCTAAGGAGGCTAAGCTTAAGGGATTGGAAGTAGAAGTACAAGCGGGGAGAGAGGGGGAGGGGAGAGAGGAAAGAAAAGAAGCGGAGCCCTACTTTTCTCTTTGGCTCCACACGTGCTAAGAGAGAGCTTTCTGGCTTCCTCAATCCTACTTAATCTTCAGCCACACAGTTTGCATCTCAATACCATGCTGTTAGGTAACTACGTGTGCTCCAATCCGGGACGACCTCGAGGGCAGGGAGACTCCACCCATCAGGTATCTCCGGGGGAGAGGCGGAAATACCTGAGCTAGCCGAGCTAGCTCAGTCTGACCTTCTCGAACCCCCGCTGTTCATGGAGGGCCTCGTAAGACTCTAAGATTTAGAAGTCCCACTTTTACCTGCCCGAGACTGTCCACACGGAATTGAGCTTCCAGTCCCAACATATCCCCTTCTTTGTTATGCACGGAGCGCATCTGGCTCTAGAGCAAACAGTGGCTGGAGGCTGAGTGGATTAGGAAGGCCTTTAGCATATGAGTACCTTACAACAAGACTTCATTCACACAGAAATCTGCAGCTAGCACAACTGACAAAGGGAGGCATCAAATAAAACAAAGATGAAACTAAATGGCTGAGTTACAACAGGGGAAGTGCAATCAACTAATCCCAAAGCATATTTTAAGAGGAGCAGCTGGTGTAGGCGCCTTACACGTCACCACTCCCTTAATCTTGCAAATGGATCTATACAGGTGGAAAATTGGTCACCTCCTCCCCACCCAAGTGTCCTGGGTTTGTGATATCAAAGTCCTCATTCAGCTGGCGAAAAAAGGATGCCTAGATTGAAGCTGTCAGCAGCAGTGTCTGCGGTTGTGATGAGGGCTGCTTCCTCTCTGGGCAGCAAGGTTAAAGCTGTCAGCAGCAGGCTCAGGTGGTGTATGATCCTTCTCCGGGGTCTCTGGGCTCTCCGGGGTCTCAGCCTCCTGCGTCTCCGTCGTCTCCGACCTCGGTTCCCACCTACGGATCCTTCTAATGGGAATCCACGCAGCACCTTTTCCTGTGGAGACAGAAACATACCCTGGACCCCATATTAGTATCTTATACGGACCTTTCCATTTCCCTGAGGCCATATCCTTTACCATGGCCCATGTGTCTTTATATCCAGCCTGGGTATTACTTTCCTTGCGGGGTTGTCTTGGAAAAGTCACAAAATGTCTCATAGCTGGAGTAGTATGTGAGTTTCTTGAGATATGCAAAAAATTGTGTGTATACACAGCTGTATCAAGCTCTGATTGTGTTAGGCGACCTTTTCCCCTTCTTTGTTTAGCGAGGATCGCCTTCAAGGTGAGATTGGCCCTTTCCACTATGGCCTGGCCTTGTGGATTGTAGGGGATTCCTGTAACATGTCGAATCCTTAGATCACAGAGGAAGTGTGTAAGGGTTTGAGAAGTATAGGCAGGGCCGTTATCTGTCTTTATTTCTAAGGGTATGCCTGAAACAGAAAAACAGTGGCAAAGATGTTGAATTACTTTAGCACTTGATTCACCTGGCTGTAAAGTCACCATAAGGAATCCGGACCATGTGTCAACTGTCACATGTATGCACTGGCCCTTAAGATGGGTGACATCCATTTGCCAAATTTCATTGGGTGCCAAGCCACGAGGATTGACATCCTGGTCTAGAGATGGGTGGAATGGGATACATTGGAGACAGCTCTTAACAATTTTTCTGGCCTGTTCCTGAGTTATCCCATATAATTTGCAGAGGGCTTCTGTGGCTAGGTGGAACCTATCATGAGCCTTTTGGGCCCTTTCTTGTGGTTCCACAGTGTGCCCTACCAGGTATAGTGAATTGTCTGCTATTTGATTTCCTTCAAAAATTGGTCCTGTGCCATTTGTATGTGAGCGCACATGTAAAACATAAAAAGGATGTGTTCTGTTATTAATGGTGGTCAATAGCCGCACACACTGTGAAAAAATATTGGACTGATAATCTACAATAGAGTCCTCAATCTGTGAAATTAATAAAGATGCAAACTGACTATCAGTGATAATATTAATCGGTATGTCACTATATATTTGGAGAGCTTGGATTATAGCTTCCAACTCGTTCTGTTGAGTAGAGGTGTAGGGTGTGTTAACTATATATATCTCTTGGGAGGTCGAATTATAAATAGATGCCTTGTGATGTTTCGTGGCATCTGTAAAAATGTTAGGCCCTTCTACTGGGTTTGGTGAGTACCTTTTCACTGGTGCTGGGGCCCACTGTAATAATTCTTTGAATAGGAAAGTCGAATTTGGTTTCATCTGGGCCCAGTGGAGTATAGTGGCCCAAGAAACATGATTCTGAGCTAACTCTTCTACATCCTTAGTGGTGAGTGTAGCAGAAAGAATTGGCTGTTTTTGGTATATGTGGGTGGCTCTTCTTACTGCCTCTAGTGCTAACCGTCCTAGAAATTCCCACTTGTTTAGTAAACTGCTTCCTGTTTTACTTAAATATACCCACTCTAGGGGCTTCTCTTTTTGGTGTATGACGGCATAGGGAGGTGTGGTGGAGAAAATAGATACCTCCAGATCTCCTCCTGGATCCCACCGAAATGTGGTGGACTCTAAAAATTGTTTTTTTATTGCCTCCATGGCCTTGGCTGCTTCAGGAGTCAATGTTCGTGGGGAATTTAAAGCAGAGTCTCCTGTCAATAGTGAATATAAAGGTTGCATGAGAGGTAAAGGTATAGGCACCTTTGATCTTATCCATTGGATAGCTCCTACTAGTTTCTGAGCATCATTGAGTGTTTGGATCTTTATATCCCATTTTGGGGGTTCCGGCCGAATGATGGTGCCCTGTATCTGATATCCCAAATATTTGTAATTGGGTCCTCTCTGTATCTTTTCAGGAGCAATAACTAATCCTAGTGCTAAAAGGTTCCTTTCTACTGCTTGGAAACACTTCTCCAGTTCCTTGAGCTGAGGTGCAGCTATAAGGATGTCATCCATATAATGGATGATTTTGCATTGGTATTGCTGTCTGGGGCTTTCTAAGGCTTGATTAACATACCACTGGCAGATGGTGGGGCTGCAACTCATACCTTGGGGCAATACCTTCCACTGATACCTCTTTGCAGGTCCTTCGTTATTGGGGTGAGGTATTGTAAAAGCAAACCGAGGACAATCTACTTTGTTTAAAGGAATGGAAAAAAAAAAACAATCCTGAATGTCAATGATTATAAGTGACCAAACCTCCGGGATGGCATTAGGAGAAGGGAGACCTGGTTGCAGGGCTCCCATAGGCATGAGAGACTGATTTACCTTCCTTAGATCTGTAAGGAACCTGAATTTCCCGGATTTTTTCTTTATAACAAACACAGGAGCATTCCAGGGTGACTTTGATGGTTCTATATTTCCTTTTTCTAATTGCTCCTTAACCAATAGTTGTAGTGCCTGGAGTTTTTCTGGAGTTAGGGGCCATTGCTCCACCCAAATCGGGGTGTCTGACTTCCAATTCAAGGGTGGGGACTCCAGTGCAACTGCAATGGCCCTTACTAAAAATTTGATAACCTCATCCCGAGGCGGCTCATAATGTCCCTGCCCCAGATGTTAAAACTAAGTCCTGGAATCACCAATGGCCATACGGTCCCTTGGCGATCCTCTGCCTCCCACTTTACTGGGTGCATTGTCTCTAAGGTATTTTGGCACCCTCCTATTCCCCACACTGGTCTCTGGCTTTCTTTAAGCTTCCAGTGCCGGGGTACTGAGCGACCGCTAAGGCAGGTCCTATCTGCTCCAGTATGGAGGAGGCCAGTCATGGGAATTCCATTAAGCCAGATTGTACACTCAGGTCTATTCTGTCCTATTTCCTTTAGTAACTGGATTTGAACTGAGTGCTTTAAAGGAAGGGCAATAGCTATGGGCAGCTGATTGTCTATATGAGCTGGCTCGGCTACCACATTGGAGCATGGAAGTGCTGTGGTGCCGGTGGGATAAACTCCTGTATATATAACTACAGGTGCATGAGAGGGGTTCTGTAATATCAGGGATTCCTCCTGTATGGGGTCTCTCAGGGGGATCATGGCAAACTGATGAGCTGCAAGCTGGCACTTCTCTAAGCTGTAAAGGTGTTGCATTCCTTCCTCTGGCCCCATAATCTCCTGTATTCTCCCTCCAAGGGGCCGTCCCGATTCTCTGCCAAAGGGTACACTTTCGAGGCAGTCGAGGGGCCCCTCACCCCGTTTCCCGACTTCCTACATTGTTTAGCTAAGTGACCTGGCTTTCCACATGAAAAACAAGGGTCCTGGCCCCTCCCTGTACTTATTTCTTTCCTACACTCTTTCTTAAGGTGTCCCGGTTTTCCGCAGTTAAAACATTTTTTCTCCAAAGAGATATTACTTAAGGCGGCGGCCAGGTACTTCCCTTCCACCTGTGCCAAGTAGACCTGACTTCCTACCCTTTCACATCTCTGTATCATTTCTTCAACAGATGCATTCTTTGGCAGTCCCAGCATTGCCTTTTTGCAGTCATGATTACAATTCTGCCGCAGCAATGTCCTCAACACTATCTCTGTCCCTTGGTTTTCCTCTCCCATATCTCGACCTACTGCCTCCTGCAGCCTGGCCACAAAATTAGTAAATGGCTCATTGTTTCCTTGCGTAATCCTAGTCATGGGAAACTCTCTCTCTTTCTTAGAGGCTATAACCTTCCAGGCGGCAATAGCCATTCCGGCAATCAAAACATAATCGGAGGCTGAGTACTGTAATTGATTTCCTGTAGCCTCAAACTGCCCTGTTCCTGTAAATTGCTGATAAGCCTGGGGGGCCTGAGCCCCTAGCCCACCGGTAGTGCTCTTTACCCTCTGAGAAAATTCTGATACCCAAATCACATTCTGCCCAGGGGTAAGGCAGGCTCTAGCTAAGCTCTTCCAGTCATTAGGAGTCAGAACGAACTGACCACTGAGAGTTTCAAGCATGGCTATGACAAAGGGTGAATTAGGGCCGTGCTTGGTACAAGCCTCTTTAAGAGTCGCCACTCTCTTCCACTCTATAGGTATGTGGCTCCTCCGAACCCCACCGGGGACACTTGGGTCCGCTATTTCTAACACAGGAAATGTCCCTACATCTTCTCCATTCTCTATAGCCTTTCTTATTCCTTTTTCCAAACTGGACTGTGGCCCTGAACTGTCTGACCAATGGAGCAGGTTATAAGGAGGCGCGGAGGGAAGGCACGGCGTATTCTCCCCTGCCTCGCCTTTTCCATCCGCTAGATGGAGCTCCGAGTCTATTTTTTCTTTACGCTCCTTAACTTTCCGCTTAACTTTCTGCTTGCCTGGACTCTCCGTCCCTCCCGTGTTCTCCCCTCCCCTCTCTCCGCTTCCACTCTCATTCCAATCCCGCCCTGGCCTCTCCGGCCCTTCCAGCAGGCTTTTAATTACACCGAATATCAGGAAATCTAAATCCTCCAGCTCCCCAGGGTATTGTTGCTCGTAAGCAGTCATTTGCTCTCCGACCGCTCCCCATTTTTCTCTTGATATTCCTGCCTGCTTGAGCCAAGGAGAAACTTTCCAAATCCTTTCACAAATTTCTTGGAGGTCATCTAACTCTATTGTGACCCCCGCCTTCCTGCATTCCCTGTGAAGTTTCTCAGCCCAGACCTCCTGTTCCTCTGGCTTTATTACTGGCAATGGATTCCCCATCTCCGCCCTTTTCCCAGGGGTTTGGGAAGCTTCTCTCCCCTTTCTCTCCTTCCGAATCTAGGATTCGGGACTCGCTTCTTTCACAGCCCCTTCCGGGTGTACCCCCAAAGCACCCAGGATTATCTACGCTCCCAATCCCTGTTGGGGCGCCAACTGCCAAGCCTAGAGGCCTGTATTGGGCTACCCGAGTCTTTCTTACCTGTCCCAGGTCTTCGGTTGGCCAAACCGGATAAACGTATGAGAGAAAGGTCGTTCCAGAGTCAAACAGGGGTTGAGCTTTATTTCAGGGTCCGGGTTACAAATGCAGGGGGGTCTTCCTTAGGAGGAAGAGGGGGAGATCTCCTAAGGAGGCTAAGCTTAAGGGATTGGAAATAGAAGTACAAGCGGGGAGAGAGGGGGAGGGGAGAGAGGAAAGAAAAGAAGCGGAGCCCTACTTTTCTCTTTGGCTCCACACGTGCTAAGAGAGAGCTTTCTGGCTTCCTCAATCCTACTTAATCTTCAGCCACACAGTTTGCATCTCAATACCATGCTGTTAGGTAACTACGTGTGCTCCAATCCGGGACGACCTCGAGGGCAGGGAGACTCCACCCATCAGGTATCTCCGGGGGAGAGGCGGAAATACCCGAGCTAGCCGAGCTAGCTCAGTCTGACCTTCTCGAACCCCCGCTGTTCATGGAGGGCCTCGTAAGACTCTAAGATTTAGAAGTCCCACTTTTACCTGCCCGAGACTGTCCACACGGAATTGAGCTTCCAGTCCCAACACAAAAACTTCTTCAGTCTCTGTGGAAGTCATTTCAACTTTATCAACCTTCATTTCCTCACGGTTTCTAAGTTCCCTTCAAACTCATGAACTATGATCTGACATGTTCAAACTACCTGTCCTATGAATTACACTATAATACCATTTTCTTTTTTATTATTAACATATTTACTTTAAGTTTTTATCTCATAATTGATGGTAAGACATGGAATGAAATCCCACAAAGTTAAGTAGGAGTCTATGACTCAGTTACAAGCATAAGACGTTGTAATTAACTCTTTTGGAGGGTAACACTAGGTAACATTATTTAAAATGTGTAAATTATACTCAGATAAATGAACAACTATCATTTTATAATGATTAGTAGACTAATTATCAAATGACTTTGATTGGAATACTGATTCCAGTTCTTAATAAATTTGGATTTTGTACAAGTCTTTTAATCTCTAAATTTTTCCCTCATTTATTAAATGACAATGCTATTTTCATTGCATATCCCACAGTAACAAAGCACATCAAAACTTTTATAAGCTTAAAACAATTCACAAAAATGAACATTTGTTATTTTTCTTATAAACTCTCTAACTTATAGAATAGATTCTCTGTGGATTTATAAAAATTCATAGAATATGAGAGGGAATAAATATTTCAATGTGAATTTTAATAATACTTCTATAGGAGTGACAAGATCTGGATTTCAGTTTGGAAGCACTGAAACTTTTAAGGTCCCAGAAGGAGCTCTGGAAACAGAAGTGTGCAAAAGACTGAGGCCTGAGAAAGTGCCCCTCCAAAGGTCTATTGCCAAGGCAATATTCACAACAACTACAGTGACTGTGAATAGTCTGGCACAGTTCCGAATCGCAAAGAATAACATACTCCCCATATAGAATGCAGAAGGAAAAACATTTATTCAGACACAAGAAAGCTGAATTCCAATACCAGAAAGCCAAATTCCTCATAGTAACCAAGAAGTCAATACACATTAGCACTGCAGGGGAGAAAATCATTCCCAAACCTTCCTCGCCCTGGCCCCTGCTGGGACTTTGTCACAAAGAAATAAACACTCATGAGCCTAGATGTCTGCTTTCATCTCTTCCTTCCTTTTAACTAATCTCACCAACATCTTCCAAGTTCTGCTCTTCCCTTCTTGTTCCACGTGAACAGCAACTTCTCCCGACATATGTGATTTAGGCTTCCAAGTGATTTAAGCATTTAAGATTAATTAAATTAATTAATTGAATTGAGGATAAGATTAAACATCGCATAGACCTTTAATGAATGAGAAAGATTTGCCATTTAAATTACACTTACTTTTGGCCCCAAGATCCTTCACATTCTTTAAATAGGTGAGTGGGGCAACACGTATCAACAGATTTTTTTTACAGGATAACAGAAAATAAGTAGAGAAAACAATATCTTAGGCAACTGCTGTCAATAGAACTTTACAACAATATGATAGTGATTTCAGAGAGTAAGCACATAAAATATCTCAGGGTACAGTTTTCCATAAGCTCCCATTCATTCTCCCCTCAAATGAATGGGGCCCAAAATCTTGGGGAAAGATGTGAAGGTCTTTCCTTCTATAGCTACTTCCTGCTGAAATTTGACATAGAGCTGTTCTTGTCTCAAAATGTCCTATTTGAGAGGGTAGTTCTTTAACTGGCATCTGGAGCTTGGAACATTCCAGGTCCAGTGGTGACAAAACACAGTTGTGGGCAGAGGACAAATCTGAAAAACAAGTTTAACACCAAAAAGCCAAAAAGAAACAAGAAGACAATAACCATAAGCAAATATAAGATCAGCTGTACTTTTGGAGTCCATAAACCCATTATCATAGCCTCATTCATTGTAGAATACATGAGCAAAGAGTACAATTTGGTAATCCTCTTCTTCTGAAAAAGCAACAGTTACGACATTATCTTTCTGGTGTGCTGTAATTTCCACGGTCTTTGGAACATCATCTGGCTTCCGTTTCACCCACACCTTGGCTTCCAATTTTATTCTATCAGGCCAACCCAACCCTTTAATTCCTCTGCAGTTATTTTTGAAGGAGGCTCAGTTTTCGCAAGGTGTATTGTTTCACAAGGAATAATGATCACTACAACTATTCTATCATTTTTATAAAACTCTGAGGGTTCTTCACCTAAATTTTGGAATGTCACAATAAAACTCCTTGATAATTAGAATCTGTCACTCCAGTCACGTCTTGTATTTGTCGAGTTTCTAATCCTGATTTAGGTAATATCCATCCAAAATGATTTTTAGGGATCTTTGCACATATTCCACTAGAGATTTTTCTTATTTCTTTTCTGTCCAATCAAAAAGTCCTCCTAACAATGTAAATCATTCTGCCAAATCAGGTATCCCTGGATATGCTGCAGGAGCACCTGGCCTCACTCAATACTGACACATTACTCAGTATTTGGTATCTTATATGTTTGTTGTTTTCTAATTTACAGATTTGAGATCATCATTCTGGCTAGAGGTGTACTTCCTCCCAAGGGTCTATTATTCAAATTACGTAAAGCACTGAACAAATTATCTTTCCTGTGTTGGTAAGAATTATTAGAAGTTAACTTCCTTAACTATTCTTTCAATAATCCATTCATTCTTAAAATTAACCCAGACACTTGTGGATAATATGGAATATGATATATACATTCTATGCTTTTTAATACACAATATCTCTTCATTCCATTAACTTTGAAATATGATCCATTGTCACTTTCTATTTACATTAGGGTCCCATAATAAAGGCATTATATCTAGAGGTTTACAGGTATTTTTATGGGTTTCATTCTTATAGGGACAAGCTACTAATACACCTGAATAGTTGTCAACACAAGGACATATTAATTTTTATCATTTATCTTGGAATAGGGGTCCAATATAATCCATTTGTCAAATTTGGGATGGTTCTTTCCCCTTGTTCTCTCTCCAGTTTCTACCCGAGGAACACTTCATTCCTTTTCCCAATGACATATACAGCAGTCCTCTGCTACTTGTTTTCAGCAATGAATGAGAGATACAAATACCTCAATCTTGTGCCCACCGGATTATGGTCTAGCCCCATAATGGACTGGTTATTTGATGGACCTATTTTGTTAGTACCAGACTGATGAGGGCTGGAGAGATAGGGATACAAAAACTCTAAGACTGGAGTCCACAACTCCAGTCTTTTTCGACAACTGGAAAGTTGTGTTCATCCTTTTTTGCCGAAGAAGACCATGCCATCAGAGAAATGATGACATGACTTGCACTTCACTTTGTTTTCAGTAAGGGAGGGTTGTGCAGGTAACCAGCCTCACTTCTCCTCTAGAATCATCTGAATCCAGTGACCTGATACTCCTCAGGGTGACTGGAGATGACCCAGGATGAGGCAATTGGGGTTAAGTGAGTTGCCCAAGGTCACATAGATAGTGAGTGTCAAGTGTGTGAGGTGAGATTTGAACTCAGGCCCTCCTGACTCCTGCACTGGTGCTCTATCCAGTGCACTACCTACCTGCCATTTTGGAAAGTATTCACAGACTCAAGCGTCATTGAGGTCAAGCTGGTAAAGATTTATTACACTTTTCAGCAGGCAAGAGTTCTTAGTGTCCCTGCAACTTTAGAGTGGTAAAGATAATTTGTATATTAGAAATTCTGTAGTCAAACATGTGCCAAACATGCTAATTAGCTGATTCAGGTCAGAATTAGGAAATGGTTAGTTCTTAAAGGAACATGAACTTTTGGTATCTAGTGTGAAGATGTTTTACTCAGAGTTCATAGGGAAATAGCACAAGGGGTTGGGGGTTGGGTTACGTGGAGGTGTGGTCTTAGACCTGAAATGTCTCTAGGTTAACTAGCCGCTGGACTGATTAAAGAAAACCAGGTTACTCTCATCAAGGCCTTGTTAGACAATGCAGCGTAGGGGAGTATATGTATGTATAAGTCTAGGATAAATTTGAATGATTAGCACCCAATATGCAGCCAGCTCAGCCAGTGCACATCTAGTTGAAACTAAAAATTCCATAGGTGCCGCTGGCGCCCTAAACAGGAAGGAGATAAAAGTTTTGCTAAGGCAGTCTATTTTCTTTCTTTTTTTTTATTTTAAATTTATTTATTTATTTACCTTTTAACATTCATTTTCACAAAATTTTGGGTTCCAAATTTTCTCCCCATTTGTCCCCTCCCCCACACCAAAACACCTAGCATTGTAATTGCCCCTATCACCAATGTGCCTTCTCATCTATCATTACTCCCTTCCCTTGTCCCCATCTTTTCTTTTGTCCTGTAGGGCCAGATAACTTTCTATACCCCATTGCCTGTATTTCTTATTTCCTAGTTGTATGCAAGAACAGTCCTCAACAGTTGTTCCTAAAACTTTGAGTTCCAACTTCTCTTCATCCCTCCCTCCACACCCATTCCCTTTGGAAGGCAAGCAATTCAATACAGACCATATCTGTGTAATTTTGCAAATGACTTCCATAATAGTCATGTTGTGTAAGACTAACTATATTTCCCTCCATCCTATTATGCCCCCCATTGCTTCTGTTCTCTCTTTTGATCCTGTCCCTCTCCATGAGTGTTGACCTCAAATTGCTCCCTCCTCCCAACGCCCTCCCTTCCATCATTCCCCCCACCCTGCTTATCCCCTTCTCCCCCCTGTCCTGTATTGTAAGATAGGTTTTCATACCAAAATGAGTGTGCATTTTGTTCTTTCCTTTAGATGAATGTGATGAGAGTAAACTTCATGTTTGTCCCTCACCAACCCTCTTTTTCCCTCCACAAAAAAGTTTTATTCTTGCCTCTTTTATGAGAGATAATTTGCCCCATTCCATTTCTCCCTTTTTCCTCCCAATATATTTATCTCTCACAGCTTAATTTCATTTTTTAAAGATATGATCCCATCTTATTCCATTCACTCTGTGCTCTGTGTGTGTGTGTGCGTGTGTGTAATCCCACCCAGTTCCCAGATACTGAAAAGTTTCAAGAGTTTAAAATATTGTCTTTCCATGTAGGAATGTGAACAGTTCAACTTTAGTAAGTCCCTTATGGCTTCTCTTTGCTGTTCACCTTTTCATGCTTCTCTTCATTCTTGTGTTTGAAAGTCAAATTTTCTTTTCAGCTCTGGTCTTTTCATCAAGAAAGCTTGGAAGTCCTCTATTTCATTGAAAGACCATTTTTTCTCTAAAGTATTATATTCAATTTTACTGGGTAGGTGATTCTTGGTTTTAGTCCTAGTTCCTTTGACTTCTGGAATATCCTATTCCATGCCCTTCGATCCCTTAATGTAGAGGCTGCTATATCTTGTGTTATCCTGATTGTATTTCCACAATACTTGAATTGTTTCTTTCTAGGTGCTTGAAATATTTTCTCCTTGACCAGGGATCTCTGGAATTTAGCCACAATGTTCCTAGGATTTTCTTTTTTGGATCTCTTCCAGGAGGTGTTCTGTGGATTCCTTGAATACTTATTTTGACCTCTGGTTCTAGATTCTCCGGGCAGTTTTCCTTGATAATTTCATGAAAGATGATGTCTAGGCTCTTTTTTTGATCATAGCTTTCAGGTAGTCCCATAATTTTTAAATTGTCTCTCCTGGATCTATTTTCCAGGTCAGTTGTTTTTCCAATGAGATATTTCCCATTATCTTTCATTTTGTCATTCTTTTGGTTTTGTTTTGTGATTTCTTGGTTTCTCATAAAGTCATTAGCCTTCATCTGTTCCATTCTAATTTTTAAAGAACTGTTTACTTCAGTGAGCTTTTGAACCTCGTTTTCTGTTTGGCTAATTCTGCTTTTTAAAGCATTCTTCTCCTCATTGACTTTTTGAACCTCTTTTGCCAATTGAGTTAGCGTATTTTTCCAGGTGTTATGTTCTTCAGCATTTTTTGGGTCTCCTTTAGCAGGGTGCTGACCTGCTGTTCATGCTTTACCTGCATGTCTCTCATTTGTCTTCCCAGTTTTTCCTCCAGCTCTCTAACTTCATTTTCAAAATCCTTTTTGAGCTCTTCCATGGCCTGACCCCATTGAACATTTATTTTGTCTGTATGGGATGCAGAAGCCTTGACGTTTATGTCTTTCCCAGATGGTAAGCATTATTCTTCCTCATCTGAAAGAAGGGAGAAGATATCTCTTCAGCAAGAAAGTAACCTTCTATCTTCTTATTTTTTTTCCCCTTTTCTGGGCATTTTCCCAGCCAGTGAGTTGACTTCTAAGCTTCCTCTTCACACCCACTTTGCCTCCAGATCTGCCCAGCCAGCCCTTGAGGTCTGATATTCAAATGCTGCTTCCCAGCCTCAGGGCTTTGGATGGAGGCGGGGCTGCTATTCAGTGTGAGATTAAGTTCAGGTGCTCAGTTGGGGGCAGAGCCACCTCATGGGCTCAGTTCCCTCAGGGGATTTATGCAGAGACCTTCAACAATGGATCAGTGCTCCTGCCTGCTCTGGGAGCTCTGATCTGCTGCTTCCTGTGCTGCTGCCTCCCAAGGGGGCCTGAGTTATGGGGACACCCCACTCCCCTCTCAGCCACCCAAAGAGAATCTCTCACTGTCTGTTGTCACCCGTGGATGGAGGTACCTGTGTGGCTGCTGGAGATTCTAGACCTAAAGCCTGCTCGGATCTACTCTCGGTGCCCATGAGGCCAAGGCAGGGCTGGGCTCTGCTCTGGGTCTGATGTGCAATGGACCCTTAGCGCCAGGTTTTCAGGTCTCTCTGGAACAGTAATTTCCTCCACTCCATTGTTTTGTGGCTTCTGCTGCTCCAGAATTTTTTGGGAGTTCTTCTTTACAGGTAATTTATGGGCTGTGGGTTTGGAGCTAGCATATGTGTGTGTTTCTACTCCGCCATCTTGGTTCCTCCTGCAGTCTGTTTTCTTGGGCTGGGGAGAAAGTACCTGAGACAGTATTTTGAGACAAAAGAGAAATGTGATTTTTAAAGAGAAGTGTGATTTTAGAATTGTGGTCCAAGCACAGGCACGTGAGCATCTCATCAAGATTAACCATTTTTGTCACAGTAAGGACAATATGTTGAGTATTAATATTTTCTATTCAATGAGCATATGCATTACACTCATGAAGTTCTGGTGTGGTGAGGGCCATGTGAGCATCTATATGAAGAACTGACAAATTAGTAACCAAAGGCATGTCCCATATATCTTCCCATAATTCTTTGCCCCGGACTTGTTTGCCATGAATATCCCAATTTTGATTTTTCCACATGGACATCTACATAGCTAACCCATTAGCTACCACCCATGTATCAGTGAATATATGACACTGTTCTCATTGTTCTATTTGGATTGCTTGATTTACTGCCATAAGTTCAGCATGCTGATTACTTCTACCTACCCCAGCACTTTCCAAAGTTCACCTAGCACACGGGTTATAGGGTGCCGCTTTTCAATGTCTTGCGGCCCAAATATTTTACTCTTCCATAAGTGAACCATATGTGTCTCTTTCATTCTTCAGTTAATCAATCGTATATCTCATTCCATTTCACCAAGAACTGTACCTTCTGTTTCTTTGGATCAGGGTTGTAACATTTCTCTCAGTATCCATGTTTGCTATAGGTTCATGTAAAACAGAAACTCCAGTTTTGAGAGTTTTAGATCTACCTTGCATATTCCTATCTTCCTTATTACAAATTGGTATCTCCCCTCAGGTACATCATAACTTTGAATATTTCCATTCCTATGATATATTTCAGGAATGGGTACAATTACCAAGGTAAATTCTATCTTTGCTAATTATGCAATTTTCATCCTTAGTGTTACTTTTCTGGATGATATTTCATCTCCTTCTAGTCCTGTGATGGTGAGAGGAGTTACATGTTTAAACTCATCAGTGTTTCCATATGTAATGTCTCTGCCTCAGTATCTATTAATGCCACAGCTACAGTATTCAATCTATTTTTCTAATATATGATCAAATTGATAGGGAGTCTGTAATCCAGACTGTGTATTTCTTTAATCTGCGCTGGGGCACAGCCAATTTTCTATTCTCCCTGAAGGTTTAGCAAACTTGGACACAAAGGTTCTGGAGGATCTGCAGGGGCAGTTCTGACTTCAGTATTCCAACTTGTATAAGTCTCTTTTCTCTGCATATTTTTCATAGTTCATTAGCTGGAATACCATCAGTGTTTTCAAAATCTACCCTTGCTCTCAATAAAGAAGTAAATAATTTTATTCTGACTTTGAAGCCATTGGCTATTTACTCTTCTCTCTCAAAGAAATTTATCTTTTCCCTAGTCCCCGAAGTCTCTTAACTGTGACACCTTGTCCAGTACCTCCAAAAGAGGGTGCCCTATTTACCCAATCAGTAGAGTCAAAACTATGTGCTTGCAAGCAGGAGTAGCCATCTTCACTATTATATTCCTGTATGAAACTGCTAAGGGGGTATCATAGTATCCATCTACACTTCCAGTCATTATGGCTGTGTTCATTATTTCCTCATTTAGCTTTCTTATACAGTCCCTGTAGAGAACCTTGAGAGTTTTGAAAGAGCCCCTGATCAAGAGTTCCCCTCCTCCAAGGGAGAATAATAGGTGACTTGAGAAGTTAGGTGATATATTGTTCTCAGGTGCTCGTCCTTGAATTCGGATGTTGAAGTTCCAGGAGACAAGGCCCCTGCTATACAGGATAACATTCCGATAAAGAGGTCTTGAAGCCTCCCTTTCTACTTATCACCATCTGCTCTGTTTCAGCTTCAGTCACTACCTTTATGGTTTTTTACTATTTAAGCATCCTGATTCCCTGAATTATTTGCTCAGTATGTCCAGAATAAACTCAGCTTGTTCAGACTGCTGTGTCCCGCTTGTCTTTTCATCCTCACTCTGTGAGCCCCATAACTGCCCTGGACCTGCTGAACTGCGCTGGCCACAGCAAGTCCCTAAGTGAATACCATAGTATATCTCCAGTAGGCCACTTAGAGTCAGTAGGGTAGTGTTTGCTTCTCCAGGCAAAACTACCAGAGTGGTCACATTGTTGCATCCTTGCATAGTACAATCTCTAAAAGTTTGCTGAACAAAAGGATTCTAACGTATAAATTTCAATCAATCCATACCATCTATTTATACTTACCTGGCCCCTTCATCACTTATTCTCACCATCCAAGAGGTTTACAATTCTCCCATCATTTGGATGAACCAACTAAAAATATCTGTGACCTCCTGCTAAGTAAAATTCTCAATTATCTCCCTAAACATTATGTGACTTCACCCCTCCCTGTTCTGTTTTAGCATGTTTCTGCCTGAGAAGTTCTCCCTCTAATACTGTTTAATTTTCCAACTCTAACACTTTTACATTTCCTCTCACATACACTGCTGGCAGTCATCACCATGATAGCTAGGCTCTTTCTGTACAAATATTGTATGCACTCTTCTTTTTCCAGTCTTTCTCTTTCTCTGAGCTAAATGAATAGCCTTTTTCTTCCATCTGACACCCACCAGCTTACTCTTTTAAAGAAGTGCCTGAATGTTGAGGATTCCCAAGCAAGGTAGCATGGGAACTCTTTTTCCATCTGAATATTTTTCCTTCAGGAGCTCATACCTGGTTTGACACATACTGCTGTTATGTTAATAAAATCCAGTCTCTCCTACAAGGCCCTGCTAGCTCTTTCCCTGGTTTTATTGATATTTCTTGCAAACTTTCTAAGGCAAAATTTTCTCTCTCATGTAGCCTTGGTTCCCAGTGTTCACAGGATCCAGTGCTTTTAGCTCATTCCCTAATTAAGGAGGAATACCATAAATGATCCCATTCTGGGATATCTCTTTCTTCTTCTAAAACCTTTTTGCCTTCAAATGGAGATTTACTACCCTGTGATCCTATTTGTGACTGCAAATGTATTGAAGGCAATATTCACAACACTGACAGTGACAATGAATATGCCCGTATAGTTCTGAATAACAAAGTATAACAGACTCTCCATATAGAAGGCAGAAGAAAAACATTTATTTAAACACAAGAAAGTCAAGTCCCAAAGTCAGAAAGCCAAACCTGTCATAGTAACCAAGAAGTCCCTGCAGAGGGCAAAGCTATTCTCAAGTCTTCCCCCTGTGCCTGTTGGGATCTTCCCACAAACAAACATTCATAAGCCTAGTTATCTGCTTTCCTTTGTCCTCTCCACTCTGTGCTCTAACTATTCCCACCAGCTTCCTTTCAGTTCTGCTCCTATGCCTTCCTATTCCACCCTTCTAGCAAGCTCCTAAGAACACATGTGACTTACATCTCCATGTGATTTAATCATGTAACATGGACCTATTAATGAATGATCTTTATCCTCCCATTTAAATTAGTATTACAAATCCCCACACTGGAAAGAGAATCCACCCGTAAAATTAGTTTCAAATCAAGACATAGGGTAGAAAATAAGCAAAAAACAACAACAACAAAGAAATTGACCAAAACTTCCACTGTGGTGTTGGGGAAAATCAGTTATTCGATATTTCCATCTCCCTAGAAATACTTAGTCCTTCAGGAATACAGAATAAAAAGTTTCATCTCTAATATTTCTTTGTACTCCTGGCAATCACTGCTTAAGTGAGTTCCCAAAGTCTTTCATTTGTCATATTTTGCAAAAATTGCTACTTATTTATCTGTATTCTTTATTCCACTGAGCTGCCTTGACATTCACCTTGAAATTATCTTGCCTAGATTTCATGCTAGTTTTTTTTTTTTCTAGAGGTTCATTTTCCACTTCACCACTCTATGTTGTTCATTGAGCAAAAAAATCACTCTGTTTCTCTCTTCTTCCGAGGTGATTTCTGGTAAATGAGATTTTTAGTCTAATCTGGCCTAAAGCTTGGATGCTGTATCTCTCATTTTAACAAAGAGAAGCATTGGATTGCTAAGAGTGTTTTCTGTTTTGGATTCCTTGACTTGTGCGGTGTATTACAGACTTACTTTTCTCCCTATAAATAAATGATAATCAATGTTTTAACAGTTACCTGTTTATGTACTTTAGAGTACTTATCCCAAGGTTTTTGGAAGTGTTCTAAATACCAACATGTTTTTCTCATCTTTTTTTTCCAGTGTTCCAGTTTGCTATTGATCTTGATTTCAGTTCTAACCACTTGATTTGATTTTACAAAGAAATTAATTTAGCATTGAAGTCTATGTTATCAATCATCTCCCATCTATTATATCAATTTAATTTTCTACAGTGGTGTTTTGTGCTAATCAAATTCCTTGCTACTTAACTCTCCTCCTGAAGAAAATATCACTGATAAACAGAAAGGAATCTTCTGAGTTGTCTCTAAGCATTTGGCTCCTTTCATATATTTTATCCTAAATGACATTTTCTAACAAGTTTTCTGTCATCATCCTCTATGTCCAAGTTTACTTTACAGATACCAAGAATCTCAGTATTTTCTTATATAGTTGAAAGACCTTGTAAAATTTTACTTGACATGCTTTATTTATTTAACTACTATAATAAAAGCTTGTATAAAAGTTGCAATCATCTTATTGATGTTTTGTTGGTGAATCATCATGAGCCCTGAAAGACGAGTCAAGTTTACAATGATATAATAAATTTTATTGCCTTTATTTAATAAAATAGTCTATTCTAACAATTTTTTTAGATAATTCTTAGAGAAATTCAAAGGCATTTTTCCATTTTTCTTCAACTTGTTTTTGTCTTTAGGTTTCATTTACAGCACCACTTTAGTTGTCATTTACTTAAAGCAATTTAGGTGGACTTTATCCACTTCATGTATTTGTGTGTATGTGTGTTTTCTCTACAACACCTATGCTTTAGAAACTCAGAAAATACTGAAGCGAAAAAAAATATTAGTTATATTTTGTTTGCACACGTTTTTTAAAGAAGAAATTTCCCTTATTTTGTAGGCTAAATATAGGCATGAGTGTATGGAATAAAATAGTGACACTACTGCAATCACTTAATTATTAAGGATTCTCAATACCTTACAAGATAGCAAATAATTTAAACTAAATTCTTATCTTTCTCTTTGTCTGTTTTGTCCTTTGCATTTCCTTCATTTTTGGTCTGACTTTGCATTGCTGTGCATGGCTTTGGCAAATATTTTGATGTCATGCTTATTTTCTGCATCTACAGCTTCTGTTGGTAAACCAAACTGACTCATAAGTGGATGAAGTTGTCCTGAAGCTAAGACAGCACTGAAAATACTTAATGCCTGCTGAAACTGAGCAAAGGTCTGTGTTCTGAATCTTTTCTTCAGTCTTTAGAAGAGATTCTAAAGAGTGAAGATAAGGCAGCAATGGTTCTTGGACTTCATTATTAATCAGAATAAGAGCTGTAATCTCTGGAGTTAGACTGTGTGGAGAGATATGTGGTCACTGCTTTCCTAATCTACATTCTTTTCTTTTCCCACAAAGGGCACTTGATTCATTGGAATTGTAATGGATACTGTTCCTCAAGAATCCTTCTCCATTTGGACAAGAAATGATGCTATTCTCCAGGGTTCTTGATTGCTTGGGACTGGAAGTGATATGTACCTTCAAGATTTCCACTCCTTCTTGACTGGAATTGCTCTTCTCCCCCTTTAACTATGTCCTCAGAGTGGATATTAGTTACCGAGGTGCCAAATAGTATATGGTCTTACATTCAGTGAGAGTGCATGGATACAATATAATCTCTTTCTTGCCACTTCCTTTGCTCCCTTACTATCTTTGACTTTAGAGCTCTTGAAGCTGCCTGCTGCTGCTTCTCTTGGCATCAGCTAGTTTCACCACTGATGTTACATCCATGTGGGTTAGCCTTCATCCCCATATTAAAAATCCCTCTTTCACACTTTTTAAGTTGTCTTGAGCTGAAAGAATGTCCGACTATGAATTTTGTTGTCTTTTCCACTCCAGAATTGGATTTGAGGAATTGTATTAAAGTTCTTGGAGGAGAATGTTTCTCAGCCTCAGCTGAGTGCTTCCTACTTGTCATCTTGGCCCAACTTGTAGAAGTTACTCTCCCTTTGTTTATTAGATATCCTCTCTCTAATGCATCATTTTAATTATTGCTAAGATACTAATTCTAAGTTATTGTTTGCAAGCATTTTATTTTGTTTAAATATATATTATTTCCCCATCTGTTGAATATCCTTGAGAATAGAAATTGCTTCATCTTTGTATACTGGCACCTAGTCCAGTACCTTGCCTATAATGCAAACTTGCCTATAATGCAAATAAAACATTGTTTTAATGAAATTCCCTTGAAAAGTTTACCCTAGATAAATAATGATATAAATAGGCAGTTACCTGAATGAAAACAAGAATGATATAACAAGCAAATAAGTAATTTTGGTAACTGTTAAAGTGTAAATTACACTTTAATAGATATTGTCAGTATCTTAGAGAAGAAAAGAATCCTAGGAAGAATATATCGCAATGTCCTGAACAATGGCATAAATTGGTAAAATATAGATACAAAATTTTAGCTTGGTGTTAATTCAGGACAATGGCAAAAATCAAGCCTCAGAAATGATTTTAAGCGTCAAATAGCTCTCCTTTCAATTGGACTGTCTATGAAATATTTAAATGAATTCAATATGAGATCAAATAAAGTTATGCTAAAGGAGATTTGATTATTTTTTTTACTTGAAAAGTCTGAGAATATAATTTTCATTTCAATATGCACTTTTCATCTTTCTTTCTCTTGGAGCTTTCTTTCAAATCGAGCTAACTTAACAACTCTTTATTAAATATTTATTCTGTTCCAGACACTAAACCAAGAAATAAATATAGCTATACAAGTAGAAAGACAGTCACTGCCTCAAGTGGTTTACATTTGAATGGAGGAAAACAATGCGAAAATGAAGTTCAAAAGCTCTAAGGGACAGTGAGATAACATTACATGTTGGAGTATATTAGAGAAAGTATTATGGAGAGTTTATAATGTAGCATGGAGAGGAACAAAGAAATGTTTTTTTTTTTCTGAGAATCCTCATGAAAATGGCAATTCTGGAACCACCCAATCAAAAGAAAAGGCTGCAGAAGCAGAGGCTTCTTCCAAAGTAAGAAATAATCCAAACATGAACTTAGCTTGTAGCATTGAGAGATTTCAATGGTATGCATGACAGAGAAAGTTCAAAGAGTATACAAAGTGCAACTTGTAGAGGAATGAAGGTAAATAGATAGCTTAACAGAGAAAGAATGATTATACAGTAATTTGGCCCAATAGGTATTTCTTTAATTTCCAAGCGATCAAGTCATTATTGTGTCAAATGAGGGAACTGGATACATTTTTGTTTTAATTTTATTATACAATCTATATAGTTCTGAGGGTAAAATATATGTTTATCAGACTCCCTAGCTCATTCTTTACAATATCGTATTTTCTTTTTCAAAACCATTCTTGTGGATCTAGCTAGTAGGGAAGAGAATAACTTCTCTTAGGCTATTCAATATCCAAACTGAATTCATTAAAAGTTGTTGTATTTACATTATTTATTAATCATGATGCTATTTACATCTCCATAAGCTCACAATTTATGCCTTTACTATCATGAAAGAACCGATTGTTTAGTTAATTCAAGCCAGTTCAGTGAAAGCCATAAATAGTTGGGGAAATAATTTGGATTCTGCTAGAACCATTTCGTTCACCTTCTGTGAACACAAGTTTCCCAGTTCAATACAACATTTTGATATGAATGATCAGCAGGTGATTGAATAAAGTTAAATGTATTGTATTTCTTTCAAAGAATCCTGTATGATTTTGATATATATGGGAGTTATCCTATTGAGAAGGTTAAAATAATTTGCTTTTCTGTATACTTGTATTTTTTTCACCATGTCCCTGTTGTTCTAACTTCTTGAATATATTTTTGAGATATATAAAATTGTTGATCTTTCATATTCTCCAAATATTTTCCATTTATATTCCACATTACATTTTCAACATATTATGTTATACTATGTCATGCTCACATTTACATTAAGACAGCCATCAAAATCTAAGTTTCCTTGATACAGAGAACATAGCATTTTTTCAAAAACATAGAATTGATTTTCATCCTCCTTTGTGGTAGAGTATCATCGTCATATTTGTCCTTCTGGTTTGATTGTTTATTCCCATTGTAAGAACTTCAAGGTAAAAGTAATGATGGTGATGATAATGACAATGATGATAAAAAAAAAAACTAGCAGTGGCATACTTTTTAAAGGTTTGTGAAATATCTCATCTGAACCTCATTGTAATTCCATTTGATAGGAGTGGCAAGGTGACACAGTGGAAAGAGCATTGGTCCTGAGCTTGGGGGGACCTGAGTTCAAATTCAGCCTCAGGCACTTAGTATTTACTAGCTATATGATCCTGGGCAAGCTACTTAACCTAGCTGCCTCAGACAAACAAACAAACAAAAAAACAATGAGATAAGTTCTATAAATATTTTAGTTTTATGCAAGAGGTAACTGAGGTTGAGAAAGGTCAAGCTGCATAACCAGCACATTTTAAAAGTCATGTTATTTGAATTTATGTTATTTCAAATATAAATGTGTATAAAACATGGTAACTAGTTCAAGCCGTTTTTAAAATACACAACGTGAATTCATATTGTACAGCTACATTATGCATTCATTATTAACACTATTCATGACTTATATGTAAGTGTTTTAGCTGGATTTGAATTCAGATACTCTTGACATCAAATTTAGTGCTTTATCCAGTATACCGAAAACCACAAACTATATAATGGCATACTGTTGTTGAGTGTAAAATTAAACCCATCTTTAGTCATTTCTCTAAGTATAACCTTACAGTCATCTTTCAATGTAATTGCAACTTATTTGCGAGATGTGTGTGCATGATGCATGGAGAAAATGTCAATACTGATATGTTCTTTCAATAAGATATAAATTGATTTATAAGTTCATAAAAGATGTACCATCTTAGAGTAGCTGCTCCTAAAGTTTCATCAGGAAATCTGTAAAATCTTTTCAGAAGCTCAACTATATCAAAAATGATTTCATAATAATACTATATTTCAATTATTAATACCAAATATCAATATCTCTAATGCACATTAATAGCTCTCTGAGGAATCTTCAATTTTTAAAAGTGCAAAAGGGTCTTGAGACCAATTAGTTTGAGAATTATTCTATTAGATTATCAGCAATCAAATGAATGTTTATAGTTGGTCAAGAAGCATCATTCTCAAACAAAAATCATATATTGATTCTTCTATGTTCCAGGCTCTGAGGATATAAGGATAAGAATGAGGTGTTTCTTGGACTCAGACTTACATTCTCACAACAGTGTAAAAGACAGACTGATGAACTCTAGGCATACAAAGATGTTTTGTTACCAGGATAGTGAAGAGTGATAGGACTTTGTATGTATACACTCGTTTGGCAAAAATGGTAATATTAATGAGGTTAAAGATTTAAAGCAAGATGAGGAGTTTGGGGAGGAGTTTGGGGAGTATATACATAGTGGATATCAGACATCAAGATGCCTATGTAGGGTATATATAGAGAAATTCTGACAAAGTTTTAAGCAGCATGAATTCATATTTTGGCTAGTAGTAAGGGATCAATTCGGTTAATGGCCTCTTTTGATGAACAAAGACTTTCAGTGAGGGCTAATAGGGTCATTTAAACAATTAGCATGATGATCTTAAATCTTAAGCAAATAGGTATATCTTCTTCAGACTCTGTATTAGTTACATAGTCAGAATTGAGATGATACTATTTGGACCTCCTTTTGGAAACTACCTTAATCACAACTAAGATAAGTGAATCCAGTTACAGGACAAAGAGTTTCATGTCATGAGATTAGTCTGTAGGCATGAGAGTTGCCTATGAGTTGTTGAGATTTGATCTTTTAGGTTAATCACATTTCTCTGGAAAGTAGGTGATGGGTAGGGTTACAAAGATGAAGGGAATTACAAGACAAAGTTTGACCTTTAGGCAAGTGCTCTGGGGTGTGGGTGGTGGGTGACTTTCAGAAGGTGAAGGAACTAAGAAAGCGAATATTAAATCAAGGTTAAGTCCTAGGGAAATATAATTGAAATCAACTTTAAATTCTATTGGACAAAGTTTTGAAAACTTGGTGGAAAGGTGGATTAGATAAGAACAATGACCTGGACTGACCACATATAGTAGATTTAATTGAGTTTTATTTACCCACCAAACAGTCCTGCTCAGTAAGTATGGAGACACAAATTAGAGTATATTAATTCCACTACTATATTGACAGGATATTATCTCTGAAAGTCCAATAGCACCTTTTGTCACCTTTGTTTTATCCTATATCACTTCAGCAGAATGAAACGTCCAGAAGGAATATAGGTTCCTTTTACAATTTTGTGAGTACATGGTGGATTTTGTTCATCATGGCAAAAGTTTCAATGATTGCACTGAATTGTTAAGCATTTTTACATGTAGACAGGCTCTCAGGTAGCATTCTATCAATAGAACTTCATGTCATTAACTATCCAATGTGCCTACACCTATGTTATATAGCCATAGGCTCATTTGGAAACTAGAAACATCATAGTACAGTGAGGCATTAAGATAGGACGTTACTGGAGGAACGAATCTCTGACTAAGGATTTTTATGCATTATTGACAAGAAACCAGGGAAATTTCTCTATGGTCCTTCAGAAGTCAAGTCACATCTATCCTCATGTGAGGACTTGTTCTAATTGTTATTTGTAACCCTATGGCAAATCTTATATCAAGAGTGATGTTAATGATGCTTTAATAGCAAGAAAAAGAGGATCTTTTTTTTAAAAAAATTACTATTATTTTATTTCTTTTCAATGTTCTAAATCACTTCCATATAACTTAAATTTTCCCCTCCTTCCTCCATGGCCCCTCCCTCCCTGAGATGGCATACAATTTTGTATAGGTTCAACACATACATTCCTATTAAATACATTTTCACCTTAGTCATATTACATAGAAGACTTCAAATGAATGGGAGAAAAACATAAAACAAACCAAACGAAAATAAAAATAAAATGATCCGCTACATTTTGAGATCAAATTACATAGTTCTTTACTAGATGTGGAAGGCATTTTGCTTTAAGAGACCTTGGGAATTTTTTAAGTCCTTACATTGCCATAAAGTATTAAGACTACCAGAAAAAATCCTTGAGCACTGTGGTTGTTACCGTGTACAAAGCTCTCCTGGTTCTCTTCCTTTTGCTCAGCATCAGTTCATATAACTTTTTTGAGACCTTTCTGAAGTCTTCCTGTTTATCATTTCTTATAGCACAATAGGATTCCATTACATTCATATACGACAATTGTTCAGTCATTCTCCAATTGATGGGTACCCCTTTGATTTCCAGCTTTTGGTAGGCATAAAGAGAGCTGATAAAAATATTTTTGTACATGTGGGGCCCTTTCCCATTTTTATGATCTCTTGGGGATACAGTCCTAGAAGCTATATTGCTGGGTCAAAGGGTATGCACATTTTTAGCCCTTTGGCAATAGTTCCAAATTGATCTCCAGAAGGGTTGGATAAGCTCAGAGCTCCAACAACAACGAAATAATGTTCCAACTCTCCCACAACTTCTCCAAAATTTATTATAATCCTCTTTTGTCATGTTAGACAAACTGATAGGTGTGATGTGGTACATCAGAGTTGTTTTGACTTGCATCTCTGTAATCAATTGTGATTTAGAGCTTTTTTTTCAAAAGACTACAGATAGCTTTAATTTTTCCCTCTGAACATTGCCTGTTTATATTCTTTGACCATTTGTCAATTCGGGAATGACTTGTATTCTTCTACATTTGACTCAAGTCTCTATGTATTTTAGAAATGAAGCCTTTATCACAGATATTAGTTGCAAGCATTCTATCCCAGTTTTCTGCTTCCCTCCTAATCTTAGTTGCATTGGGTTTGTTTGTTCAAAAACTTTTCAATGTACTGTAATTAAAATTATGCATTTTGCACTCCATAAAGTTTTCTATCTCTCGTTTAGTCAAAAATTCTTCCCTTCTCCATAAATCTGTTAAATACACTATTCCTTGCTCCACTACTTTGTTTATACTATCAAACTTTGTACCTTGATCATGCACCCATTTGGTCTTTACTCTTGAGTACAGTGTTAGGCATTGGTCCGTGCTAAGTTTCTGCCACACTCTTATCCAGTTTTCCCAGCAATTTTTGTCAAACAGTGAGTTCTTATGCCAGAAGCTGGGATCATTGGGTTTATCAAACAGTAGATTGCTATATTCATTGGTTACTGTGTCTTGAGTATATAAATTATTCCAGTGTTCTACCCTTCTGTTTCTTAGCAAGTACCAAGTGGTTTTGATCATTGTTACTTTATAATACAATTTGAGACCTGGCAGAGCAAAGCCACCTTCCCTAGCATTTCTTTTCATTAGTTCCCTTGATATTCTGGACCTTTTCTTCTTCAAGAAGAATTTTAATATTATTTTTTCTAGTTCTACAAAATAATTACTTAATAGTTAAATTGGCAAGGCACTGAATAAGCAACTTAATTTAGCTAGAATTGTCACTTTTATTCTACTGGCTTGGCCCTCCCACAAGCAACTGATATTTTTAAATTTACTTAGATCTGCTTTATCTGTGTGACAAATGTTTTGTAATTGTGTTCATATAGACCTTGGGTTTGTTCTGGCAGGTAGACTTCCAGATATTTTATAGTCTCTACTGTAGCTTTAAATGGGATTTCTCTTCTATCTCTTGCCCTTGGCCTTTGTTATTAATATATAGAAATGAAGAAGATTTATGTGAGTTTATTTTATAGTCTGCAACTTTGCCAAAGTTGTTTATTATTTCAAGTAGTTTTTCACTTGATTCTCCGGGATTCTCTAAGTATATCATCATATCATCTCCAAAGAGTGATAACTTAGTTTCTTCTTTGCCTGTTCTAATTCCTTCAATTTCTTTTTCTTCTTTTGTTGCTACAGCTAACATTTCTAGTACCATATTGAATAAAATAATTGTGGTGATAATAGAAATTCTTGTTTCACACCTGACCTTATTCGAAATGCATCTAGCTTATTTCCCATTATATATAATGCTTGCTGAAGGTTTTAGGTAGGCATTGTGAATTATTTTAGGAAAACTTCCATTTTTTCCTATGTTCCCCGGCATCTTCAACAGGAATGGGTGTTGTATTTTGTCAAAACTTTTTCTGCATCTATTGATAAAATCATTCAGTTTGTGTTAGTTTTTTGTTGATATGATCAATAGTGCTAATAGTTTTCCTAATATTTAACCAGCTCTGCATTCCTGGTATAAGTCCTACTTGATCATAATGTATTTTTCTCTTGAGAAGTTGTTGAATTTTTTTTGCTAAAATTTTGTTTAAAAGTTTTGCATCTATATTCATTAGAGAAATTGATCTATATTTTCTTTCTCTGTTTTGGCTCTTCCTGGTTTATTTGTATCATATTTGTATCATGAATAGAATTTCAGGGGAGTCCTACTTTCCCAGTTTTCACAAATAGTCTATATTGTATTGAAATTAACTGTTCTTTAAATGTTTGGCACAATTCACTTATGAATCCATATAGCCCTTGAGAATTTTTTTTAGGGAGTTCATTGATGACATGTTCAAATTTCTTTTTCTGAGATGGGATTATTTAAATATTCAACTTCCTCTCCTGTTAATCTGGGCTATTTATATCCTTTAAAAAGATCCCACTTGTCATTTAGATTGTGGAATTTATGGGCATACAGTTGGGCAAAGTAATTTCTAAATATCATTTTGATTTCCTCTTCGTTGGAGGACATCACCCTTTTCATTTTTTATACTGGTAATTTGACTTTCTTCTTTATTTTTTCAGTCAAATTGACCAAAGTTTATCAGTTTTATTGGTTTGTTCATAAAATCAACTGTTAATTTTATTTACTAGTACAATGATTTTCTGAATTTCAATTTCATTAATCTCTCCGTTACTTTTCAGTATTTCTAATTTGACATTAATTTGGGGATTTTCGATGTGTTTTTTTCCACTTTTTTCACCTGCATGCCTAATTCATTGATCTCCTTTTTCTTTATTTTATCCATGTAGGCATTTAAAGATATAAAACTTCCCCTAAGAACTGCTTTTGTAGTATCTTGTAAGATTTGGTAGATTATCTCATTATTGTCATTCTCTTGAATGAAGTTGTTGATTGTTTCTCTAATTTGTTGTTAAACCCACTCATTCTTTAGAATTATACTGCTTAGTTTCCAATTAGTTTTTGGATTATATTTCCACAGCCTTTGATTACTTATAAGTTTTATTGAATTTTGCTCTGACAAAGATGCATTGACTATCTCCGCCTTTTAGCCCTGGAGTGTGAGGTTTTTATTCCTTAGTGCATGATCACATTTTGTGCATGTGCTATGTACTACTGAGGAAAAGGTATATTCTTTTCTACTCCCATTCAGTTTTCTCCAGAAATCTATCCAGAGTTCTATTCACCTCCTCAACTTCTTTTTTGTTTAACGTGAGGTTAGATTTATCAAGTACAGGCAGGGAGAAGTTTAGGTCCCCCACTAGTATAGTTTGCAGTCTCCTTCCTGTAACTCCATCAACTTCTCTTCAAAAAATTTGGATGCTATTCCACTTGGAGTATATATGTTCAGTAATGAATTTGCTTCCTGGTCTATGGTGACTTTTACAGGATATAGTTTTCTTCCTTATCTCCTTTGATTAGAATTATTTCTGCGTTTGCTTTGTCTGAGATTAGGATTGCTACCCCTGTTATTTTACATCAGATGAAGCATAAAATATTCTGCTCCAACCTTTTACCTTTACCCTGTGTATATGACCCCATTTAAAAGGTGTTTCTTGTAAACAACATATTGTTAGATTATGCTTTTTAATCCCTTCTGCTATCCCTCTGTGTTTTATGGGAGAGTTCATCCCATTCACATTCACAGTTGTGATTACAATCTGTGTCTTTCCCTCCATTACCTTTTCCCCTTCTTTATGCTTTCAGTTCTCTTTCTGCCATCCCCTCCACAGTAGCGATTTCATTTTTAACCACTGCCTACCTCAGTATTCCCTCTATTCTTTCTGACTCCCCTCCCTTTTAATCCACTTTTAGCTTCCTACTTCTTCCCTCCCTTTCAACCTACTCTTCCTTTTCTTTCTCGCTTACCCCATATAGCTAGCTGTATTTATATACTTAGCTGAGTTTGTTGTA
Source organism: Notamacropus eugenii (assembly GCF_028372415.1). Lineage (NCBI taxonomy): Eukaryota > Metazoa > Chordata > Mammalia > Diprotodontia > Macropodidae > Notamacropus > Notamacropus eugenii. Next base: position 244,176,565 of record NC_092877.1, read on the forward strand.
CCCTCCTTGAATTCAATCACCTGAGGGTACCTCTCAAACAATGCCCATCTCCCTCCCTTCTTTCACTCTGCTGTAATGTACTTTTGTGCTTCTTTCTGTGAAAGAATTTATTTTTTCTGCCTCTCACTTTTCACATCTCCCATTAAAATCCCTTCACACCCTTAAATCACATTTGCTATCATTGCAGCATTTAATTTATACCTGCTCCATCTATCTATGTATATCCCTTTTACATTTCATAAGTATAAAATCCTCAAGAATAAGAACTATCATCTTCATTTATAGGGATAAAAAGAGTGTGCCCATACTGTGTAACAAGTGTTTTGTTTTTTTTTTCCTACTTACTTTTATATACTTCTCTTGAGTCCTGTGTTTGAAGACCAAATTTTCTACTGAGTTCTGGACTTTTATTCAGGAAGGTCTGGAATTCCCTTGCTTCCTGGATGTCCATCTCCTTGCCTGAAATATTATGCACAATTTTGCTGGGTAATTAATCATTGATTTTGGTCCCAGCTCCTTTGCCTCATTGAATACCGTATTTCAATTTCTTTGATCTTTTAATGTATAACCTGCAAGGTTATATGTGATCCTGACTGCAGCTCCTAGATATTTGCATTGTTTCATTCTGGCTACCTGCAGTCTTTTCTCCTTTACTTGATAGTTCTGGAATTTGGCAACTGTTTCACTTGTTGTTTTTAATTTGGTGTCCCTTTCAGAAGGTGAATGGTGAATTCTTTCGATGACTATTTTGTCTTCTGGATCTAGGACTTCTGGGTAATTTTCCTTGATGATTTCTCAGATGGTATTTTCCAGGCTTCTTTTTCTCATCATGACTTTCTTATAGACCAATAACCCTTAGATTTCCTTTCCTGGATCTATTTTCCAGGTCAATTGGTTTTCCCTGTTAGATATTTTACATTTTCTTCTAAGTTTTCATTCTTCAGATTCTTTTTGACTGATTCTTGATGTCTCATAGATTCATTAGCTTCTACTTTCCCAATTCTAGTTTTCATCAAAGTAAACTTTTGCATCTCCTTTTGCATCTGTCCAATATACTTTTAAGGAACTACTTTCACCACTTATGTTTAGTACTTACTTTTCCATTTGTCCAATTGTCCTTTTAAATTTTTCTATGATTTCTTTTTTCATATTGTTAAAGTCACTGGTCAGTTTTTCTTCTATTTCTCTACTTTGGGTTTTAAAATTTTCCTGAGCTCTTCCAAGGAGGGTCTTTGTGTTGCAGACAAGTTCATATTCCCTTCTTAAATTTCAGATATGAGTTCAGTCTCAATGCTGACTTTTTGGTATTTGTGTTTTGGTCCTTGTCGCTATAGAAGAATTCCATGATCTTTTCTTTACTGTTTAGCTTCTTAATCATGATAATAAACCTTTGCCTGTCTTTTAAAATAGATCTCTGTAGTTGCACAGGTAGCTCTGTCCCACAGTTCTTGTGCCTACAACTTGAGTGTTGTGGCTGTTAATTCCTTCAGCTAGAAGCTGAAATGCTGCAGCTTACCTGGAGAAGAGTTGGCTGGTCTTGGAAATAGAGCCCAGGTGAGGTACTTTTGGGTTTCCCAGCAGTTGCCCTGGAGCTAGCTTCTTAATTGTGGAGGAGGAGTGTTTTGGATGCCCAGAAGTATCCTCTGCTGAGGTAGAGCACCAGCAGGCTCACCTGTCTTTCTTAATGTCTTTCTGATGTCCCTGGGTTGCTGAAGCCCACCTGGGGTCCTGGTGTTGGTAATTGCTGGCTTTACCCTCCTGGGGCTCAGGATCTTCTCCTAGTTTGTGGAGGTGGTACTGTCTGGGTCAGCTCTAATGCTGCGCTGGTCACCTTTGGCCACAGCAAGAGGAACCTTCCTTAGCCATCTTTCTAGTCTCACATGCTAAGAGTCTGTTTACCCCTTCTGCTGCTCCCACTGTTCCATGGTTTTTCCTGAGGAGATATTCTCTGGATTCGTCAAAGTCAACAAGGGGAAGGAGATAGCAATTACCAATTACGCTGCCATTTTGGCTCCTGGAAATGGATCTAGACTTGAATTTCAAAAGAGAAGTTTTTGTTGTTTTTGTTTTAGTCTAATCAAGAGGTTTAAAGTCTCTCTTTGAATGTGACTGAGGAGCATGTTTCTGGCCCATTGCAGGACCTGAGAAGATTTGCAAGAACTTGACCCCTTTTGTTATTGAGTCACTGTTTCCCAAGAGATGTGATTCCCTTTGACTCTAAAAAGCATGTAAGACTCTGAGGTGTGGGTTTTACTTTGGATGTTACTGACTGGAAGTGTTTGTTTGGTCAGATGAAGACTCTGGGAAGCTGCTAAAGGAGCCCCTGCCTTTGAGAACCCAGATGTTGTGCTTCACTCTCTGGTAACTATGGTCAGACAGTTGGAACTATCTATTGAGTTCAGGCAGAAAAAGCCACGAGTTTTAATTTCTCTGTATTTTCTTTGAAGATCAGGGTGATGATTCCCCTGAAGAAGATGAATGATATATGTGTTTGATTAAAGAAATGGTGCATATGGTTGATTAAAGGGATTGTTACCCCTTTTATAGCTGTTTTCCTTTTGTGAATGAAGATCTAAGAACTGTGATACTGTTATAGCAATCTCCCCCCACCCTCTAGTGTATGTTGGAGAGCTTACTGATACAGAAGCTCAGTGTATAAGATGCATCAAGCTGGGGAAATGTGTAGAAAGATTATTTGGTGTATATATAAAAGTATGTGCATACACAAATGTACACATGCGTATCTATACTTATATACATGTAATATATACATATGTATAAATATATATATATATGTATATATATTTTGACTTCGATGCACACTTTCTATTTTATGGTTAATGTATTCATTTTCAGTTTTTAGCAATCGCTTCTATAAGCTTTAAATTTTTTCCACATCCCTCCCCCCCTCCTCATGACAGCATGGTAAGTCAAAGAGCATGCACATATTTATAGCTCTTTGGACATAGTTCCAAATTGCTCTCCAGAAAGGATGCATCAACTCGCAATTTCACCAACAAAGAATTGGTGTTTCAACTATCCCAAATCTTCTTTAACATGTATCATGTTTCTGTTTTGTCGTGTTAGGCAATCTGATAGGTCTGTTGTGGTACCTCAGAGTTGTTTTGGTTTGTGCCTCTAATCAATAGTGATTTAGAGCTCTTTTATGATTATGGATAGCTTTAATTTCTGCCTCTGAAAACTGCCTGTTAATATAATTTCACTGTTTATCAATTTTGGAATGATTTGTATTGTACATTTGGTTCAATTCTGTTTATATTTTAGAAATGAGGCCTTTATCACAGACACTAGCTATAAAAAATTTTTTCCCAGTTAACTGTTTACCTCCTAATCTTGGTTGTATTTCTTTTGTTTGTTCAAAAACTTTTCAATTTGATGTAATATCAATTAACTATTTTGCATTTCATAATATCATCTGTCTCTTATTTGCTCTTAAATTTCTCCATTCTATATAAATCTGACAAATACACTATTCCTTGCTCCCCTAATTTGTTTATAATGCTAGCCTTTGCACCAAAATTGGTTACACATTTATACGTTTTTTCTAGTGGTGTGTAGGTACAGGAAGGAGGAAATGAATGAAGTAAAAAGTATACAGGAGGGAACAAAAGAAAAACTACAATGCATCAAAGAGAAGATGGACAGCTTTCAACACAATGAACAGTATTTAATGTATAGGCTTTCTCAAAATGAAAAATCATTGTTATTTTTTCTGGATAATGTCCTGTGTTTTATTGTGCACATGACATTTTTTCTTATTTTATATTTAAGGTTAATATTTAAGTTTATGCTGTTTCTTTTTCTTTTCTTATTTTATATTTAGGCTTCATTATTTTTAAAACAATAAAACTAAAAATTAAGGATATGCACAGTTTGGTTGCCCTTTGGGTACAGTTCCAAATTGTTCTATAGTATGGTTGGATCAGTTCACAATTCCACCAACAGTGCATTAGTATTCGAATTTTCTCACATCCTTTCCAAAAAATGTAAATGTTTTCACTGAGAATTAAAGAATTGGTTGTAGGCAGTGAGTTTAATCGGGTTCCAGTACACCTCTGGTTTTGACCATGATCATCCTGTTTCTAGGTGATATCTTTGCTTAGAGTTGGAACTAAAATCCTATTCCACAATAAAGACAAGTTAAGAAGTAGTCTTTATTTATTGATGAAAAATTCTCAGTGAAATCTTATAATAGACGTAGCATTTATACCTGACAATTTTAAAGGTCAACTACTTGAACTCCCTCATCCTTTTTCTTTTGAAGAACTTATTTCCCCCTCTTGCAGTTTACAAGTATGGGGAATTGTTATGGATTAATTTCCACTACTGATATACATGAGACAATTAATTTCCTTTGCTTCTGATCTTTTTTCTGACACTCCTTAGGCAAGCTTGTAGGCCCCTCTCCCACAGACATACCATATCTTTGCTAAAACTAGTATAGGAACATTTTTTCTTCAAAACAACAGCCCCGAGACTTCTTCCCCTCCCAGAATGATTTATATACTTATTATTTTTTTTCTATTAAAGGGGTCATTCCCCCTGACTACTTTTTAAAGGGGATTATTCACTGAATGAGATAAAAGGCCTTAGCCTAAAAGGCCAAGGTCTCCCACTGTATCATGCGCTGTCTCCAGTCATCCTGATGAATATCTTGTCACTGGATACAAATGGCTCAGGAGGAGAACGTGAACCTGGTGATGTTGCACAGCCCTCACTCACTCAATACAATGTCAAATGCAAGTCATGTCATCATTTGTCTGATGTCATGATCTTCTTCAAAAAAGAAGGATGAACACACAACAACAACAACAGACAACCAATCATCCTGAAACACTGAAACTTAGAACTCCTAAACTCAAGCACCACTTGTCTCAATTTCAGGCTGCATGTTATCATAGACATGCATCCTTCTCATTTTAAAGAAGAGTGAGCTAAGACAATAATTCCCTTGTCCATAGTTATTTAAGTAATTTACGAAAGCAAACCAGGATACAAATTCAGTTCCTCTATCATCTCCTCTTCAGCTCTTTTTAAATCTGTTAAAGCAGTTGATAAATAAGGAACAAGACTATGTTAAACACAACATCATTTGATGTTAAATAAATGAATGCCAAGTGTTCTTTAAAAAAAAAATTAGCAAAATTTTCCTCATGAAAATTGAGGAACAGAATTTTACATAGTACAAAACTTCCTTTGTCTTAGTTATTTTATTTCCCAGGCCAAAGCTCAATTGGAGTAATGAAGAGATAACATTTTTCTAATCATTGATCAACACCAGATTTCTAGAAACAAAGGTGAATGCATAGAACATTTCATCAGCATCCCAATATCACTTATATATTGATGTTAAGAGTATGTAATTAATCTCTTCTTTTCATTTACCACTAAATTTCTTGAATTGTTAAAACTGTAACTTTTATGATTACTTCCATGAATACTATTGTACT